>NW_001889875.1:2263579-2454561 GCF_000143565.1 Laccaria bicolor S238N-H82
GNNANNCNTCACCCACCCTCACACTCCATACCTACACTGTCTGCACGGCACTCTCGTTGTTCAAAGTCATCATTCACACTAGCGTGGGTGCATCCATCCATTCCTTCAAGGACTATCATACCGCACCTTCAAACGAGGATCAAGGCGGCGCAGACATGGTTGCTCGAATGTGGACCATCGTCGGCATCCTACTCTGCGTCGTTATCCTTGTCTACCTCTCAATTGTTGCCCGACGAGCTGTCGACGACGAATTGGACGACGGCCCCGTTATTACCCATGACAGCGAGGAAACGAGAGCTTTCCTAGCCCCACAGACAGGCAGTGATCTGGAATCTGCACACCCATACCCTTCCCGTCCAATGACGGAACTGCCGTCCCGGAGCCACCAAATTATCCCATACCTTTCATTGGAGGCGGAGACGAACGAACACTGGTCATGATGATCAATAATACATTACAAACGCTCTTTACTTGGACTTTTTTTGTTCCCTCTCTAATCCTTGTAGATATCTTTGACCATATGCCAGCATACAAATTCCGCCTGGATGTAAATTTGGAATATTCGTTCGTAACGCCAAGATAAGAAGCAGATCGATCGTGGCAACTTTGTGGAAACCAAAAACCAAAAGCGGAGGCAATCAGAAGGTCTGTTGCGAAGCATGGCACACTTCGATCGATCGAATCTAAGATCGTCCATATGGGTACAGACACGTGCGTACAGCGTCTAATTTCAAACTGATAGATACAAGTGTGGGGCAGCAAACTAACTGGATTCAAACGTGAAACGGTCATCTGGTATACAAAAGCAGAGCGGGCGGAGTAACACTGAAACTCGCGGATACGTGCAAGATTTGAACAAGAATGATTGAGACCGAAGACCTGATGTATCCTTCCAAAAGAGCGAGCGACGAGCAAGAAAGCAAAGTCCGGTATCATGAAAAAGAGAAAGAAAAAAACGAAAGAAAGGCCTTGACAACAAAGTTGTCGTCGTGATTTTTTTTGTTTTGTTTCAAATTTCGCCCGTTGCCTTGGTATAATGGTGAGGAAGGTGCTCATTCATTGGAACAAATCCAAAATCTGGGGAGACTGCTGGTCGAATTAGGTTCCTTCAAAAAAAAAAAAAAGGAACCAATATACTTACAACGATTGATGTCCGTTTCCCCGTTGTAGTTTTCGGGAACAGGCGGGGTATTTGCTTGCGAGGACGATGTATGTGAAGCGGCGGAGATGGATGATGTCGACGTCGATGGCCGAACATTCCTGTGATTCCAACCGTTGCCGTCATGCATACCCTCCATTGACGTCGTGTGACCGACCGCTCCCGGAATTGCGGAGTAGGCAAAATCAGCGTGGGACGGATTAAAGCCATATGGGTCCACAGAGGGCAATTGGATCATACTCCTCACCCGTGGAAGGCCTGAAGATGAGTGATTATCTACAGGCTGCGGCGACGTCGATGGTCGCTGCGGCTCCGAGTGGTCGTAGGGGCTCGGATAGGGGCTCATGGCTTGACTATGCCGCCGGGCGCGGCGAACACTGAGAGATCCCGATGGGTAATTGGACTTGGATGATTGGGGGCGTGATGGGGAGATTGGGCGGTGGTGACTGGAGTTAGGCCGGGAGTAGTCATGATGAATGTTGTGCTCATCCTGGTATGGAAGTGATGAGACAGAGGACATTGAATATCCGGTTGTCGGACGACTGTCTGGGGACAGCGAGGACGCGCTATGCTCTCCTTGCATGGGCATAGAAGAAAACGGCGACCCGTACGACGTATTGATCGTCGGGGCCGGTCTCGAATAGCCGCTGCTTGGATTGAGCAGCGACGACAAACTACCATTGTGGGTAGAGGAGCTGGTACTACCCTGGAAGGAAGACCAATTATTTTGCTCCGGATAAGAATACTGCGAGTGCAAAACGTCTCTGTTGGAATGTGAGTAAGATGCGATAGAATGAAAACCACCCGAGGCCGGAGAGTCGTCGGTCGGAGTAATGGGATGAAGGGTATGGGAGTGATTGTAGATGGTGTTGTGGGATATGTGCGGAGGATCGGATGGGACTGTAAGTGGAGGAAGTGCGGACCGAGGGTAGCTTGTGCCCCACGCAGCGGTGCCACCCTGATTAAGTGGTGTAAAAGAGCCAGGCGCTGAGAAACCACGGGCACGACCGACCGAGCCTCCGGAGAGTTTGTGGTGGGAAGAAGGGCCGACGTTTGAGGGTACTGTGAGAGGGACAGGGCCCATTCCGATCGCGGAGCGGGGAGGAGGTATTGAGGGAGGCTCCTGGTTGTCGCGTTTCCTGGGTTTTGGAAGACGCGGTGGGACGCGGCGTTTGAAATTTGCCACGACCTCGGGCGGCGAGTGGCGATTGAGGGTTGGGTGGGCTAGTTGTCGTCGTCGTCAAAGTCACGGTTGAAAAAGAGCATGGGATAGTGTACTTACACCAAGTACTCGCGTCGGGATCGTCAATAGCGGGATCGACGTTCCGCAAGTTAACCTTGCGCATGAAACCATAGATCTAAAATACATTAGGGGAGAGAGAAGGAAGGTAGAACATGAGAAGACGAACATTTAGTTGCCGGGAGAAGCTTGCGAATCTCGATTGACGGTATATGCTTGGTAGGACATGGAGGGCAAGTTGCTCTGGTCTCTCGACGATAATGTGTTCACCAGCAGGATCCCAACGAATCATATGATGATTTTCAGGACGCTCTAGGAGACTATAGGATTATTAGTAGGAGATAAAGAAAGAAAAAATTGAGATGTACGCGTAGAGTTTTGTGAGGAATGTAGCCTGTGGTTTTGGGTCTGGCTTTGGAGACTTTGGAGGGCTGGGTGGATGGTCATCGGAGCTAGTGTTGCTAGAGGCAGAGTTCATGGGTGGGTATAAGGGATGGTCGCGGTTGTAGGAGGAGGAGGAACGAGAGGCGTAAGAGGGAGGATAAAGATCGGCCATAAGAGAAGAAAGTTGAGAGTAGTGGATGCTAAGTATTTGGGAGAATGACGGTGGAGAAAGGAAGAGGTCCGAGGACGTAAAAGGAAAGAAGAGGTCAGGATCGGGAGGACATTTATGGCAGAGCAAGGAAAGCAACAGAAAGGCATGCCAATAATAAGGTGCCAAATAGTGAACAAACCGACTCCGAGGCCCATGATTCTCATCAGATCTAATCTCATCACCTAAAATGGATCCGCATTTACACCACCACACTTTCTATAAAGAACCCGATTTATAGAATCCGATTTGTATATACCACCGACGTGGTCCACCAGCGTGGTCCACCGTCTACTCATGCGGCGAGCCTATTACTGATCTCCGTCATAGTGCAGCGTGACACTCGAGAACGCCCCAAATAGATCCTCCCCTGCAATTTCCCCAACCTCACTCACACCCACAATCTGGTCTTCCAGGTGCAACGAGTTGGACTCTTTCAGCTGTCGGAAATTCACTGCGTCCTTGCCTTTCGATGACGAGGGTACAATCTGCAGGGTCTTAGTATCTTCACTTTCATCTTCGAATCACACTCACCGGAGGTCGGGTATTCCGCAACAATCCCCAGTTAATTTTCGCAAACCATTTATGCTGCTTGACCTCACTGGCTCCGCTCTTGCTTCCTAATCTCGCCCGTTCATTCTTGTCCAGTAGTCGCGTGACACAATCTTTCGCAGCTCTAAAAGGGGGGTTTCATCAAAATAAGCATACAAAGACTTGATACGCGGCCATCCAAAGTCCGCGCATCATCTATAGCCACTCACGATGAGATTTTGGGAGTGTCGCGAAATTGTACAGGCAACAGTCGGATATTAGCAAAGGTGTCATTACGTTCTTGTCCTTTAAAAGGGGTCGTCGCGTACTGCAAGCAAAAAGTAAACCCAACAGGGGCAAAAAACAGCGTCAAATACGTCAATTCTTCCTGCTGCATGGTGATAGAGTTGAAAAAAAACGTACGATCATCTCATAAATGAGGATGCCGAGTGTCCACCAATCCACAGCAGCGGTATGGCCTTGCGCAGCGATGACTTCCGGTGCAATGTACTCTACCCGTGCGCCGTCTAATGAGCCATCGTTCTGATCGAACAGTCGTGCCTCCCACCTTCTGTCCCGACAAAGGAATTCGTTCGAAAATTAGCTGTACATGACATCGTGTCCACAAGGGGTATCTGCCATTAGGTATTCAGCAAACCGCGACGCGTTCAAACTGCCCCATGACTTACCCCGGTCTGTTCAGAATGAATCATGACGGGCATACCCCCTGGCTCGTTCGACTGTTTGGCTAGGTCAAAGTCGGATAGCATTATGTGCCCAGACTGATGAAGAAGAATATCTTTTTGTTCTGGTTAATAGCAAATATTGAGCCCCAAGGAAATTTGGCTACTTACTCTCAGGCTTTAGATCGCGGTAAATGAATCCCATTAGATGTAGGTACTCGAGGGCCGCGACCACCTCCGCGGCATAGAACCGTGAACCATCTTCAGGCAAGCACTTTCCCGGTCGCGTTTGCAACGCTCGGAAGAACTCCCCTCCCATACAGTATTCCATGCAGAAATAAAGATAACCTTCGGATTGAAACGAGTGGTATAGAGTCACGATAAAGGGATGATTGGCTGTGGCCAGAATTTCTTGCTCAGTCAAGGCGCGCTTGATTTTTTTCCGCTCAATCATTTCTTTCTTCGACAACACTGCGGATCAATCAAGTCAATTAGCATTGAGCGCCACAGAGGGGAAAGCAAGACATAAAGCCATGCGCTTACCTTTCATTGCGTAAAGCTTGTCAGTCTTCTTCTCCCGAACCAAATATACCCTTCCCACGTCCCCTTTCCCGAGCATTTTGATCTTGACAAAACTAGATGGTCCTACTTCCACCTACCAATCACCCATAAGTAATCATAATAGCATCCAAAGGCTTGTAATCGTACCTGCCGAACTTTGATCGAGTTGCTCGAATAAGTCCTGCGAAAGGCAACTTTACCAGGCCCTTCAGCCATGCCACTACTTGACCGATTCTTAATAGATGGAGCAGCCGTCATAGGAGGCGTTGGTCTCGACATTCGACCTCTTGAGGACCCTGAAGATACGGTATCGAGGGAGTCCGTGCCTTGTTCCAAGGAGCTTGACACGAGAGCTGGCAGAGGAGGGACTGCATCGGCAGGCGCAAGGAACCCATTCTTCGTCACGGGTGAACGCGACCCCAACGTGAAGAGGCCTTTGGCATTTGGCGCTGAAGCCACTCGACGTATGAAACGAGAAGCTGAAGCTCCCACAGATTTCGGGGTCAGAGGACTGTTTGTCCGTGACCTCGATGGAGTGGACGGGGCGAGGAACGCTGGCTGTGAGGGGCTTGCAGTGAGCGGCACAACTCTCGCAGAGTTCGCATTCCGCGACAGGTTCATTCGTTGCTTTTCAGATTTAGTGTAGGTTCTGGATTTTGCAGAAGGGGTGGCTGAGGGCGCGTCACTCGACTCGAGCTGTGGATGTTGAGAATATGTTCCGTTCTGTTGGGTATTATAGAGTCCTCTGGACCCCATGCCTCCATTTGAGTCACTGGATTGCGTGTTTGATGAATTGTAGGATGATCGTTGTTCAGAGACGAAAGACGTGGGTGTCAAAGACGAGTTTGCAATAATTGGTATGTGTGGGTGGCCATTGCTGGTAGAAACGAGATCTGTGTGGGTGTCGAGAACTAATGGGGTGCCGTTAATTGCAATTTTCTTGGATGAAGAATTTGGAAAGCGAAAGACGGATTTCCAGGGATGAGTGCGAGATGAGTCTGCCTGGTCACTGGACTTATTTGAAGGGGGATCTGGTGTGGGTTGAAGAGCGGGTATTTGCATGGTGAGCGAGTGATGTCAACCAACGAGCTGTCAGACAGAACGAAAGGGCAAGACGAAACCGGCGAAGAAATGGGTGAGTAGACGGGATCAGGGACGAAGAGTTGCATAATTATCTGTCCCATTTTGGGTTAGGTCTCAAAGAAAATCAGTCATTATGTAAGAAATCGTTCCTTGTGCTACCTCTTTCACCCGCCGCCCATCTTTGAGCATGTCGTTGTTCCTTCACAACCTTCACGTCACGACAGAAAGAAATGAATTTTGTTACAATTGAGTCGATTATGGAACAGAATCCCTGTTTCCGTTATCGCGCCAGACTCCCACTGACAACTTGTCGATTCTACGAACTGTTGCTGGGACGTCAAATCAACGTCAGCTGTCTATATTCTAAAAGTGCGCCACTCTGGAAGCCCAAGTATTGTTCGACTTGCATTCACTGAATACGATTATTGCTACTCACCCAAGCAACTCTCTCGTCATCATTGTGCAACTCTCGACTTTTGTTGGTGAGTGCACGTGCCTTTCTGTAAAGATGATCCAATGATCAAAACGTGAAGGTTTTCTGTTCTATTTTTGTACAGCGACTCCGTAATTTAATGGTTCACGCCAGTTACTTCTACCTTCATTTTGCAAAGGCGCGTCCGTCCAACAGGGGCAAAGCAAAGCAAACGCTTTGATGGAAATAGCAGTGATTGGTCACGGTACTCTGGGCGCCTGATTATTAGGGTGAATCCCAAGTGGTTCAGTCCCTCCTTGTCGGCATCAACAAACCTTTATCTCAACGGTTCACCCAACGCACATCGGCTTAAAACGGAGATCCGATTGCGACACTAATACCCAAAGTTTTTCCCCTTCTGGTCGGGTTGGAGCAGGTGGGTAAGTCTCCATCTGATAAACCGCTTTGGTCGACAACTTTTCTGTCACAAAATACATGGCTTTGCCTCCCTGCGGTGAAGTGTGGCCTGTATTTTTGGCCTCTTACCTCCATTCTGGGTAGACTCTTCTATCCTAATTTGCGAGCTTGTCAGGTGTAATCCTCGAAGCACTGAATATCTGATGAACACTGGACGCACACCACGTGAACCAAAGAAATAGGCGACGTTAACGAGGCTGTTGGGTTGTCAATGTTTCCTCGCATATATCTTCTCAGATAAATCTTTTCTAATGCCAGGACTTGGACCCAGGTCGCCCAACTTGTTCTCGCCTCCTGTTTGCAGTTCCAAATATTGATATGACCGTTCCTTGCGTGTATTGCGAGTGCCATCGAACTACTTACCGGCTGTGCAACGTCAGGAACAGAGCCGGTCAATGGCAGAACGAGAGTGTAAGCAGCCGTGAATTGAGGCAACCTGGATATATCACTGCAGTCGATCAATACGGCGCTATTACTGCACGCCGCAACGTCGCAAAAGGAGTAAACGCAAATTCAGAAGTCACCCACAACATTAGTATCGATTGAGGCTCACAAAGTAGTGGTTACAGTAACACTTCTTTGTTTAGTAAAGCCCGCACCAGCTTCGAGCGAGTATTTCTTTTTTTAACTAAAGACTTATAGAGGCCGAGTGTATCGGAGACTTGCCGGAAGCCGGCTTTTAGACCGACGAATGCGGAAAATGACATTCACTTGAGAGTTATCATTTCAACGAAAAGGCCAGCTACATGATGCGAAATCGCAATATCTATATCCAAACCTCATGTTCCTGTACCTCCGCACATCAATCCCTCCCCGTTTTTAAGGCGGATTAACAAGCGTTCACTTCGTTTCATTTGTCACCGGCGGACGGGAAATTTCTCCCAATTTTTTATAAAGCTGACGACACCCACGGATCCCAAATATACCATCCGATGTCCGTGGAGCGTAGGCCCTCCTCTGTAGAAACAAGCTCTCTGCTTGAGGAGGCCCCTCCTTCATACCGTTCTGTAGATGACGTCAACGACGGTATTTCGTCCACGGATTACAACGAAAACGCTCCTCCCATCAACCAGTTTTCCAGAGCTGACATCTTCTGGATCCTAGCAGGTCTTTGGTCTGGAGTCTTTTTGGGCGCATTTGATGGTATGTTCATCGTTACGCGGCTGAACATGTTGTGAACATCTATGCAACATCTGCGCAGGTACCGTCGTTGCCACACTGTTAACGCCTATAGGAAGCGAATTCAACGCGTCAAATCAATCGTCATACATAGGGACGTCCTATTTGTTATCTGTTTGTTGTTTTACGCCCCTCTATGGTGAGTGAAGCTGTCTAAGAATACTTCAATCATTTGACTGTTTCTTCAGGACGCCTTTCTGACATTCTTGGTCGAAAGGGCGCTATGCTGTTAGCTTTATCACTCTTTGGTACCTTTGAAGTTATATATATATATCTTCCCAGCAAACCAGCATGATTTTAGGAACTGGAACTATATTGTGTGGTGTGGCCCCTTCAATGAATGCGCTCATTGCGGCACGAGCAATAGCGGGAATGGGTGGCGGAGGGTGAGATACAGGACTTTGCCTCCAACCGTTCATTTATTAATAACCCTTTCAAAACTAGAGTCATGACAGGTGCTCAGTTGTGAACTTGACGCGTCTGCTCTTTAATTGATTCCCTGCCACCAGTCGCGAGCATCACCGTCACAGATCTTATACCTCTGTGAGATATGTCTTCCGCTTACTGCATAACATACTGATTGTCCGACCAAGAAAACAGCGTGGGCTGTATCAAGGAATGGCCAATATGTACGCGGGATTCTTTCCTAGTCTTTAAGCGCAGAGTCACCTACCGACAGATTGTATGGTCTCGGAGCTGGTCTAGGTGGCCCCTTGGGAGGCTGGGTGAGCGACGTATTTGGCTGGTATGTCAACATATTTATGGGTGGCCAGGTTTAATCGATTCCCATGCCAGGCGAAGCGCGTTTTACATGCAGGTCCGTGCCGACGTCATCTGAATGGGAATATTTAATCACACTCCATTTGGTAGGCTCCGGTCCTTCTCTTCAGCATTGTTCTGGTTGCGACCAAGGTGAACATCCAGTTGTCAGACGAGGTTCAAAATCAGAAACTTTCAGAAAAACTCTGTCGCATGGATTTTCTGGGTTCTCTGACGCTTGTGGCAGCTGTCGGTTGTTTCCTTTTAGGAATCAACTTGAAAACCGCTGAGGAATATGAGTGGTCGGACCCCTTGATCCTCGGACTTCTTATCACCAGCCTTATTTCAAGCTGTTTCTTCGTGATGGTCGAGAAATACTGGGCACCATTCCCCGTAATGCCTCTGAGATTAATGACACAAAGGACTCCTCTTGCCGTCTCACTATCGAACCTTCTCACGAGTATGACAGCATTCTCAATGGCAAGTCTTATGGAACACTAGAAATATGTGCTGTGACTTAATGAATTGCAGCTGTACAATGCCCCATTGGTGAGTCCCTGTCGCCTGTGGGTTGGCCATAATTTTACCATTCTTCAGTATTTCTCTGCTGTACGATTAGAATCGGCCGCCACATCTGGTAAGCAATTGTTGCAAGATAACAGACACGAGTTAATGCACACAACTTCAAAGGTCTACATTTGTTACCGCACTCTGTAAGTTTCTTTTTGATCAAACATGCTTGCCTCATTGTGTTTTACAGATCGCCATTTCAACTGGGAGTGTCTTTGCTGGCTGGTGAGCACTACATCGGTCGCCGTTTCTCGTTTCCTTACGTTTTGTAAGGTACATGCGAAGAACTGGAAAGTTGTATGGGTTGACGCTGATATCGTCGATGTTGACTATCATTGCGAGCATACTGGCAAGTTTGTGGAATGAGCAATCTTCTGCTTTTCACCTGTGGGTAGACCTCATCCCCCAAGGGTTTGGCATGGCGAGTTTCATCACCACTACGCTGATAGTGAGATCTCCATTTCATATTCGAGGTCTTAAATATATTAACATACTGTTTCAGGCTATGATTGCTGGCGTTTACAAAGAAGACATGGCTGTTGCCACGGGAAGTGAGTTCCGTCTCGTCATTTCTGCTGTTTAGGGATTGAAGCCCCGAAGTTACGTATCTTTTCCGGACCACTGGTCAAGTCCTAGGCGTTAGTCTTTCTGGCGCAGTCTTACAAGCTGTATTGTTACATCGGCTGAGACAGCGAATACGGGGACCTGACGCTGAGGAGGCGAGTGTTACTGCAACAGCTTTCCTGTTACGAAGTTGACTCTTAACCTACAGGTTATCTATGCCATCCGGTATGCGTGGCGTGATTTAGGTGGGCCGATACTAATTCTCTGGCAAGACATACAGCGCAGGTCATACCCACGCTGAACCCGACGCTGCGCAGAATTGCCGTTAATTCCTATGCGGACGCCTTACGCGTCGTCTTTATCTGTCAAACTGCAATTAACGTGCTGGGATTTATCGCTTGCCTTTCCATACAGGAGAGTCCACTACCGCAAGTTGTCATTCCTTTGTTCGTTTCTGTCGACTGATTGATCTTTAGGGGAACGCGTCAAGAGCAGGACGGCCGTTATCAGAATCAGAGTGATCCTGGTCACGATAGACCTGCGAACGGTCGGACACTTAATGAAAGCGAGTAGCCAATGTATTTGTGCGATTATCTTTAAAATATATATACCCGGAAATCTACAGAATTTGAGTGAATCTTGGGCACAGCGTTTGTAGTACCAATATACCTAATTCGGATGTTTTTCTTCTATCCATCTCCTAGGTCGCTTCGTGACATTTACGTCACTGACGGCTACAGGCATCCTCTCTTCATCGCTATCAGCGAAACGACCCCTTTGAGGACGAGCGGGACAAGGAAGGATGTTGGACGCTGAGACAGTGATAACGGTTGCAAAGAAAGTGAAGCTGAAAAGGGATGAGACGAAACGTCGCCGTGTAAATCGAAGGGCTCTGTATATGGACATCCTACGTCTGTAAACTTCTTGTAAGTATAATTCCGACTGAAAAAAGGACGAAAAAGGACATACCACTGGCAGTTTCATGGCGTTGTCGAGAGCAGTTGTATGAATTTTGGTTGTTGTACCGGTTTACACCGTATTTGTGTGTGTTATGCAGCACCCTTTCAATTCTGATTTTACATACATTACATTTCCACAACCAGCCCAGTTTCCGCCATGCCGAATGCTCGCGTTTTGAGAGACATAAAAGCCCGCCAAGGAGTTTATGCCAACGAAATTGCCAGGCGTGCGTACCTGTACGTTGCCCGGAACGAAACCCTCCCCCCGCAGGTTCGGCATCAAGCACAACTTCAGCTCAACACGTATGGGAGGTACACGCGTCCAACGACCGTGAAGAACAGGTGTATTGTTTCTGGGAAGGGGCGGGGCATCATTAGCGAGTTTGGATTGTGTAGAGTGCGTCGTTACGTTTATTTCCAAGATGCATTTTGCTTATATCCTCCGCAGTTCCAATTCCGGATGCATGCTCTCCGCGGTGAACTCAATGGCGTGCAGAAGGCCTCCTGGTAAACTTTTGAAGGTACGTTTCTGGTATAATTTCAGGTGGAGGGAGATATATAAATTAGATCTGCAGTGACAATTTTACTGGTCTCTCTTTACAAATTATTTAGCGATACATCTTTTAAAGTCCATCGACTGTCCAGTAACACCGCGCACTGCATTACGAGGTTGCATTTGGTTCAGTAACATAATCCGCACTTCGCAATTCGGATTCGCCCCGCTCCTTTCTCCATCGATTCGAGATATTGAGGATTACGTTGTCAATTAAGAAGCTAGATCAGAATCAGTTCTGACTGAGATGAACGCGCTAGCACGAGTGACGAACCTGTATTTTCTTAAGAAAGGCTCTCCAATTTCCCAGTTGTTGTGGGCCAGTACGTCATCCCCATGGATGGTCACTCCCCGTCGGTAATCATGGAGGCACTCTGAAAGATCATAACGTGCTTTTTGCGGTGTGAACATCAACCTGTAATAGAAATATCGAGGCAGACCGACCACGGAAAATAATCATCCGATCTCTTAGCTCGGGATGGGGAATGTGATCAATCATGCCCTCTATCGATCCATTTCAGTGGCAAGTTGAACAACAAGGACAGACACAAACCGTGAGCCATTGACCTGTCCAAATGAGAGTCATTGGTATGTCGGATGTTACACCAAGCACAACAACATTACCTTTGCACGACAGTTGGACGCAAGGATGAAGGGAGACAATATGCTGAGTTGCGGTTGTAATTTTCTAGGTGATAACTGTGAAAAAAGTCAGAGTCGAAGGCAATAAAAATGTCACACGGCATATCGCACTGTATTAATTTAAAAGCCTCGTTTTTATTTGGGTCGTCGTCGCCTTCTAGTAATTCTTCAGGGTCTGCTGGCTGTGGTTGCATCCGCTGTTGTGAGACAGGCACTACGTTTTGTGAATCGTATGACAATGTTGAGAGAGGTTGCCCTAGATTTAAATTGACGGCAGGAAGATAAGATGATTGATAGTTGTCCAGGTCTGCGGTCGGGGCTCCACTGTATTGTGGCGAGGCGTTTGAGGTCGGTGAGGGTTGCATAAACATTGAAGTACCGTTAGAGCTACGCATCAGTTCGTGGAACATTCCATTCCGCTCCTGCTGTCTTGAACTGACGGGGTACATGCTGCTGGACGGAATGGGTGTAGGTTGCAGAGCGAGTAAACCAAAATTGCTTGGATTTCGATCCAGGTCTTTCTCGTCTCCGTTTCTAGCCTTTTTCGAGCGAAGCCCAGCTGAGTCGTCCTCGCTCTGTCGCTTTTGACTTTGTGGCGGCGGGAGGCCCGAGGATCCAGAGTCCGAGTTATGGGATCTCTTCCGTTTTTGATATCCTTCCCAAGCTGTGTCCGTCTCTGACTTGTTAATGTAATTGTTAAAGTCATTCAGGTCCCAGCCGAGCTTGGGTAGAAGCCCGCCAGCACCATCCCCAATAAAAGTAGCCAGACTGCGAAGAAGATTTCGGAGGTTCTGATTCTCAGTCATCAAGTCTATGACGCACTAAGGATTTTATCAGACGAAACGCAAAAGACGACGCTCACCCTTAAGGATATTTCGCATTTCGCCAAGCGCTTCATCTTTGCCTCCAGAGAGAATCTCTACACGCGCTTCGAGATCACGTATCTGTATTTGCAATTGAGACTCGGATATAACGGTGAAGAAAGTGGGTACGAACCCGTTGTTGCTTTCTCAAGCGAAACTCGCGTTGGGCGATCCGGTTCTGATCACGTCGCGCAGCTTGAGAACTTGGCAGACGAGATTAGCGTTGGAAAGGACATGCGGGACACGGAACGAACTTTGGGTTCTTCTTTCTCCCCGGTTTGCCTGGGGGATTGGAGTCACCGGCGTGAGACTCAAAGTCAGAATCCTGGAATAGAGGTTATTGGGGACGATGAGCGAAGGTGAGTGTGGAAGATGAGCGTACATCAAAGTCACCAGAAACGCTGCGGTCTCTCGGTTCCTTTCCCTCGGGCATTGAGGTAGAATTAATTGCTTGGGTGAGAGCGATTACGAAGGAAGCTTGCCGCCTCAGAAGCCCTTGCCAAACAGCCATCAACACAAGAATATTTAATTACAAAAAATATCTATACTCTGCAGGTCACCGTGCTTCAAATTGAACCACTGCAGCTGGTTAGAACGCTTCTTCAATAAATGCAACATTGCCATACTTCGTTTCGTTCTTTTCTTGTACATGATTCTGTGACCGCATTCTCGACAACGGATGGGTTCTCGAGCCTTGATCTCGTTCTTTGCACCACAGTCTGAAGTACAACGATTTGAAATAAGTTAAAATGCCAATAGCACACATACCTGCGCAAATATACTCCATATCTTGTCTGGGCGCAGGGATGTACGAGACACCACCACTTGGAGCCCCTGGATTTGTGTTCATCCCGCTTGGTTGGTGGTTCATTGCGAAAAATATGTGTGGCGGTGTTTACAAACTTCACTTGGCTATTGTATTGAACGTGATCTTTGTGAGTGACCACTATCATCTCAACCAATCCCTCTGAAATTCAGGTCAACCCTCGCAAGTATCGAGGCACCAAAAAATGTACATTTCTTTGCTCTTCACCATGCCGATTCGTTGTCGACTTGTGGTGATGCCATCGTTGCTGCCTGCGGTTTCCGTATAAGACGAGTAGGTAGGGCCGATTGTACCAAAGATGTGTCTCCTTGCCGACCAAAATTGATACTGACTGTTTTAGGCGTCCAGAGAATGGTCCTATTATTGCTGAACACCAGGATAATAGTAACGCCTCTTGACAACTACCGTGGGTTGTTTCTAAGGCGAGCTCTCCTTTATAGGCGGCCACACATCTTCTAGCCTACAAGGTTCACTGTGACCTGCTCCATCACCCCATTTTCACCTTCCTTCTTGTCCCCTACAAAATGAACTCCCTCCCTTCCTTTGTAGAACTTATGGCAGCCCTAGGCCTCGAACAGTCCGCTTCGGCGTTACAATCTCCCCGTTCAACCACCGCTTCGCCCTGTCTCGAGAGTGTACATCCTTCTTCTCCGACTAGATCCAAGTCAAGCCCGTCTTTACGAGACAGTGCTTCTCGGCATCGAGTCACTCGTTATTCCCCGTATTCCCCTTCAACAGTGAGTTTATGTTAGATTGTGTTATCTGTTTTGCTCATCCCGTTCCGTAGACATCAAGTCGACGAGGGAGCATTTCATCTATATCATCGTCTTCATCCGATGATCTGTCCCCGTCAAGCAACGTACGTTGATTAGCTTCGTGTGTTGAATGATTGATTGATTGACTATTGAGCAGATCTTTCCTACTTCGACATTGTCCTCCCTCCGTGCGCGCCGATCTCGCAATAAACTATTCATCAGTGTATATGGATCGACGAGCGACCTTCCCGCTGACACCCCCATCTCCACCTACGTACGCAGAAAAACTCCGGGTCTATCGCCCTCTTCCCCCTCCTTTTCTTGCTCCGGTTCCCCCATTACCCCGCCTATGCCACTGACTCTACCTATCCTCCCGACACTCCTTCCGAACTCAGCTAGCTCGGATTCCTTTCCCGTTACACCCACATCGGATTGTGAACTTCCACTTCCTGGACCTTGCTCCCCAGTGGGTGAGCATAAGCCGCTTACTGAAGGACCCAGGTACATCCGCCATATGCGTCGTCACACTGGCGTCAGGATATCCACCCACTTCACTCCGCAGACCTCGACAAGCGATATACTTGTAACTGTGCCCACCTTTGATCAGGTCTGATGCACAATGACTTACAAACTCTTATACGCTCATTTACACACATACTCGTTTTTTTGAGGAGCATTATCGGACATGTACCATACACACTCTTTATCATTTTCGCTCTCTCTATGGATTTCGTTACCTTCGTTCACTTAAGCGTCATCACAAGAATCTGTGCTTCTTTGATCCCTTTAAGATTATTTAAACCTTCGCCAAAATGATATCATAATGCTTATTAAAGGGATCTTGGTGTCTAAAAGCCTCAGACTTCGGGACGTTAGGCATCACTATGCATCACTCGTGAACGTCCTCATCTGGGCCGGGGCACTGACTCTCCATTTCCTCTTCGTTTTCGTATTTGACACCGCACCAAAAGCAGTAAAAATGTGTTTTCCGTAGGTATGACAGGACCAGAACAAGGCGATCCTGTGCCTGAGAACACAACGGTCAAACGGAAGCAACAACATACACAAAATTGTGTACCTGGAGACGTAAAAATTGCGCAGCTTCTTCAAGGCACTGAGGAGAGAATTGATCCACTGCGGAGATTGCAGGCTTGGCGGTTGGTGTATCATCATCGGCGTCAAGAGGTTGAAGAGATTCAGCTTGCATTTGCCTGCGGAGTCGACTTTGGATAGAATCCCCATGGGGTTCGGTGGGTACAATAATGCCGCCATGCAGAGAAAGAGCGTCAATCAATCCAGGTGGGAAAGTATTGGGGTTGCTGAGGTTCAACCACAGTGCATGGTACTGAAAGGGGAAGGGTTAATTTCTGATAATTTTTACTCTCGGGGATACTGACTGTTCTTCCAACTTTTTCGTCCATGGTTGCACATGAACGTTGTGCAGGAACTATAGAAACTTGGGGATCAGCATCTTGTTACCATGGTCAACCTGTAGTGTACGCACGCAATCTCGCTTCGGCCTGCCGTTCGTTGTACTCTTCGCGTGCTCGATCTCGGAAGTCATGGTGACTAGCCTCTTCATCCGCTTTAGCCAACTTTGTTTGTCTCTCAGCCGCGTTGGGCGAGCGGGCTCGTTTTCCAAGTCCGATACCCTTCCTCCCTGCGCAGAAAGAAGTCAAGGACGGGGTAAGAGCTTTGCCGGACATAACGTACCTGCCCATTCGTTCAATGGCAGGGGCTCAGTTGGATCATGAGACGGGGGAACCTCATTTACGGTGTTCGATGGCGCACTGTGAGTCTCCGAGGGAGGCACCTCATCAGGGACCGTAGCGTCGCCAATCGTACCTGCGGATCCGAGAGCGCGGCCAGGTTCGAAACCCATCTTCATCATGATAGAAAGGGCTTTGTTGCCCGAGCTAAGGCCCGCGTCCACTTCCTCCTTTGCACGTTCAAAGAGACTCTTGCCGAGGCCCTCTTCTCGTGATTCCAATTCCCGCTGTCGCCTGCTCTTGAGCTTGTTTTGTTCATTTTTCAGGAATGCTTTCTTCTGTGCTTCCTTACGAAGACTCGAATAAGTGCTGGGCTTTGAAGTGGAAGGAGTATCAAGGAGAAATTTATCAGAGAGGTAGTCGTCTTCATCGGCAGACATCACATACAAACACTCGACAACAATTGTCGCGTTCTGTTTTATTTTTCGAAGCAATATAACTAAACGGGACAAAGACCACTGAGCGAGAACATCAGGAATTGGTCGGACAACACAATTCACTATGAAATGAGAGCGTAACAATAGCGTGAGGTAGAGGGACGTGATGGTGATTCATGAGGGCGTTAGTCTTTAAAAAAAGATGGGGTTCATGCAGCAGCGGTAGAGGTCTCAGCACCATCCTGCTTTGCGGCGGCGTCGTCATCGTAAGGGGCATTGACAGCGATTTTGACAGCAATGGTGCGGCCGCCGATCTCTTTGCCTTCCAACGCCGCAATGGCCTTTTGCTGCTCTGCCTCGCTACCAACGTCCACAAAACCGTAGCCCTTGCTCCTTCGGGGTTGGCCCCAGCGCCTTTGAACGATGCGAGCGGAAACGACATTGATGCCTGCATCAGCAAAGAGAGCAGCAAGGGCTGCGTCATCGACGGCGAAACCGAGGTTGGCGACAAAGAGCATGGTTTTGGAGGGCTCGCCAACGGGGTCTTCACCAGCAGGCCGAGCAGGGCGCGGTGCTCTGGCCTTGCGAGGGCGGGGCACCTTCTTCGGTGCCTCAGGTGTAGCTTCACCTTCATAAGCGGCCGCAGGGTTAACATCTGAAACTTCACCCTCGACCTTTGACTTGGGTTTACGCTAAACAAGCCCAAGTCAACTTTATGGCAGACGATTGCGATTTGAAAAACACGTACAGCAGCCTTTTTCTTCTTCTTGGGCTTGGCAACTTCGTCAGTCTCGTTAGTGGCAGCAGCATCTGCCTTGTGGGCGGCTTCGCCGTTTGCTTCAGCCTCTGAGACTTCCCCGGGAACAGCCTTGCTGCCGCGCCTGCCGGGTCTCCTCTTGGACTTCTTCTCCTTCTTTTCCTTGTCCTTTTGGTCGGACGGTTTGGCGACTTCAACGATTACCTGACGGCCATCGAGCTCCTTCTTGTCAAGTGCTTCGACGGCCTTCTGAGCGGCCTCTGCGGTAGCCAATGCGACGAAACCATAGCCCGCGGAACGGGTTCCACGCAGAATGACTTGCGCAGAAAGACTGGAAGAGAAAAGATGAGTGAAAAATGGGACGAGGCTGTGCACATGCCACGTACATGTCGCTTTGAACAGGAGCAAAGAAAGCCTTCAGCCCTTCATCCGTTGTGGAATACGCAAGATTTCCAGCAAAAACCTGTTTATGTGGGTGAGATAAATGAAAGTATTGAGTAGTGAAAGATATGTTTGTACCTTGAAACCAAGGCTCTCCTGAGAAATATCCTGAGCAACTGGAGGCACGCCGTTTTCTGGGGCAGGGGCGGCTTGGGCGTCAGACATGATAAGGCTGGTGAAGTGGTGAGATTTTGTTGTGGGATGGACTGAGCTTGTTGAACCGGTTTCTTTGTGTCAAACTTGAGGGTTAAAGAAAAAGTTGGAAACAGGTGGTTGCGACAACTTTATGGTACCAAACATAACACAACTGATGTACGTAATACTCTAGTTGCTATGGATCATGATGATGATCAGCGCGCATATAGTTCACTTTTGATCATGTGGTCTGTGCGTGGGCGTTAATTCAAAGCCCGAAGTTGAAATTGAATTTTATAGTGAATTTATCAAGAATTTATTGTTCATTCTCTCTCTCTCCGTCGCAGTAGCAGTTGGCCTCTACACTCTTTTTTCTTCTTCTCATTCTTTTGACGATCCTACGATGGCCGCTAAACTGCTCAACCTCATAGCTCTATCCTCCCTCGCTATCCTCGCTTGCTCATGGGGTCCTACCCAAACTAACGCTCTCTCCCTTGACTCGCCTCATAACATCGCTGCTCGCCACCACGACGTTATCGCAAAGAAGAAGCGTGCTACCACCGCTAGACGGTGTAAACCCCGCCCAGCCTCTTCTTCCCTCTCCTCAGCTGCTGCCACCACTCCTGCACCAGCCTCAACTCCTACAACAACTCCCAAAGCACCTGCTGCTACATCCACCACCGCCTCTGGTGGCAATGGTACCCCATCGAACACGGGCGGATACAATGGTCCACCTGGTAAAGTCGGTCTGGCCTATGCAGGCCCTGACGACGGCACCATCAGTCATTTCAAAACGGCAAAGGTTACTGCGTATGCCATGTTATTTTCTTTCATCCACCCGATCCTCATCTACATTTTAGAATTTACAACTGGAGTCCCTGGGCCCCAGCTTCTGCTGCCGCTCTTGGACTTGAATTCATGCCAATGCTCTGGGGACCCAAGCAAATCGGTGATTTCACACGGCTCGTCAAGCCAGGTTACGCCAAGACTGTTTTAGGTTTCAACGAGTATGCTCCTCGTGCTTCAAATCATCTTGTTTTTTCAACCATTTCTTTTTGCAGACCCAATCAACCAGGCCAGTCTGATCTCGACCCCGGCTATGGTGCTCAACTATGGCAGCAATATATCCAACCTCTCAAAAACCAAGGTTATGCCTTGGTTACCCCTGCCTGCACCAATGCTCCATCGGGGAAACAATGGATGCAAACCTTCTTCTCAGCTTGCAACGGATGCACCGTGAGTATTTTAACACTTTGTTTGGTCCTTGCCAACAATTGTTTTCCTAGTTCGATGCTCTCGCTCTTCACTATTATGGTACTTCGGCTCAAGATTTCATCAACCACGTTACCGACTATCACAACACTTTCGGCCTTGACATCTTCGTCACCGAATTTGCTTGCCAGGTTTGTTGCCCTTGCTACATTATCAAACGACTTTATTGACAAGAATCAGAACTTTGGTGGCGGTGCACAATGCTCCAGTTCTGACGTGGTAAACTTTATGAATACGGTCACTGGCTTTATGGACAACACCCCTTGGGTTAAGAAATACTTTGCATTCGGTTTGTTTCCTCGCGTCCGCTTGTGATCCTCCAACGTTTACCTCCGTGCAATATTCAGGTCTGCAACATGATATGGTCGGCGTCAACACAGCGAACCAGCTCCTTGCCGGCAACGGTTATCCAACTTCTCTCGGCTACAGCTACATCAATTAAGGATTCCACTGGGACTAATCCCCACATATAAAGATACCCTCGCCACGTCCACGCACCCGTTCGTCTACCGGCAATTCCGACAGCTGTCCTCTGTGCGAGCCACCTTGTGGATTTCGCTGTCCTCGAGCTTTTTCTTCACTACTTGGGTGGCTCTCTTTACGGGTTATAGATCTATCCTACTTTCTTGCTGATGTACTGCTGCGCATGCATAATACCATATCGTGTTTTCGTCATTAGCTTTTTAACTGTTCCGAATCGTATCCCCTGAATTGATTACGAACCGACATATGCGATGAATGGAAACAGGTGTTCAGCAAACATGGTTGCACATCTTACACCCTCTATCAAGCATTTACTGACACTGCGCAACCCCAAAGTTTTACCGAGTCCTTCACTTTCCAAGCTCAGTAACGTCTTTACCAGCACGTTCGCCGATGCACAAGCAAAGAAAGCAGAGACTGGTTGGCTAGTTTTGACCGTATGGCCCTCGTCGTTTATCAACGGGCAAAGTTGACAATCCGTCCAGACTTGCTCGCTTTTGACGCTCAATCGACCATCTGCTGTTGGGCACCTTTATCGCTTTGTTACGCGGTCGTCTTTGCACGACAATGTTAGCCCAAGATCGGTGGACCTGCCCAGCGCCTTGAACAAGGCTGCAATCATGCGGGAGTCTGCTTTAAAAAGCGTCATTTTCGTTGGCGTTCCTCGAGTGAGCGTCGAGAATTCTTTTTTCCGGACGTGAAAATGAAGGAGAACTCTTTCAGGTTATACTTACCCTCGCTGCTCTGCACGAGGCCCTCGACGAAGACGTCAAGAGCATCTTGAGGACCAATTCTCGAAGGTACGATGATTTCATTTCACACCGATCCTTCTTTTTCAGTCCTGGCTCGTACCTGTATTAATCCTCGGGTACTACTATTAGGAGCGCAACCCCAAACACTATCGAATCGATTGTGACCCGGGGAAGAGCCCTCTGGGATTCAATTTACGCGCCTCATGCAGATAAACTCCACGACAAACTAGGGTCATACCATCCAGATTTCATTTGTAAGTACACGTTTCCGTGGTTCGGTTACCCTCCTGCCATTACGGGGGTGTTCATGCCTTCGGGTGGACCGATCTTGTGAAATCGATCCAGTTATCTGATGTGCTGGTTTCCTGTTTCGGACTTTTTGATCTGTGTTACGCTTAAATGCCTTATCATTTTCTTTGCAGCGTTTATAATCCAGTGCTATGGGTCGGTGCTTTCCCCTCTGCCGGGAGGCGTCAAGACGTATGAAGACACGAGCAGCCCAGATGATCTCGATCAGGGAAACCTTAGTCGAGCTCTAGGTTCCGTCGTAGGTATCGCGACCCTTCGTGCCGAAGGAGGGGTCGGGCCACAATTGACGAGCCATACGTTTGGGCTTCTCAAAGCTCGCAGCTGTGAAAATCAGAACGAGGAAGACAAGTGGTTGTCCAGTGACGAAGGAACAGAGTGGGTCCTTCGCACCGTGGACCATATTCTCGATGGAATAGCATCAGATGGACCAGAGTGTGTCAGAGTGAAATTGTAGCCAGATGACCAGCAAACCTTGCCTTCAGGCAGATGTCCCTGCCTGCAGCATTGCAGCATGTTCTTGTATTTCAATTCATTCTCGTATTCTTCCGCCTCTCTCTTCACGTGAGATTATTTTTATTTTTGTCCATCATAGCTCCCGGGCAGACATGATCTTATCGACCTTACTTTTTGGCTGTAAGGCAACGTTTTCACTTTCATCAAGGCCCGTTGCAGTGAAGAGGTTATATAATACAAGGTAGGTGATATAGTACATGATGGCTAATATTATTTTTGAACAGAGCAATCCAGATTCCAGACAACTTTTCAAAGGTTCCATGCCGAGCAAAATCGGAAGAGCATGGCGGTAACTGTCACCGTGTCCATGACCGGTGGGTGCATCTGTACCGGTCATTAGCTAGTTTGCAAACGAGCCATCAAACAACTCACCACAGTCCCTGCACCTGCCGTGCGAACGAAATGAAGTTCCCCAAAGACGTCACCAATCTGATAACGCGTTTGCCGAGTTGGTCGGAAAAATGCAACCACTATGCCGTTCGCGTCTTGGAGCTAGAACGAATGAGAACCGACATTCAGCTATTGGAAGAACCAACAAACGTACAAGAATGTCAGGGCTGTTGGCACTGTGTCGCCAACGATATTGAGAGCCATCAGGACCGTTGAAAATGCGAGCACCCTAAGGATTCAGAGGTAAGACGGGGTGTCGGTCAACTAATTGAAGAAGCTCACATTAACTTTATGGTCTGGCCTGACGAGGTCGGACATTGGCAGAGTGTTCTGAAAATGTAATGTCAGATACGGTCAGTGGCGTCAGAACGCGACAAAAACTTACTTTTCCAATGACGATGCGGCCGAGTCCGCCATTGGCAGCCCACTCGAGTTTTGCAACTCGGTCTTCCTTGTTGGGCCGAATGGAGCGCCAGAGAGTTGTTACACTCTGCCCGCTGGGGTTCACTACGGTCTGTAAAAAGGATTGAGGTATTGAAGAAACAATGTTGATGGATCACCCTAACCTGAAAGCGGTAGAGAACACCCCACGAGTTGAAGAGAACACTCTCCCGTGGGTCCTGGTTGGTCCAGGAGAGAACGTCATTGGAAGCAGTCGACATCGAGTAAAGGGTAAGAATAGGAGTAAGGCAAATGCTCTGACAGAACAAGAAGGTCCATTGCTTCTCCGGTTTTATACGGAGAATTTCATGGCAAGGACGTATGCTGAGGCCTTTTCCGCGCGCTTGATGATGATCCTTGACCTGATCGGAACGTGTTTGAATGGTAGGAGAATAAACGCGAAAACTTCAACGTGCCAATATCGAAGTCAGGGTATCCTGGAATTTGGTCAGTGGAGCAACGAGTTGTGTAGAGGGCTCAATAATCGAGTACACGAGTTAAAGGCGAGCACCAGGACCCTTCTTAGAGTGCTTGCATGCCCTGTCAACGACGAAAAGTGTGATCGGCTTATGCACAATCACACCTTTCGACACCAGCATGTATGGGACCAAAGATTTCCTAAAGGGAGGATTGCGTCGGACAAAAGAACAGATTTCTTTGAGAGAAAAAGATCTTTGTGATGAATTTGATGCTGGTTATCTCTCCGAGTCCACGAGGTTTCTGCTTTAGGCAGTTAGGAATCAAGGCAGGGGACTTTGTATAAGAGGCAAGGCCATCAACGTGCAGGATGGGATCCGGGGTTCGGGAAAGCATGCCTTCATCGTGTAAGGTATACTGTCTCCGGCTGGAAGGCACAAGAGACAGCGCAGACGTAAAGCGTCTCGTGCTCACTCTCATAATGAATCGGCAGCTAAGCATAATGCTGTCTCGGATCTAGGTATGGCTTCAAAGCATCAGCAAAGCAAGCAAGGATAATATTTGCACAATGCCCAATGGTAATTGGACCAGTTATTCAAAATGTTGTCGATCGGTTCAGAAGTTTAATTTCGCTCCAGTAAGCCCTGTCTTGGGGAAGTCCGCTGATGATTGCCGCCTGGGCACAGATGCCACTCTCGGGTCAGGAGTATACACACGATTCGAAATTCGGAGATAGTTGCAACCCTTATTTGCTTCCACAATTGCGAAATCGCCACAAATTTACATGATGTAGACCGGGACTGACCTATACGGAGTTAAAGGAACGAGATCAATATCTAGGCTGGAGAAATAAAAATTTGACGACGACATACGGTAAGGAGAATGTCGAATTATGGAACTACCTGAATGCCCAAGCTCCTCGCGCTCCCAACAATCATTCTGGCGATCGACTCCAGTGGCAAACTCTTCATATGCTCATCTGCGGATTTTATCTTCGCAATCTCATACACATGCTTGAGAGTGATTGTCCCTATGATATCATGGCCGGGTCGACCAGTTCCTTTCTCGATGCCCGTCGTTTTTTTGAGGAAATACGACACTGGGGGAGTCTTGGTGACAAAAGTGAAGGTACGATCGGGTTGAACTCGAATGAGAGTCGGCGTGGGGACTCCTGGTTCTATGTGTGCAGTTCTAGCGTTGAATTCCTTGCAAAAGTCCATTGACTTGACACCGCGTGCACCAAGCGCAGGGCCTACTGGAGGGGTTGGTGCAGCTTTCCCAGCTGGAATGAGCAGGCGCTAGAAGAGATTTTAGGCAGTGAGTAGTAACGAGGTTACGAAGAACCTACCACGATTTGCTCTCTGGCCTTCTGGGCTGCCTTGGACATTGGGAGGTGACAAGGTACTGTAACTTTGAAAGAAACTCACGACCTTGGTCATGTGACAAGTTCACGACTGCCAACTCACACTTGGTGCTTAAGTTCTATCGGTAACCGCAACCACCATGAAGTCCCTCTCAATTCTCCTCTCCCTCATATCTCTGGTTGTTGCCACTCCACTATCGTACTCTAGTCAGGAGCAGCTACCCTTCAATGCTGATGGTGCTACATACCCCGGATTTAACCTGGATTTGACCGCTCTCCGTCTAGTTGAGATGGAGGGCCAAGCTCCCGTCTGGGTGACAGAATTGGAGAAGGTTTGCTACAAATCCTACCTAATTCCTTCCCGGTAGTTTTACTGTCCTCATCTAGATCAAGTTGAAGGCTGAAGGCATTAATTTCTTTGACATGTGAGTGAACCCATTTATTCCACTTAATTCCACATTGACACCGGTTCTTCTAGAACCGAAGCGCAGGACTTGAGCTCTTCTGCCCGTTCTAGCCTCCAGACCAATTGTGGGCACATGCTGTTCTCTGTCGTGTCATCTCTTACAGACCCTAGATGTGTTCCACGCACCAAACGCCACAGAGAGGGTCAAGCCGATATTAAAGACCTTGTCCACGAAAGGACCGAAGGAGAATCTGGAGAAATTCTCAAGCTTCCGCACAAGATGTAAACCCATCCTTTCCAATGTTCGCGGGACCCTTGAACTGATGTGATTGCAGATTATCGCAGTGACGTAAACAGTCAACGGCTTTTTGCAACGTGGTGTTCGCTCAAAGATTCGTTTTCAGACCGGGAAAGAAAGCCAGGCATGGCTCCTTTCGAAGATATCACAGGTCAGGTTGTGATCACTGGAAGCAATCATCTGATTCGATGGCTGTAGCAGATCACCGCGGAGAATGCGTCGAAGTCTCTTCGTAAACTGATTACCTTGACAGAGTTTACCCATCCTTGGGGCCAACATACTATCGTTCGTACTTACTTTATACATTCTATTGGTGTCATAATGCCATTCTGCCAGATCGTTCGCATCAATGGCTCTTCGACTGATGACGATGGTGTTGTTATTATTGGTGCCCATCAAGACAGGTAATGTACCTCGAACACACGGTTGTGTCGCCTCACTGACCAATGTCGGCAGTACAAACATGTGGCCTTTCCTGCCTGCTCCTGGTAAGCTTGTGTTATCTCTTCATCAAATTAACTTGCCACCATGGAATATCAGGAGCGGACGGTATGCAATCGTCTTGCCTTGCTGTCGCTACTGATCTCCGTTTACAGACGATGGCTCCGGAAGTGTTACCATTTTGGAAGCGTATCGTGGCTTGATTGCCGCTGATTTCCATCCAGTACGCTCAGTCGAATTCCATTGGTACTCTGCCGAGGTTCTTGCTTCACCTGCTTCAATGCGTCACGCATTCTGACTCGACACAGGAAGGAGGTCTTCTCGGTTCCCAAGCTGTCGCAAAAGACTATCAGTCCCGTTCCGTGAATGTTATTGCAATGAGCCAGGTATGCGGGGATGTCTTTCTCGATCGGTCAAACTAGCCTTACCGGATTCAAGTTTGATATGACAGCTTGGGTCAAGGTAAATCTCTATTGGATCTTACCCCACCCTTCTCAAACCTTTTGTATTCTCCAGCGCGGAACGCGAGAGGAAGTCGGCATAATTACTGACTTCACTGATCCAAGGTCATTCCTCACGATTTTGCTTATTCCTTGGCCTGAACCATGTACAGTCTTACCAAATTCAACATGGACATTGTGGACACATACCTTGATATCCCTTATGTACCGGTAAGTTTTGACGGGCTAATGAAGGAGCTGTGACACTCATAAACTACTCTTGTATGTAGACCAGATGCGGATACGCTTGCAGTGATCAGTTAAGTTCTTGATGAGCTCCCGTCGCTCACGTATTCAAGTTTCTCCCCATTCAGCGCCTCATGGAGGAAGGCAGGATACCCTTCGGTTTTTACCATTGGTAAGGCATCTCTATTCAAGGATTGAATAGCAAAACTTACTCTCTCGCAGAGAGCACGTTTGAAAATTCGAACAAGCATATCCATAGCGCCAACGAGTCAGTACACCTCACACCAATGCCTGTCCTACCTAATGCATATAATGCGTTCACAGCCGCATCGACATTTCTGACGAGTTCAGTTTCTCTCATATGTTGGAGTTTTCCAAGCTGGCTGTTGCATTTGCAGTAGAGCTAGGTGGTTGGTCCGAGACAGATTAACCCTTCAATCATACCCCTATCTCTTGTTTTACTGTGCAATATATTTCATGGATGCATCAGCGCATCTTCTCAAATCAATGAAAAAAGGAATCGATTTAAGAAAGATTTCCCAAAAAATGAGCATTGAACAGTTCCATGTATTTACTTATATATGTCATTGACCAAAACGACCCAAACCCCGAAACAGGTCTCTATTCTGGGTCTAGAAAATGGAGGCACTGCTTGCTGTAGCAGATAATATTCTGATCAGTCATGACCGCGTGTATGACTGAGTCTGATAACATGTGCTGTGTCCTGAGTGGCCTCTATTGTATTGCCGAAGAAACTTTAGTGGGTGCTTTTCTTAATATGACTGCCGTACAACCTTGACATTTCGGAAATCCCAAAAGCAAACACCGCCATCTGGATAGCCCTTGACGAAATAAGAGTGGAGGGCGCCTCCTTTTGAACAGCTGGAAAGGGATAGGGTACCCGTGTGTCTGTAACCTAGCTGGAGCTTAGGCGGTCTGTCAAAGCCACTGGCGCGCTTATCCCAGATCTGAACCTGGTGGTCAAGATGGTTGGTCTACAAATAAAACTGTCAGCAGAGCTGTATACACATAGAAGCACCGTCTAGCAAGCGCAGTCGGGAAGTTAACCTCAACTATAAAGACATTCCTGTCGTGGACATGTATTTGGCTCACAGCGTTGCCGCACCGGGCTTGTCTCGGCCTCGCTGTAGGGTGGTCAATATCGAGGGTCAGAATCTTTTGACCAGTGCCAACATAAAGCGTTGTTTCCACAGCGGCGAGGGTGCTTGGGATAGTACCGATCTTGCTTATGCTTTCACTTGAAGCAAGTGCCAGATTATCTGGGTGCAAAGTCCAGAGCCTAATGGATTTGTCGTGCCCCCCCGTAAAGAATTGAACGGATTCATTGGCAGAGAACAAAGGTGACAGACAGCTCAAGCCACATCGAATCGATGGGGTGCGTGATTGGTCGGATCCTGTATGGGGGCGGTGCGAGGATTCAGAAAGAGCTGGAGCCTCGTCCTGCCGAATGGGAGTAAAAAATCCACACAGCAACCAACACACCAGCCTCGCCATACCTCAACAAGACGAAGTATTGAAATATCACATGGACCGTTAGCGTACCCAATTACTGCGATATTTTCTTTGACGAGACAAGCATCCACGACATGACGAAAGTTATCTCCACTGGGAATTGAGAAGGCTGAAAGTCGGTGTCTAAAATGCTCAATGAATGAATGGTCCACAAAGAAGAAAAAAAGGGCAAAACCGACTTTCGTGTTCTGTGCCAGAACTGCACGTCCGCTCGCATGGAAACAGTAACAAAGGGTAGATCAGACATCGGAACAAGGACCCGCCTCGGTTTGTTATTAGGCGTTTTGGGCAGTAAGAGCAAGCTTCTTCCAGGGGTTGGTTTACTGGGGGGAGCCATCGTTCCGGCGTTGGATGTCGATCCTGTAGAAGTTCTGGAGCTGGATGCTCCGTCGCTTGAGATGACCACCTGTCGCACTCTTGGGCGGTGTATGGGTGTTGGAGGAACACCAGCCTCTGGTGGGGATGCGCCAGACTTGCGATTACATGGTTGAGCTTCCTTGTCAATGTAGTTCTCCCCGTCTTCTGAATCGCATTCCGAGCCAACGCTCTCAGCGACTCGGTCTGATAAATTGCCTTGTTCTTCATGTTCTTCGTCCCAGGAAATATCATCTATGGCATGGGAACGCTTTATAACTTTATCCTGGTGGTCTGGACTTACGACGAGGTGCGAAGACATCGGCGCAGCTCCTGAACCAGAAGAACTAGCTGCGTCGACATGCGCATCCTCGATGCCTGGTGCTGGCGATTCTCGCAGATCGATAATATCACGCCGGGATGAACTCGGTTGAGTTTCTGGCTTGCTCCGAACATAGCCCATGAGCATAAAAAATGCGGTGGCAGCGACATGTGGGTGGCTGAATTGGAAGCGTGCGGTTCGTTCATCAAGTATATCAACTCTGCGTGACCTGTCAGAATGCCAGTGGATGTTGATACCAAAGTGAAAATGGAGCTGACTCTGAAGCGCTCAAACCAGTCCTTTGCAGAAACACTGAAACATCCTCGCATGTCATTCCTCCTTGATGAAATGTTAATTTCAAGGTATTTCCGTGTATTTTCATGCTGTCTAAAAGGCCCCGATTTGGGTCAAACGCTACGTGGTCATTTAATGAGGGTGGATCGAAGCAGCGCTGCGAGGACGTTGAAGCACCCAAACTATTTGGTCCCGTTTGCACAAAGGATTTCTCGGGGCGTCCTTCAATATCTAAATCATCGACGTTTATAGGATCCAGAGGCGTAGAACCAGTTGAGATTGAGGAGCGACTGATTGGCTGTATTTGCACTGGGACCGGTTTTTGACAGGCTATTATTCCATCCTGGCTAGGTTTGTGTCAACTTCTACGATAATGGTAAGCACTATACAGAGGACTCACAAAACAACCGGAGGTGCAATCAGCTTCTTGTCTGGGTCCCTTAATTGCGGAAATTGTTCATATATAGAATACAGCTGAGGACGTTTTGGTTCAGGAGCATCGTAGGTTTCGAGAATTCGTTTTCGGGGTAGACTTTGACGTTGATGGTTCATTACCAGGATGGTGCTGGTGGAATTTGGCCTTGACCTCGGAAAGATAACAAGGACAAGCACAGAGCGAAGTGTGACCTGGCCATGTCCACTCGCAGGCGACAACAGGAAGATGTGGATGAGGCTTATGAAATTCAGTCAAAAGCTGCCATTCAAGTTTGTCCAACGCTCTCACTTCGTTTGACAACCCGAAGCCTACCAGAATTGCATAGGGAGCGTTGAGATCGACCGCCATTGGTGTTGGTTTAGCAATTATTGCACATCATGGATGGCCCGTATTTAGGTGAGTGCTCATAAAAACGTCGCCATCTAAACAGTATTGTTGAATCTTTATGAAAGGCGGCAAACACTCGCTTTCAAAGGCTTCATTGTATCTGGATGTGCGTGCGGTCTGACCATAAACTTTCATCACTTCTTTATCGGGTCAGATAGTCACCATCTTTGGACTTGTTTTTGGTGCTGAAAGCGCTCTTTTGACTCACGAAACTATGCGCCGTAGGGAAGAAGCTGTCATTAGACGTGAAGCAAGATTGGATCTTGCTCGGCAGGGTTTAGTTGGCACCGAAACCGAGATCGCGAAGTGGAGGGAAGCACGCGAACGACAGGCGTCAGAATCATAATGTGTCTGGGGGGCACACAGTTCCAAAAGATTTTATTTATCTATAGAAGGTGACTGAACACCTGCCTGCTACATGCTGCCAATTGTAGGATAATCTCTAGAAAAATGGTCAATTATGATTGCAGCGACGTAAAACAAGTCCGTGAGAAAGAAAACAATGAAAGCTGAGTGAGTGGCAAGCCAGATTTAGTATATGTTTCCCAAAGTCGTAGCGTTCAATACGCCTGGGCTGTATAGCCGTTCTGTTGTGATTGTTGAGGTGACCAGTGGTTGTCCACCACTGGCGCAGGAGGTTTGGGAGGGGGGCCCAAAGTAAAATTCTGTTTGCTGTCGTGGGTAGGCAGCGGGGGAGGGGGAGGTTGAGCGTGAGTATAGGATTCTGTGAGAGGGGGAGGAGGAGGAGGAGGAGGAGGTTGGAACACCGGCGGCTGTGGTTGTTGGTATAGAACGGGCGGGTGAGGTAAACTTGCATGACGTCGTGGTTGTGTATTAATGAGAGGTGGAGGAGGAGGGGGAGGAGGGACCACAGCCTGAGAACTGGTGTACAGCTGGGGTTCTGTGCTATATTGCAAGGGCGGGGGAGGCGGTATGGTTGAGTAAGTGTTGTTGGGGAACACGTTGCCAGTCTGCGTAGGGCTATACGAACTTAGGTGCTGCGGGGAGTTTCCTGACGGTGGAGTGGCAACTTGAACGGGCGGTTGGGTATATACAAGCTGAGGTTGTTGTGGGAGAGGACGAGAACTACCATTGCTATTTCCGGGTTGAAAATTCATGGGGGGAGCAGGAGGGTGGGGTAAAAGGTTATCATGGGATATTGATGGGGTTGTTGGATAATTCTGATACGTTTGTGGAGGTGCTGGATTTGTCTGCAAGGTAAGAGATACAGGGGATTGAGTCGCTGGTAGATATTGCTGAGGCGGAGCTGACGTTGACTGTGGTATAGTGAACTGAGAATATCCGAAGGATTGAGAGGTGGTGAAAGGCTGTTGAAGGAAGGTTCCTGAACTTGACGGCGGCAGATAGTTTGTTGGCATTGGTGTCTGGGGAGGGGGTGGTGCGTACGTCGGGAGAAATTGAGCGGCGTTGTAGCCCGACGGCGAAGGAGTATACGATACGGACGGAGCAAAGCTAGAGTTCTCGGAAAGCGGGGGTTGTAAAGGCACAAACCCTGACGATTGAAGAGGAACGAACCCCGAAGAGGACGTGGGCATGCTATGTCGCGGGCCACGGGTTGGAGTTTGATATGCCGGTTGGGGCACGGGGTCGTATGGAGGTTGGTAGGAATTGTGCGGGGAGTAGGTTTGCATGGGACCAGGCAACGAGTTCTGAACATGCGACGACTGACCTGGAGGTGTCAATGGCCGATCATACAAGTACAGAGAAGATGCATCAGATATGGACGGCTCGTGCCCGTATGAGTGGTAGGATGTGAGGGTCGATGCAGTTGACTGTGGGCGATGTCCGTACCCAGTTGGGACAGGCTTTAAGCTACGGTGAGATATCTGGATGGTAAATGATAAATGAGACCTACTGGAAGACTGTCTCTTCGGCGATGTGGTTCAGCCACTCCAAATTCTTCAAAATCACGGGCAAGGATATCGACTGGCAAAATTTTGCTTCTCTGCTCGTATGGGGCGACGTAGAGGTCAAGATGGGCGGAACCTGAGGGCCGTAATGAGGAAGGCAGCGTTTCCGATGTTTGGCGAGAATGGGCGTATGCACCACTTGTTGATGCTACCCTCGATGAATGCGCAGGTGAGGGTTCACCTGACGGGACGAAAGAACCTGGGCCTCCATATTGTTTGTTCGCTTTGGTGGGCTTCGGCGTCAATTTCTTTTCCGGAACAGGTTCCTGTAACAATACATTAGCTACGAAAAGAGCAATGATCAATGTCTACTGACGTTCGACCAGAAAGTCAGCTCCAAGTAAACTTTACCTGCAAATTTATCTTTATTCGTCAAAGTAAACCACTCTGGACACGGATACGGTTGTGAGATCCTGGAGGATTCATCATGAATTGAGAGGCCATACCGTCTGTCTCTCCTTTGGTCAAAACCTCCGTCAAATCGACAATGGTTTCACCAATGAGATCGGGTTCACGGGGGTCATCGGCGTAGCAAGCCAGTTTCATAGTCTTGCCACCTTTAATTTTCTTCTGAACCATGGCACCCTTTGGAGGAGGAGGAGGAGGAGTCCCATCTCCTTTAGCGGTTCGAGCCAGCACGTCCTCCACGTCTTCATAGAGAGTAAACCTGATTTCTTCGTCCCACTCTGGATGTTGACCACCACGTTTGATAGCCTTGGTTCTTCGTTTCTCACCATTTACCACGACAAGGCAGTATGGATCCTGCTTGCCGATGTGTCTCTTGTTTGGAAGATGGTTCTAGAGAAGTAGATTTGTTGAGCGCGCAATGCATGATTGGGTGGCATTAACGCACTGCTTTGAGAACAACGACAATGAGTGTGCCAACTTCGCGTGGGGTTGAAGACATTCCGTGTCGAGATTGAGTATTGCTCAAAAATGACAAGTCAAGATGCGCAGTGCATCAAGAAAAGATGCAAGTTCGATGAATGTTTTGACTGCCACATTCTCAGTCTTTGCGGCGTTGTGCGGAGTTGTTTGGCTCTGCTTACCACCATATGTACCGTAGCATAGTTGGCTGACGTTCAATAATATGGTGCATAAGTAACATTCTACGTATATACATGGGAATACAGAGAGAAAGTAAGGTGTACAAGTGATGTACATTGCATGCCGAAGACAAAAAAGAAAAAGTGGGACGAAAGGATGGACGAACAGAGTGAGAAGGAGGTGAGCCACTTGAAACATTCAGGGGCCCGCTGTCGCGTCCGGTGTACTGGGCAGGCTTGAGATTATGGCGGCGGGATGAGCGATGGTATCCGAAGACAGGCGGTGTGTTGCTATTGGCAATTTAGGCGGGTCTTTCTCAGGCTGCTCGTCTTCAGGCTCACCAGAACCTTCAACTGTGTCGAGTAACGCTTTATTCATATCCGCATCCTCAGCGGGCTCTGACGTGTATACAGAAGTTTCCATTCCACTGGCGTTATCTGCGTGTGTGGAGTCGGAATCGTGGACCACATCTTCGGAGCGCTGATGAGCTTCCCCATCTCCGGCACTCAATCCGCCGGTCCTGATGCTATTGGTGGTCCACAAACTTCGGTCCCTCGCCAAGGAAGAGGTTGCTGTTCCCAACTGGACGCGTGCGCTCCACCGACTGGCTTCACTCTCCCAACTCCCCCTCCTTGAGCTCCTCGGCCTGAGTGCTCTCACACTGGCATCTACATCCCTTTCCTCCAATCGATCATCATCCTCAAGAACGAACTGACTTGTGCTTTCGGCGTCTGGATACGACAGACTCACTCCATCCTGAGAAAGCGAATCCCCAATCGCCGAGGCGGTCGAACTATAACCTTGTGGGCCAAATCGGCCTGGCATGGCGTACGCCGACGAGGCCAACGTTAGCATAGAAGCATTATCAAGAGGAGGTGAGGAAGGGCGTGGATTGTTACGAGGATGATGGGTGGTGTGCAAGGGCGCCTGAACGGGAGACAATGTGCCGCCGCTGAAGAGACTGTTATGTTGCAAATTGAGATTTAATGAATTCAGGCTGCCCGGATTGCGCAACGACGACGTGCGAGATGATGGTTGGGCAGGAAGGGTCGAAAAAGTTATAGACGTCCCGTTTCCCAGATGTCCTGGGTTGCTCAAAGAAGATGACTGCCTCACATGTGGGGCGATGCGATGAAGGTGTGTTGAAGTCGTAGGAGGCGCCTGTGCGATGTGCGCCATACCGTTTCCATTTAAATCGATGCTCATGAGAGTAGTGGGCTTCGTGCTAGCTGCTATGCTACGGAAGGTTCGGGGGTCCGAAAGGTATGATGAAGATGATCGAGAGGGGGAGGGCGAGGGAGGTGTGCTGGGGGGTAATGGTCGCACAGAAGCGTCGTCATCTGCTTCCAAAGCGCTCGGTGACCACAAGGAATCGCGGGCAAAGGAAGATCGATCCACTGAAATGTTATCATCGCCATATGACTGCATGGAACCACGGAACTCGTCATCTTCATATAAAGATATGGTCCTACGCTTTGAAAGAGCAGCAGAATCCAATCTGGATTGATGCCTTCCACCATTATACGAGGGTGATGGCAATGGCGATGAGGCGACACGACCAGCCACACGAACAGGATTTTGTCCAGCGCGTCCCATGCCAAGGTCTGCAATAGTAAGGGGAACATTTTCTACACGCTTAGCTTTAACGGTTCCGGACAACTTGCGCTGAAACCAATTTATTATGGGCTTGCTTGAGCGACGCAAAACCTTCTTTTGCTGATTATCCTGGTTAGGAGGCTTGAGCAAAGTTGGAGCGACCGAAGATGATGCTTGTTGCCCCTTCTTCTTGAGAGGACGAGGATTACTTGTGGTAGCTGTAATGGGCTCGAAGCCAACATTTGGAGGCTCGACGTTGTTCATGTGAGGAGCCAAAGGCATTGTGGACTTGTTGTGGACAACGTTGAAGATGTTGGTAACAAGTGTTGAGTAATATCGGAAAATGCCGTGAAAACATGTTATGTAAATATTACTTGGCTATCACCAATCTGTCTTCTTTATTCGCTTTGCAGCTCCAATAGGAATCTTGCCTTGATATCCAAACCCATCTAGCCATGGCCACAGCTCACTCCTCGTCTTCTCAAAACTCTCGATCGACCCCCTTTGCTGCATCGTCAGCGCAATATCATCCAGCCCGTTCAACAAACAATGCCGTCGGAAAGGATCAGTCGTGAACTTGACTGATGGTTGGTCGTTTGGACGACGTATTTCCTCCGCTTCAAGATCAACCTCTAACTCTAGTCCTGCTTCCGCATCCTTAGCCAGCACACGACAGTCTTCCTCCGAAACTGCAACAGGCAACATCCCATTCTGCATCGCATTGTTTTTGAAGATGTCGGCGAAGCTTGGGGCGATGACACAACGAATTCCAAAGTCGTTTCTGAAGAAAAGTCAGTTGGTGTTGAGCTACATTGCTCGTTGGAAGCTTACAGGCTCCATGGTGCATGCTCACGCGAGCTTCCACACCCAAAGTTCTTTCCAGTGGAAACAAGAATCTTCGATTGGTCGTAAGGGACGCGATTCAAGATGAAATTGGTGTCTTTGCCCGTATGTGGATCTTTACGCAACGTGTAGAACAGAGCTTCGGCAAGACCAGTCCTCTTGAGGGTTTTGAGGAACTGCTTTGGAATAATCATGTCAGTGTCGACATTCTCGATATGAAGTGGGGCCGCGATGCCCCTCAAAATGACGAATTTCTCGACAGAAGAGGGCGAAGTTACGGCAGGCAAGGCGGAAGTGGTGCCGTCGGATGACTGTTTCGCTGCCGGTGAAGGTGATGCTTGGGGCTCGTCCTGAAAGTCGCTAGCATTGACCAATTTCAACTTTGGGGCAGCAGCAATGTTCTCGTTCGCAATCTGACCAATAAATTTACGAACATCCGTCAATTTCCCTGTGATCGCAGCGGCAGCAGCCATAGCTGGGCTGAGTAGATGGGTGCGACCACCAGCACCTTGTCGGCCTTCGAAATTGCGGTTGCTTGTGCTAGCACACCGCTCGCCCGGAGCTAACTGGTCGGGATTCATGCCTAAACACATTGAACATCCAGCTTCACGCCAGTCAAATCCTGCACGTTTAAAAACGACGTCCAGCCCCTCCGCCTCCGCGTGTTGCTTGATAAGGCCAGAGCCTGGAACAATCATGGCAATGACGCCAGGGGCAACTTTAGCATCAGGCCCAGCAGCCAGTACGATTTTGGCGGCAGATCGAAGATCTTCAATACGACTGTTCGTACATGAACCAATGAAGACTTTGTCAACCTTGATCTCTTCCATGGGTGTATTAGCCGTGAGTCCCATATACGCCAAGGAACGCTCTGCCGAAGCGCGCTTCACGGAATCAGACATTTTACTAGGATCGGGGACAGAGCCAGTGATTGGGACAACATCTTGCGGAGATGTGCCCCACGTAACGGTAGGAATGATGTCGGATGCGGGGATGTTAACTTCAATGTCAAACCTGGCGCCTTCGTCGGTTTTGAGAGATCTCCAGTACGTTACTGCGTGATCCCACTCATCTCCTTTCGGAGCAAGGGGGCGATTGCGAAGATAATTGAAGGTGACATCGTCGGGAGCGATCATTCCCGCACGGGCACCAGCCTCGATACTCATATTACAAACGCTCATGCGCGCCTCCATGCTAAAGCCGCGGAAGACTGAACCCGCGTACTCAATGACGCAACCTGTCCCACCTGCGGTCCCAATGACTCCAATGATATGGAGAATGACATCCTTGGACGTAACCCCTTCATGCAGTTCACCATCGACAGTAATTCGCATGTTCTTCCCTTTCTTCTGCAACAACGTTTGTGTGGCCAAAACATGCTCGACCTCCGATGTACCGATACCGAATGCAAGCGAACCAAAAGCCCCATGTGCTAACGAGTTCAAAGTTAGCGATCAATGTCGTGGCATAGTCTTTGTGCTCGCTCACTTGAAGTGTGAGAATCACCGCATACACAAGTAATACCAGGGAGCTATTTTCTTCAGTCCACGGTTTCATAAAGAAGACTAGAACTTACAGTGAAGCCTTGTTCGGGTCCAATAACATGAACGATGCCTACATCGCTCATTAGAGTGTTTTTATGAAATTATGCAATGCACGTACCTTGTCTTCGGTCTTTCATCCCAAAATATGTCAACCCAAATTCTTTCACGTTGTCTTCCAAGGCAGCGCACTGCGCGCGCGAGTCCGGTTCCGCAATAAAACTCTCGACTGATGTAAAATTCTTTCGCGAGGCAGTTCTTGAGTCAAAATTCAGCAGGGCGACATCGAAAGGAAAATATCAACGGACGGAACGTTGTGGTCGACTGTGGCCAGGGTACAATCAGGGCGACGAACTGAACGTCCTGCATTTCGTCTACAAAATGTCAGCACATAGCTTATCCTACTCGAAATGTCAACGCACAGTCCCTCGAATGCTTGTGGGCTCGTAACTTCGTGAACAAGATGACTATGGGGGGTGTGAACACAAACCAAACCGATTGATGAGTTGTACAACACCTACCGATCGATATAAATTAGCGCCAGTCCATCCTCCTTCAGGTCACTGTTTATCAGAATATTAGTTTCACAATTTGGAGGCTGTAGACGACTGTAGACGCACACGACATGATCATCCCAAATCTTGTCGTAAAGGGTGCGCGGCGTAGGAATAGCAGATGGCATGGTGGTACAAGTAGTGACTGGGCTGCAGAGTTTGGACTTCATATGCTATATACTTTGCTATCGCCTCATTTATCGGCCGACCGATCGGATTTGCTCCGACGGCCCTGTGTCGGGATTCGGCGTCTAATTTGTACGATCGTATCACGTGATGTTGATCAATAAAACTGACCTCTGTGACGATGATACTTACATTGATAGGACTTGACATCGCGGCTTACTTATCATTCGAGCACAGTAGTCTTGCATAGAAACGCTTGCACGAGAACCAGGCTCTGAGCGCCCGGACCGGTGACAAGGTTGTGCTGTGCTGAGTGCACGAAACGTGTATATAATGACATAGAGCAGACAAATCGATAATAATGAAAAAAAAATTCTACTGTTAGTGTTGAAGCAAATTCCTCCACCCTTCGAGCTCCTTGTCAATATCTGACATCAACTCGAGCACGATGTTTGAGTAGACCACCTTTCCCTCAGAAAACGGCTTCACACGAACAGAATGAGTGCGAGAGCAGCGCAGTGGCTGGGTTGGCAGCAGTTTAGGCAGTAACGATTTCAACAATGTGTTTTCTTGATGGGATGCGCTTGGAGAGATGGTTGTGTCGACATTTTCGGGATCCTCTTCTCCAACATCTGAAGATCGTTCGTGCAGCCTCTCGCCATAGACAGGAGGGGGTTGCAGGCAGGTGTTCTCTTGACGTCCATCAAGTGCAGCGAAATCAGTGGTTGCGTCCGATACCCCCTTGTGAGAATCTTCAACCAATTTAGGAATATCGGTTTGACTGAGAAAATTCGTGTACAAAGGCTGGTTGTAGATAGCGTTACGCTTGGATGACGGGCGACAAGCAGTCTCGAGGTGTTTGATCGTAGGTTTCGTGTTTCCTTCGCTTACGTATTCAGGACGACCGTCGTAAAGATTTTCTGACAGAGTCATAGTTTGTTTGCGCACAGGACGTGGTGTACGGCCCTCGAGATGACTGCGAGGCGAAGCCTTTTGATTGATAGAAATGGAACTTGAGGACTTAGTATGGACATCTTGACGACGGTGCTCAACAGCCTGAAGAGAGAGTGAAGAAGTAGATAGGGATGTTGATGGAAGTAAAAGAGCGGCTTGATTAGGAAACGACTTGAGAGAGGAAAAGTGACTCTGTGGTCTCTTGCGTTTTGATGTAGCATCTTCTAGGTGTAACTCTGAAAGGTCAGGCGGCTCCACGTTCTGGTCCAGTTCGGTGAGGGGTTGGCGGGCCAATGAAGAAGTATCGTTGCAGATGCGCTTCGAAGAAGATGCCTTGAGAGAACGAATTTCCATCAGAGGTGGGATGCGTAAGCTTTCAATTGAACTATGTGCAGGAAATTGGAAAGAAACATTACCCACCAAAGGAGGAGACGGAGTTAAACGAGAACTCGACGACGTAGTGGATGACCCCACTTTCCCTAGAAGCCGGTTTTGATTTTGTCGAAGGTTGGGTAGAGCCAACGCGTTCACCCCGTCAATAGGGCGTTGGCTTATCTCGCGAAGAGGAACGACTTGGAACCGATGAGGTGTTTTATCGCGCACAGCTACCCGCGGGGTCATTTTGACTTTTATTGGGTCACCGTCAGCTTCAGAGCTGAAAGAGTGTAACCGTCCAATAGAGTGCATGGTTGCCAAAGACTTGTGGGATGTGCTCGAGCGTTGTTGAGAGACTTGTGATATCATCTTGCTGCCTTTCAGTAATTTGAGGTGGCCGTAAGAGTCGGAAAATCGCCTGTCGCGAAGAAGGTCGTCTTGTGAAGAAAGAAATAGGCTGCAGATAAGATTGGACGATTCAACCAATTGGATTGCTTACAAGGCTCTTGAGCAACAACGCACAACAAATTGAATGATGTGCTTGTCACGTGTGCTTGCAAGATGGCGCCACAGCCGCGACAACCACCTGCGCCAGATTCTCCAAGATCCTCCCAGTCTCCTGCGCCGTCTGGCGTGCAAGGCGATCTCGAGTTGGAACTTCTTGGTCTTGCCAATGCCCTTTACAACCTTGGTACAACTGTTATCAACGACTCCACAAAAGAACGTGATAAGCCAGGAGGTGGGAAACAAGTCGGTTTGCGAGTGTGAGGTTCCATACCTGAAGAGTCGTTCGTCTTGTTAAGGAACCCCCATAGTAACAATGTCATCACCCATCTTGCAACAATAGATGATATGGCCCAGCATGTGCACACTATGATTCCCATGCAGGTCTTAGCAGACATCGACAACGCTCGAAACCCCATGCAATTAACGAAAGACCGACTTGAGCGAGCTGCTACAGAAAACCAGTTCATGAATGGTAAAATATCTGCAATAGATGTGGGTTGCTTTGGGACCAGGTTTGCGTCGATGCTGAGCTTCTTCCAGTCCTACCACAGATATCTTGATGAGGCCCTCCTTCAAAACTTTCCGGAACTCGATGGTCAACTTGTACCACTGGCTGATAAGCAAATTTCGGAAGGACCTTAAGATCTCGGAGAATATTTCATTCCTAGTGATGATCCATGATTGATCCTCGCCAGCAAAGAGAGAAGCAACGTGAACACTGGGTCTACGCCAAGCCTTGGTCGCTGTGTGGGATATGTCAGGGACTGTCAGGGAGGGTGCTGCGTGGTTTGCAAGATAGCAATGTATATCTTTACATTCATTCATTTAGTTATCGCACAACATTCCGCAGCCTAGCAACGGGCAACAGCAACTGTTTGTCAGCTTTTACATCTTTATACTTTTTCACCCGACTTCAAGTTGGTACATTCTTTCCCCGTCTCTCTACCTCCCAGGGGATCACAAGCATGATGTTCGAATATCTTGAACAGTATAGCAACCTCTCTTCCTCGTCGCCCAGATCAGACGTTGCCGATATCTTGGACTCTATCATCAAAGGTTTTATTTACTTTCCATCTCGTATTAGATATATGATCAACCTTTGAAGCCAGCGCCTCCCTTTTCTTTCACCCAGTCGACGCGCAATGATCTCATTCGCGCCATTTTACAAGACCTATCAGTTCCGGGTATGAAATCCAGACTGGCCTTAAAAGGTACTTTGCCTTCCATCGGTTGTCAGCCTTTCTCTTATAGCTCTCGAGATGCTGCGCAGGCTCTTTTGGCTGTCAAGACTCTTGGGAAAGAACCCTCAGGTTCCGACTTCTTATCTTCACCAGCTAATTTGTCTACACTACTCTCGCTGGCGGCCACCTTCAAAGATGACCCAGAGGCATCGAGCGAAGCTTTACGGTGTATAGCCAATGCACTTCTCTTGATCGAACGGGCTCGTTCTACATTCATCGAAAAGGCCGTGAGCGGAGGACAAATATGTCTTGGAATGCTTGAGGTGAATCTTACTCTGTGTCTTTCCACATCGAGGCGATTGACTATTCTTTCTAACCAGAAAGCAAATGGTCCTGATCGGATTTTTATTCTATCTCGCATTCTATTCTTGTGTACGGCCTCTAGGACGTCCTATATCAAGAGCATTGTTGAGGAAAAGCACCACGGCCGAACAGTGGTTGAAATTATTGCGGCGAAGTTGGACTCCCTGACCGTTGCCATTCAAAGCGGAACTAAAATGGCAAGAGAGGCTATGTCTGATCTTCTCAAATTGACTTTCAACCTGTTATTATACTACCCCAAGGCATGTTCTTTCGCCGTGGACTTCTGACATCCATGTATTTACACCATCTAGCTATCAGAGTCGGAGCCGCAAAATTCCGATACCCCCAATGACGGTGAGAACATTATGGGCGATTTTTGGAATCCAAAACTTGACGGGTGTGTACACCACCTTTAGTATTGACCATATGGCCCATTGATTTAGATAATCAGGCTTCTTCCTCCACTTCTGCGAGTCTTCAGCTCCTTGCCGCCAACGTTTCCATCCCCGCTCACAGCTCCTCTAACGCACGTAATTCATTCCCTAATCACGATACCCATTACACCGGCACTCCGCCCTGTCTGGTTTGCCGTCCCTGCAACGCAATCGTCGCGTGATACCCTCGTTACTACTCCCAAAGCCTCTTCGACTTCTCAGCGCACGGAATCATCCACCCCAAGCAGCCGCAGCGATTCGCCCACTCGATATAGCCCAACGGCGCCGAAGCTTAGCACCCTTGATCGAGCGCTCTCCGTCCTAGCCGTCGGACGCAAGTCTCTTTCACGATCTCCATCGCCCAACTTATCCGCCACAGCGGATATCGTTCAGCGAACCTTTGATCTTCTCGAAGTTTCTTTCTCCCACTACTTCCCAGGTGATATCGACGGTGACGACGTTTCCGTCAGGGAGCGTTGCAAGGAGGAGTCTATGGATTCTTTGGATGACATTCTTTCACCTCTAATAGTACTCGTTACCAGGCTTTGCCTAGCCGACGAAACCTGTCGGGTTCGGGTCCGACAATGGATAGTTCCTGATGATCTCGACCGCTCTTCAGCATTAGAGTCGAGGCCGGATTTGTTGGGAAGATGTTTAAGGTTACTTAGCTCTGTATATCATCCTAGATTAAAAGACTCTGTCGGAGAGATGTTGTTTGCCGTGTCTGATTCTAATGGTAAGTTTGTAATTCTCCATCACGATTGTTTTTTTGCTAACGTCGTTGCTTCAGCCACTACACTTTCTGCCCTCTTTGGATATGGAAACGTTGCTGGCTTCCTATTTCATAAAGGCGTAATGAGCGCCCCAGCACAAGATCCCGGGTCTTCAAATGCCAGTCTTACTACGTCGTCTGGCACTGCCATCGATCCTATTACGGGCAAAACTGTCGAACTCACGCCAAGTCTTTCTGATATGACAGACGATGAGAAGATGCACGAAATGGAGAAACTCTTTGTTTTGTTCGACAGGCTTGAAAAGAGTGGTGCCTTGGCTCCGGCAAACAATCCTGTTCGAAAGGCTATGGAAAGGGCTCCGTAAGGGCTTGGTAATTTGTTGTCAGTATTCGTTTTGTAGTTGCTCCGTCGTCTTCGTTGTGTTATCGCAAGCTACATACATTAATTAGGATATGCATTTAATCTCGTCTCATAACGATTTGATCAGTCAAAGCACGTCTGAATTGCATACTTGTACTGCAACAGTACTCCAAGTAGAATAATTATATACATGTCGGAAAGCTGAAGATATATACTCTGAATAAGATGGGGGCAGAAGGTCGTGATCATTAGAAAGTGGTCTTTTTACCCTCGAATGAGGCGATGCCACCATGCCTCGCTCCACCTCGGGGTGCACCACGTCCCCGACCACCACCACGACCGCCAAACCCACGATCGCCCCCACCAAACCCTCGATCACCCCCACCAAACCCGCCGCGACCACCACCACGGCCACCCCCACGACCGCCGCGGCCTCTATCTCCGCCGCCGCGACCGCCTCCACGACCACCTCCGCCGCGGCCACCACCAAATCCACCCCCAGATGAATCTCTGGGTTGAGAATAGTCGAGCCTAATTGAGCGCCCTTCAATCTCAGACCCATTAGCGGCTTCGAAAGCCTTTTTCGCGCCATCAATATCCTCGAATTCCACATAGCCGAACCCTTTCGGGCGGCCAGTTTCCCGATCAGTGGGAAGGCGAACGCTTTTAACACCATAGTCATTGAAGAATGACCAGACGGTATCCTCCGTGACGCCAAAGCTCAAATTTCCGACGAACAAGGTGCTGCTCGGTGCGCTGACCTCGTCCCCAAATGCCTGTGCACGTTTCTCCCTCACTTGGGACTTGTCACGGGGTAGACTGCGGTCGACCTTGATGGCCCGACCATCGATCTCCTGTCCATTCATTTGGAGAGCCTTCTCGACGGCGTCCGGTGTGGTGAAGTGGACGTATCCAAAGCCACGCGATTTGCCAGTGTTACGGTCCATCTGGACAGTCGCAGACTCGATCTCACCGCAGTCAGCAAATTCTTGAGCCAGACGGTCATTGTCGACGGCCCATGAAAGCTGACCGACGAAGACGGCCAGCGACACTTCGGTAGCGTCACCAGTGGGTGCGGCGTCGCCGTTAGCAAGTTTCACTTTTTTGGGTTGCGGTTGGGCATCATCAGTAGCCTTCCGTTTCGATGCTGGAATGAAAGGTGAGTAAAAACAGAGGGCGAGAAAAAAAAGAATACTGACAACCATTTACGGTAGCATCGGCCATTTTGACGTCTCCATCTTCCTCATCAGAATCAGAAGATGCATCTTCAGAATCGCTGCCACTACTTGAAGCAGGCTTTTTTGTGGGAGCTTCTTTTGCAGAGGTAGTTTTTGACACCTTGGCAGGGGGTGTGTCGTCGTCGTCAGATGATGAGTCGGATGAGTCGGACGATGCTGGCTTGGGAGCGGCAGCTTTTGTTGGCGTGGGTTTCACGGGCTTGGCAGCAACTTCTTCGTCAGAAGACTCTGAAGACTCTTCAGAGGAAGATGCCTTCTTGGCTGGGGTTTTTTTGGCAGGGGAAGGGGCGGCAGCCTTCACCTGGGCGGACTTGGGCTTTTCATCTTCTGAAGAGCTTTCACTGCTCTCTTCGGAGGAGGCGTCTTTTGCCTGTTGAAACATGTCAGCTTATAAAAAATAATTTTTTGGTAAACGACGTACAGCTACGATTTTGGGAGCAGGCTTTTCGTCGTCGCTATCAGAGTCCGACGAATCGCTCTCAGCCTTCTTCACGGGCTTCGCAGGAGCCTTTTTTGATTTTTTCTAAGTCGACGTTGGCATTTAGTAAAAGTCTAAAAAAAAGGAATAACGACGTACATGTGCCTTTTCCAAGATCTCTTTCGACGACACGACGGCAGGTTTTGCGGGGGCGACAGCTTTCTTTCCCTCCTTCACCTTGGTGGAAGCCTTCTTCTCTTTTTTGTCTGATTTAGCCATGGGAGTGAGGATGAAGATTATGGTTTTTGAAAAAGATATCAATTTTTCTTTGGCACTAAATGGTTTAGGGGAGGCCGGATGGGATCACATGCGTGTGACTTTGCCAACCCCACCGGGACCCCTACCTTTGGAACGGGCTCAATGGAAGAGAGCTCGTTTGACACGATTATTCTCGGGACTGGGCTTACTGAATCTATCGTGGCTGCGTGAGTTTTGAAATATTTTTTATGCGCAGAGGCTGATCCTGGCGTCTCGAGTGCGTTGTCCAAAGCAGGTTACAAAGTTGCCCAACTCGATACTAATTCATTCTATGGCGGCAACGAAGCCAGTCTATCTTTTGATGAACTCATACAATGGGCAGATGCAAACTCCTCCTCCTTAGATTCCCCGTTTAGCTCCATTACTTACTCCACCAAGGTTCTCCCCCAATCTCGTCAATATTCGATCTGTCTACGCCCATCCATAATACCATCCATGGGTCCTCTTATATCATCCTTGATATCATCGGGTGTATCCAAGTACAGCGGCTTCCGCCTTCTGGATTGTGTCAGTGTTTATCATCCTTCAGGCATTGTCAAGAATGTCCCTGCAAGCAAAGAGGACGTGTTCAAGAATAACGAGATAACCTTGATTGGAAAACGTCGCCTGATGCGGTTTCTGACATTTGCTGCTGGGGATTTTGAGTCCCAGAAAGAGATCCAAGGGCAACATGATAAGCCATTTCTTGAGTTCCTGAAGACAGCCTTCTCCTTGAGCGATGACATAGCTGGTGTCATTGCATATGCGCTTGCTTTTTGCGTTTCCGAGGCAGGTAAGTGTCGTTATTCCTGCTCACGCACATTTGAATCAACCGCTGCGACTAGACCCAACACTCCCTGCACTGCGAAGGCTACACAAGTACCTGCACTCTATAGGGCGGTACGGTCCATCCGCATTTCTTGTTGGGCACTATGGTGGCATTGGAGACATTGCCCAAGGATTTTGTCGCGCTGCTGCAGTCCACGGAGCAACTTATATCCTTGGCCGAAGAATAGAGTCGATCACCCATTCTGAACCCGGAGATACACCCAACACCCGCTATACGGTCCGCTTGGTTGACTTTCCTGAACCTCTCCAATGTAATCTTCTCATTTCCTCGCCCTCATACGTGCCACCTGAGTTGGCGAACGACACTTTTCGCCTTCCACCTTTGGTCTCCGATCAAAATTCTTTTTTCGTGGATGTCATTGCCCGCTGTACAGTCATTATTAACAAGTCCATCTCCTTTGGATCAAGGTCAAAGGACAACGCCTCTATATCTGACGAGGTCGCAGCTAGGACGGGTGTCGATACTGGCGTTTTGGTAGTACCACCGTCATCTGTTGCTGGAGGATCAAGTACAAGTTCTGCGATAGTCTTTATTACAGGTGAAGGCAGCATGTCGGCACCCAGTGGGAAATGTACGCTCTCTCATTCTCGCACTGTCTAGGCTGACTCTTACAAGGGATTTTATACATTGCCCTGCCCGTACCGTCGTCGTCGGTGTCTCCCGATTCTATCCTGAAGCCATATCTACACGCCATCCTTGCGCTTACTACTGAGCCTGTCGATGTGCCAGCACAACCATTGTTTACCATGTTCTACCTTGAGACCTCCTCCGGTACTCGATCAGAAAGAGGTGCAAGAAGGACTGAGGCATCATATCTTGTTCCTCCGTGTCTAAATTACGTTAGCATTGCTGAACTGTCTGACACGGCAACAGTTCATGCAGAAGCAACTTTTCGAGAGGCATTGAAAGTACTCGGAACGTCTAATGATGAAGAAGAGTTTTGGCCCCCTGTGGAAGATGATCAATCAGATGACTGCCAAGAGAAATGACGCAAGAGGAAACAAGAGCCTAAATAGTGCCAAATAGATATGTATTATAACTTGGCTACGTCAGCATTCGTCATTTTCGTCACATCTCTCATGTCGCCCAAAAGCCAGTCTCGATCTCCGGCACCACACACTCGCCAGACACGGTCAAATTTTGACCTCGAATTAAATCCATTTGAACAATCTTTTTCAGCTACACCGACTTCTTCAAATGTACGCAACTCTTCACCAACTCCTTCTGATAATGAAGAGCCAAGACAAGATGATAAATCTCGGCAACGGAGTTCTTCTCCATCCTCTCGTCCTGTACTTCCTCCATTAGCTTCTCTAGCTTCACCTGCAGACACAACTTATCCATCATGGGCTTATCCTTCCAACCCTGTCAATTCTCTCAGATCAGGTCCTCTATCTCCTGCCATGCTTCCTGGTCCTCAGCCAGGAAGTGATCAATCGCACATGGCCTTTGATCCCAATGCATTTCGTACAGGTTTGACTCCGAGAACAGGACTCACTCCTCGTACTGGTCTTACCCCTAGTCTCACCCCTCTCGTGGGCGGTCCTTTCCCCTCCTCTCCAGGCACAGCCGCTTTTCTTGCTATAATGAACAACGGTTCAACCGCAAACCCACAATCAACCATCACTCCAAATACACTCAACGCCATCGTCCTCAACTCCTCCGCATCTACTTCTTACACCTCTTCCGCTCTTCATCACCATCAGTCATCCTCTCAGGAGAACGCCAATCCCGCTTATCTTGCATCTGCTTCCAACGCAGCTAATACCGCTGCAAATGGTCTTTTCCTTCTTTCTCAGGCTCACCAAGAGCTCACAAAACGAGAAGAAGCCCAGGCTCGCGCAGGCAACACTGCTTCCACCAATGGTGTCAATGGCTCTGCCAATCATTCAAATGGCAAGAGGGGAACGAAACGCAAATCATACGACCCTATTTCACCCCCACCCAGCTCAGCCGCTAGAGGGGGTAAACGCACGCGTCCTACCGGACGGGGGAGAAAGGCTAGCCCAATGTCGCCAGATATGGATAACGACGACGATGACGATCCTGAAGACGATGATGGTGGGGATCCTGATGATCTTGACGGTGGTAATATTGCTGGTGGAAGGCGATCAAATAAAAAACCGGAAACAGAGGAAGAAAAGCGGAGAAACTTTTTGGAACGAAACCGACAAGGTATACTGGTTCACGTCATTTTCTGCTACAATGCGTCTCATCCATTGTCGGAATAGCTGCCTTGAAATGTCGACAGCGCAAGAAAGCATGGCTTCAGCAATTACAAGCAAAAGTTGAATTCTTGTCAAACGAAAACGAGCAGCTCAAGAATGCACTCGTCTCGTCGAGGGACGAAATCTCCCGCCTCTCTGCCTTGGTGGGTGGCGCTGGTGTGGTGGGATCGGTTCCTTTACCCAGCGCTGTTGGTCCAGGCATACAGCCTGTCAGCATGAATGTAAGCATTGGCAAGACGGCCAGTTCAGCTGCCGCTGCGTCTGGTGGGAGTGGGCGGGCTGGATACGGATATTAACCGTTGCGAGCACCGTCTGTCTTACGGGATTCCTGGGACGCTGATGGTTTCTATTTAAAATCTACCGGAACGACCACAAAATACCGTTCACCCCACCATGCTGCGAGCTATATACGATCGCCCGTCGCTTGACGTCCAGGCTGAGCTTGGTCAACGCGGCGATGACTTTTACTAACACTCTCTTAGCACACAGAACAGTATAGTGCTTTCTTGTTTATCTCTAGTTGAAATATGTATAAAAGCAAGCCATTCTGTACATTACGTCTAGCGAAGCTTTGTGTAACCTAATCAAGGATTCAATGTCAGTAAAGAAACAATTTTGAAGCACTCGGCGCTTGTAGGAAAAGCACAACGGAGTTTGCCGGGTGACTTCCACCTCACACTCATCCTTGACCTCTCGTTCACTAATCTCAACACTCTACAAGGCCATGGCTCAAAAAGCAGCAGCCGTCGCGGTCGCAAGTCATCTATGTATAAAGTAATCTTCATGTCGTCTGATTCCTCTTTTAAAGGATTTCTCTCGTATTTACACCTCCCTTGGACTCGGAAAGGGTGCGTTTACTCTCTTCCTTCCATCTGGCGACTTTTTTTCATTTCGTTGTAGAAACCATTGCTTCATTACAAGCATTCCGTAAACGCCACCTCGAGGCGCAGCGAATTTCCAACGCCGTTTCTACCCAGCCCACCACCGTCGACTTTGCGCACTACCGTTCCGTGTTGAAGAATAAAGCCATTGTGGATGAGGCGGAAAAGCTGTTGAACGATTTCAAGCCTACCACGTATGATGTGAGCGCGCACATCAAGGCCATTGAGACGTTTGAGGTCAAGGCTGTTAGTTGTTCCCCTTTTCTCCGTCCACTTGTGGTTTGTTGAATGCGTGGTTGTTGGTTTTTTAGATCGCCAAGGCACAGGAGACGGAGGAGAAAATTGATATTGAGCTCAAGCAGCTTCATGAAACTCTTGCCAATATCGAGAACGCGCGTCCGTTTGAGCAGCTCACGGTTAGTCGTGGATTATTTTTCTTTCCCCACATCCTGACCATTTGTTATTTGTTAGACTGAGGATGTTGCCAAGGCCCACCCACGTATCGTTGAAGTCGTAGAGACGATGCTCAAGAAGGGTAAATGGACAGTGCCAGGTATGTCGCGCCGCGGTTTGTCATACTTCCATGGCTCATATTTGCCTAGGGTACAAGGAGAAGTTTGGCGACCTGAACGTCATGTAATCTTGTTACAAACCCATAGAAATTTCGCTTTACATATACATGGCATTTGGATAGCATGCTTGTCCTGCAACCCTTCCTTTATGGTACTCCGACCATATGCGCCAGTTTTTGCCATAAGTTCGGTTGCTAATCTTTCAGTTGGCATCTGGTATGCCCTCGAATCATGCACCTCCAGAGCCCAAAATCTCCCTGAAACGCACCAAAAACACACAAAGCTCATCGAGCAAAGGTTGAAAACCCTTCAGGGAGGCTCTAAATGGAATAGAAGACTTGAAAACGGCTGTATTGCCTCAATCAAGAAGCCATTCATGCCATCGCCACGTTAAATGCAGTACCACTCAAATCGATGTCAAGGTGAGCTAAATTTACAATCCGCGAGTAGGAAAATCCATGGCTCGGGAACGGATAATATCCGGGTGTATGTATCCATGACATTGAGCCCTGAAGGAACTTGATTGATCCTCGATAATGAGCTTCACTGACCCGAAGCTTGCCTCGTAAGTGCCAAACGACATGTCATGGTCTCCACGGCCTGACCCAAATAAATTGCACACTGGAGTAAGAATGCAGCGTCCTAGTGCTGGCTGGTCTCGTTATTGCCCGCGTCGTCGTGAACGTGGTAATCAGTCCATACGATATTCCTGTCTCGTTCACCTATCGAACAACCTCAGATGACAGATATAATATGGGTATGTGCCAGGAATGGAAATGGAACGCCGAGGGACGCTATGATTGTGAGCGATTGCCAAGAGTCACGAGTAACAAAGAGCAGTGTTCTCTCACCTGGGTACATGATATAAGGATTACCTGAACTCTACCTCAACAATCCCTCCCCATGGCCCCCATATCTATTCCCCAAGATTCTAACGCTCAGGGCGTTGTTGACCAGATTGAACGCCAGTTCACTCTGTCTCCCGAAACGCTCATTGACCTTACCAAGGCCTTCCTCAATGAGTTCGAACTCGGACTAGGCAGCTATGGTCATCCGATGGCAATGATGTATGCCCCTCCTCTCCCTTCTTTCGCGATCGCTGATCGCGCATTAGTCCCACATTCGTCACTGGCGTTCCCGATGGCACAGAAACCGGGTAAGTGCGCCGATCCCGTTATCATCCTCATAATAATTAATCCCATTTTTCTAGCACTTTCCTGGCACTTGACCTTGGAGGTACCAACATGTGCGTTGGCTGTAGAATATGTATCGAGTGTTCGATGACGAACGGCTGGATGTCGTCGTGTCAGGCGCGTCTGCGAAGTCGTTCTAAACGGCGACAAGACTTTCAACCTGATCCAACAAAAATTCAAAGTTAGCGAAGCACTCAAGTCTGGGGAAGCAACAGCCTTGTTCGGTGGGAATGCTAATTATCTCATGAACAGTTTCCAAACACTAACCTTGCTGTAGATTATCTTGCTGATTCCGTACATACGTTTTTGATCACTCACGCGACTACCAAGTACGCGTCCCCTCACAGTGTCGATGCTGGCGCAGCCCCTACCGGCGACATCGTCCATCTAGGGTTGACTTTTTCATTCCCTGTTGAGCAGACCGCCCTCGGTGCTGGCAAGATCCTCACGTGGACCAAGGGATTCTCTGCGACTGGCGCTATTGGAAACGACGTCGTCAAGCTTTTGCAAGACGCCTTTGACAGAAAGAGTATGCACGTTAAATGCGTCGCCCTTGTGAACGACGTAAGCCATCGGTGACGTTTGGGAGGATGCCATTGACATGTATTTTGAAGACTGTAGGAACTCTCCTGTCTCGTTCGTACATTGCAGGTGGCTCTATCGTTGGTGCTATTTTTGGCACCGGTACAAACGGTGCATACATCGAAGAAGTTGGCAAGTACTTACGCGCTACGCCGAGATGATTTTAACTCATAGCTTCGCAGCAAAAATACGAAAATTGGCCAACACGCCTATTGCTGAGAAGGGTGGATATATGGTCGTGAACACCGAATGGGGCGCGTTTAACAATTCGGCAAGTTTCCAAAAACACTTCTTGTTTTGATCTCAGCAAAATTACCGTCTCTTCAGCGCTCTCATCTTCCTTTTACATCTTTCGATAATGCTGTGGATAGACTCAGCATCAATCCCGGCTTCCAAGCATTCGAGAAGTTCATCTCCGGAATGTATCTTGGTGAGATCGCGCGGCAAGTCCTTGGATCCTTGGTCGACGCTGTGCCACCAATTCTCTTTGGCGGAAAAGGAACACCTGTTCTTAACGCACATTACGGCCTTGATACTAGCTTTATGAGTAACATTGAGACGGCGTGGGACGACAACGACCACCACACAATTCCTTCTTTAGATGCCTTTGACCAAGAACAACTGCACCCCCATGTTAGGGCCAAGCTAGACCGTATCCGACAGGTGATTGTCGAAGATCTGGCCTTTCAGAGCGAGAAAGTGACGCTGAAAGACGCCGCAGTAAGTGCTGCCTTTATCGTTGGCGTCTTCGTCTCGATGGGGCTATGTAGATTGTCCGTACGATCTGCTATATCGTGGCTCGACGCGCCGCAACACTCAGCGGAGTGGCACTTGCCACTGTTCTGGTACAGACGGATTACGCCAGTCTTCCCGGCCAGGCTAAATCTCTCAAGAATGAGAAAGAGACGATCAATGTCGGTGTGGACGGGAGGTAAGCATGATGCCCCTAGCTCTTTCAACAATATCTGAGCTCGTTCTCCACCAGCTTGATTGAAAAGTACCCCGAGTTTGAAAAGGATCTTCGAGAGTCACTGCGAGTGGTTGTCGGGGAAGATGTCGAGAAGAGGGTCGACATTGGACTGGCAAAGGATGGGAGTGGAGTGGGTGGTAAGACTCTACGAATTAACTATACGACTGGCAGTGATCTGATCATTATCTACGCAGCTGCTCTCTGCGCCCTCCAAGCCTTGAAGCAAATCCATTAGCAGGCCGGGTTTTAAGTTTTGGAAAAGTGAAGTAATTATAGAAGTGTACAGGAGCAATGTATCGATGCCTGTACTGATTTTATATCATCCAGCCGATATTTTCTGGATGATTCACCTACAGACACCGAGGCTGATTCCTCTCTCTCTCCAAAATGGTATTATATAGTAGACGCGGTGTGATTTCCGCAGACAGCTTGGAACGACATGCTTACTTTCTGCCAGTCAAGCACCTTCCAGAACTGCCTCAACCATTCCTCCCTGCCCCAGACTCCGTAACCAGCGCTTAACCATGCATGTTCATGGACAGAGACACAGAAAAGCGGATAGAGGACTTGTCCTACGTTCAACATAGATGCCGTGCTTGTTGGCTTCAAACTGCTATAAAGTGACGCCGGTGTCGTGTTCAGCCCTGACCTAGAAGCGCTTGTATGTAAAAAGCGAGGGCGGAGGGGGTCCGGGTTGGAAGGGGTGTTTGTGCCAGAGATGCCCGACGTGGGCGACGAAGGGGAAACTCCGGGGGGTGAGGGATGCGGTGTTGGGGATTGTGCCCGCGACCAAGCAGGGTTTTGGGGTTTTGGCGCGTTGGGTGGAGATACGACTGGATCCGAATATTTCTGTCCAAGGACGAGGCCGTCCTTACCCATATAGGTTCGTGACCTGACGAGCAGAGTACCTGGCCCAAGAGTTGGAAGTACTCCCGTGGCGCCATTGCTGTCGCATACGAACCAGACGAAACCGTTCGTGAAGAGCGAAAGAGCTGCACTGGAGAATGTGGACTTTAGTTGTTTGAGGTCTCCATGAGACCTTCTGATATGGTTGAGGAGTTCGATTGAAATTTTGTCTTCATGGTCGGAGTCTGGTGATGGGGGTGGTTTCTACGGTAAAAGTTGGCGTTAATTTTAACTGAATGAGCTGGAAAGCATACGAGATGGTCAAGGAAGAAGCTATTGTTGAGAGCAAGACTTGCGTAGTTGAATGCCAACGTTCTTTCTCGAAGCGTAGACGTGTTTATCACGGTCTGTGCGACGGACATGTTCTCTTCCGCCGTGTCTATTGGGCCAATGAGAGGTTGGAACTGGTGGTAATAGCAGCCACGGACCTTTAACCTCTTCATTTAAACGGTCCAAAAGACCTTGTTGGTACTCGACAACCGTTTTCAACGCTAGTGGTGGAAGGAATTTCCCAAGACCCTTCTCGATTGAGTACTGCAGAGGCGGAACCTTATGGACATTTCGTGTTCGTGACTTTATGCCGTCTAGAACAAAACAAGAGCGTCTGAGGTTTGAGGGAATTAAGCGCAGGCTGAGGTTGGACATTATAACAGGCAGTCCAACAGCTGGTCACCGATTTACACAATTTTTTTTTCGGCATCTGTAGCTGAATTTGGCATTGTGTGGCAAAGGCTTTCAGCTTTGGTCAATTGAACGACAGCCACGTCGCGCAACCTGAAAATACATGGCTCCAAAACCAACATCTACGCCGCCAGCGACGGCGACAAACCCTCTTCAGACCCTTTGGAAGGCGTACAATGATAACACTGCAAACAGACTCAAGTTCATCGATTCCTTCTTGTTCTTCTTGATGCTCTCTGGAATTATCCAATTCGCCTACTGTATTCTGGTATCCAATTACCCATACAATGCCTTTCTATCAGGGTATGTTATTGCACGCAGCCTGTCCTCCACACTTTCCTCACACACGTCTTCAGTTTCTCAAGTACCGTCGGTCAATTCGTATTGGTGGCCTCATTACGGTCACAAGTCAACCCAGAAAACAAGGACGAGTTCAAAGAAGTATCACCAGAACGGTATGTGTATTATGGTTATGTGTATGCGCGCCAATGTGACGAGTATCTACGCAGTGCGTTTGCGGACTTTGCAATAGGTTCCATCGTCTTGCATTTCTTTGTGTACAACTTCCTCGGATAATGAAAATAAAAAACCGTTGCGTATATGTTAACGCTTTCTCTCGAAAGAAGACGAGCGCTGCAGAGTTTGGATGACGTGGGGTGTAAGACAATAGGATGTCAACACTCACACCGAATATCACAACGGCAAAGTCGAATACATATTCACCTAGAACAGCCTAAACATGGAGATGAATAGCGGCAGGCAGTGGACTAACCAAACTCCAGATATGAGCGCAAAAGCTCTGCAGTAAATGTTAAGAACTGTAAGAGAGATGAGGGATAGTCACGCACGGCGAACGTCTTTGTTGGGTACTTGCGATAGGGCGGGACTAGGTTAAGAATGAGAAGGGGTCAGCACAGCTGCCGAGGGACATACGCGAGACCAGTTGTTCGCTTTACGCCGGCGAGAAAAGCGCTGATAAGAATAGCATCGAAACCAAGGTGTACTGTATGGATAGAAAGTTGAGATTGCGTTGAATACCTGGTAAAGACGACTCACCAAGTTTACCGAGCATGAGAGTAGTTGAGTGGTGATGTCAATGTGATATCAATAGCTATTATTAGTTACACGTGTGTGACTCTGCTGTGACTCTCTCAGAGTTTCTGGCCACCGCTTGGCCACCTGTTGCAATCTTCTCTCAACAACAATGGGTTCAAGGCCACCGTCGCCACCTCTCGGCCCCAAGGGTTATTTCTCCGCCCCCTTTGAACGCTTTCTTCGCGACGACGCTATAGATCAGAGACCAAGCGCCTTTACTTTGCTCGGTACTATTCCCTCCACCTTTGCCCCCAATAATGTGGCATTCAACTCTCGTCTTCGCAGACACCTTTGAAACCTACTTTGACTCTCGTGTTGATCTGTTACAGCGCAAGCTACAGAAGCACAGTGATCGTCTCAAGATGAAGGCAGAGGAGACCTTCAAAATCAAGGAGCTTTCCGGTGACGCGCTGGCAGAGAATCTCGAGCGCGAAATCAAGAATCTCAAGCTCAAGGTTCCTTTCGTGTTGCTTCTAATTTGACCCGTTCTGATGCATCGCGTCTGGCATAGGTCTCGACGCGTATGGCCACATTATCAGCTTCATGGCAGTCTGCAAAGGTGGTAAGGACACGCGAGAAAGTGTCCTTTTTCTTCGGCGTGATGAGCTTACTCCTCTCTGCCCTTCTGTTTGGGATTGCTCCGCAGTACGTGCCACTCGCATTTTTGCCTTTATCTCATCTCAATATTCTTCATGTCAGTTGGGTTCACGTCGCTTACTCTGTCCAAGGCCTCTATCTTCTTCCCCTGCGCGCTTATCGGTACAAGAAACGCGCCTGGCACTACTTCCTATTCGATCTATGCTACTACGTGACCATCCTCAACTTTGTCTATATCTGGCTTTTCCCCTCAAGCCCCGCTCTCTTCGTCGCCTGTTATTGCCTTTCCCACGGAGCTCTTGCTAGTGCCGTAATAACATGGCGAAATAGTCTCGTTTTCCACGACCAAGACAAAGTCACATCCTTGTTCATCCACATCTATCCACCGTTCACCTTCACCGTTATAAGGTTCGTTTCGAACATTTGTTTGCTTGAATCCTCACATCTGACCACTCACTATCCCAGACACTTCTATCCCAATGCTGAGGCGAGGTTCCCAGCTTTGCGTGAACTCGAATATTTGCACCCCCTCAGAGCCCTGCTTCTCAGTGCTGGTATTTGTGAGTCTTGGCTTTGATAGCAAAACTTCAGTTCTTATTCCCCAATTAGATGTCGTCTGGCAGTTCCTGTATTGGAAGGTGCATATCAATATTTCATTTTCCTTTTGCATATTAGCTGAGAGATCATGCTCTAGTTCGTCCTAGTGGATCGACGCGCAAAGATTCAGTCAGGGCAACGCACAACATCTTTTTCTTGGCTACTCAACGACAAGCAGGGAATGATTGGTCGATCGCTAGCATCAATACCTCCGGCGTACCGCGAATTGACATTCATGGGAGGACAATTGAGTCCGTGCTTATATTTCGCATGTTGAAACACCCAACTGACTTTTCCCTTCAGTATACGCCATACTCACAGAACTGCCCGCAATCTTTGTTTTCTACCGAAGCTCTTTTTGGAGTGCCGCATTCCTAATTTTCATCTTCGCAGTCAGTGTATGGAACGGCGGAGGGTTTTACATCGAAGTCTTTGGGCGAAAGTGAGTATCTCTTTTGACTGGCAAGCAACTCGTTCTTAGCAAATCCTCAAGGTTTGAACGTGAATTGGAGGCTTTGCGGAGGGAACTCGCGGAGAGCACCGCGCGATCCTCGGGCTCGTCGACTCCCACTACAATTTGTAGCGGACCAAGCGAAACAGATCTCACTGCCATGGTTTCTGCATCAAAGCAACCTGGCCCTGCGAGCGACATCTCAGAAGACAGCCCTACAAGTTTAGACCCTACTCTGAATCTGGATTTTAAGAAAGATTCTTGACTGCATGCTATTAGCAACTGATTATATTATTGACGACCTTGTACGACCAGCCGCATACATCTTTACGTTTAATATGTCGTTTTTATTGACTTCTTTCTCGAGTTCCTTGACGCCGACCGTGGATTATAATGAATTTGTAATGATTTTATGTTACTATAGATGTTGGTATCTGTGCTGAATTTGTTGTTGAAGTGACATCCAAGCCCAGAGACTGGCTTTCTCCCCGTAAATTAAAGTTCTTCCAATGATTTCCGCTTCTCACCCATCCGGAAAAAGGTCCACTTTCCCCTAAAAGCGTCCTTTTCACAGTTTGATAAGCCTTGGATTCGTCTTTTATAGACGAATACATGGTGCCCTCGCTAACAGAAAAAAGCTCGAAAGAATATTACAAGTCATGGAATGGTCTTGGACTTACTCATTCAGCGGCAAAGCCAGGTGGGCAAGTAGCTGGTTGTAAAACTGAAGCATTGCTATGCGAGAGACCATAGATCTAACGACGGACTTGAGAAACCTTTGGAGGGGACGGTCCTCATAACACAGACCTTGACTTTTCTCGATATCGATGTTTTGGAGAAACGCCTCGTTTAAGGCCGTTGATCAAGGCCTCAAACGATGACTGAGAATCGGGTATCCACCATATCGCTGTGATGATGAAGTTCGTGAATGGTTTTGTGGACGAAGCGGTAAACACACGAACATTCATTGCAAGATCCCTTTGATCCTGGACCAAGTGCTGTCCGAGAATGAACGAAGACGCGGTCGGTGAAGTAAGTTTCAATCATTTGAAGGCTGTAACCCTGTGGAAGATCTGTTCACAAGATAGGGAAGTTGAGGAAACTTTTGAGCCTGAGGACGCAAGAGAAAAGAATTCACCTTGAATGTTACCCAGCCGCCCAATAAATGCGCGGTGGCAGTCCTCCCTCACTGTTTCCTGCATATCGCAAGGTACCTCGCCAACGACGATGGCGGAGAGATGCAATGGCTGCAGAAAACGAGAGCCCAACGCACCCTGTATACCCAAAACGTTCCACATTGCAATTTTGTCACTGCACGACATGCAGAGCGTTGGAGGCGAGTCGGCCCGACCAGGTTTTGTGCGCAACACGCCTAGTCGACCATAGCCGTCTCTTCCCCGAGCAGTCGCGGAACCACTCAACTCTAGTGAGTTCATAGAGTCTTTGAGAGCTGCCATCTCCCCGTCTTGAATGGACGCCAAAAATCGCGTCGAGGAATCGCCGCCTACGTAAACGCAAATTAACGCTGGTTGACAATGGGAGAGGGCAGCGACTTACAGGGAAGGGTTGAGACGTAGAGGTTGAGGCGGACATCGTCGCGCAGAGCAAATCTGCCGTCTGCATTCTGGAGAATCCACTCTGAGTGCGATAAAGGATCCACGCAGCAGCGAGCAATTTCGTCGAAAAACCAACGCAGAGCACTGCGACGCGCTAGAACTTCAGCATGGCTGTCGTGAACGATCTCTCCCCTGTCGGAGAGCTTGTTTGCCGGAAGGCATTTGGTACCAGTCGCGACACTGAGTACCTTGACTCTATGGGTTTGACTATGCAATAGAAAGAACGACGCAAGGACAGTGTATTGCGAGTGCGGCGGTGTAAATGATAGTGAGGAATAGATTTCAAAAATGTTGCTTATGGCTTTATCAAGGAGCTCGGGGTCACTCTTTGTACTGGAATTCATCGAGGGTGTCCGAAGAAGTGACAATAGACCGGTGAAATATGATTCAACTGACTATACGTCTGTAATGCATGTTTAGGAAACGCAACTATCAAATCGTTCGGTCAACCATTCGTTGCCCCCACATTTTCTTTTCTACTTTTACTTTTCCTGACACGTGTGGCGCGGTGCAAAGTGAGTGAACTCGGCGGCACAAAACCAAGCAGTGACTTCACATCCTTAGCCTTAAGTTCGCCATCTTCTGCTTCCTCTTGACCGCCAGGACTGGGGGATGTATCGAGCGTGGGTGTTCGGGGATCATCATCGACTTCAAATCCAGCGGTGTGATGAGGCGTGTATCTCCCTGTCACTGGATCTGCGTAGACAATGGGCATCGGCGCTTCACATCCAACGATGTCAAGTTGACGACAATAGTAGTGGACAGCAGCATGGAAGGCCGTTTTGCGGGAATTTCGAAGGCCCCAATCTTGCCAATTACTGGAGCATACTGTCAATCTCACAAATCGTTCTTCGAGAGAGGTGGTTCCTGACCCATTATGACCGATGCCGATGGTGATTTCTAGATATTTTTGATAGGAGATGTTCTGCAGGGTTATGCTCGTGCTTGGTTCAAACCATCGGTTCTCTTCAGTCGATAACCAAGTATTGAGCGACTTTTCCAAGGCGTCAAGCTTTTGAAGAGGGGTGCGCCACGCCACCTGCATAGTGAGATTCTCGAATGTTTTCTGGCTAGCGAGGTGAATTTTGTCAAACCAATTAATGGACGTCTTAACTTACACCACTCCGCCGGACATTCGTGCTGTGAAATAATTAGGATCTGAACGCTCCTGTGAGCAAAAGGGGGCTCACATGAACTTTGTGAACAGTTGACTGTTGAAATAATAGGTTTGCGTGCCGTCGGAACGAGCGAAAACGGTCTGTGGTCATATCAACATTGCAGAAAAAAAACGGCATTCTGAAATCCGTACAGCAAAGAGCCCGACTTTTTTGACAACTAGGTTTTCGTCTGCAAGAACCACTTTCAGTGTCCATCCTCAATGTCGAGGTGTGTACGCACTGTCCACAAAACATCGATCGCCTGTGTCGTACGGACTGTACCAGCTTTGATGAGTGGTTTCAGGACCAAGGAGAGAAGGACTCACTGTGTGACGAAGCAGAACATAACGGCATCGAACATAGAACTCGCTGTGTTCTTGAATATAAAGCTAGCCGCAATAAGAAGCGAATATAGACTGGTAAGCGAACTTCCGATTTGCACTCCAAAGACGCTCAAACCGATGAATACCAAAATCACAGCTGCAAGGAACATCAACATGCGATCTAGGGTCTTCAGTGCCTCTCCAACATCGCGCATGGAGCGGGATAGGAACCGACGCTCTTTATAGACTTTTAATACGGCAGTTTTTAGTTCTGCCCGAGAAATGTCCCCATGACTGTCCTTATCAAAGACGCGAAAGGCAGCTTCCGCTGATGCGTGGTCTGGGAATGCTTGATAAAAGTCAGCCGCGATGAGGTACGTCCTGTGTCGATCTTTCAACCGCGTGTAAATAGACCGCGCAAGGTGCTGCCAGAGGAATTAATAGAATGACAAAATTCAGGAATCTTCCTGGCTTACTTTAGCTTCATATGCAGAATTTACATTCCACGACAATCCCCCCAGATCGTCGTCTTTACCCCTAATATTCCGCGCGTCATGTAAAACGGCGTTTTTTAGTACTTTGGCTGCATTTACAAGGGTTGTGTCCAGCTCCACAGAGGCGTCAAAGCTTGACCGGGAATTTTTTACACTGGGAGGGTATCGATGGGGGTTGGGGTTAAAAGTCGGTGTCGTTGGTCGTGAAGGCGGAAGGGAGGGAGGTACCATTTCCATCTCATTAGCTGCGTTTTCCCGCTTGCTGTAGCCATCCGCATTTCTTCGTCCACTAGATTCAGGGTATGACATGTTCCCGTCCTCCGCTCGTCTCAACAGTCTCAAGTTCTTGTCCTCTCCAAGCCAAGAGAAAGAATCTGTCACCTTCACGCGTTGCCTACTTGGAATAGCCTTTTCTTCGATGTCACCATCATTGCTTTCGTCTTCGTACCAAGTATTGGAGCGTGATACAAGTGGTGAGGCTGTATACAGCGCACCGCTTGAAGAGTCTGGATCTTCCTCCTGTAAAAGAGTACCTGGGCTGAACCCTGAAAAGAGATTACTCCGTCCTCTTGATTTCATGCGGGGAGCACGCAATTTGGGTCGAAAATCCCGAAGTTTCTCGATAACTGCAAGTGCTTCCTGTACACCTTCGATCCGTTCTTTGTAGGCAGTGCGATGAAAAGAAAAAGCTTTACAGAGAAAATGTGAGTAAATGTTGATTGGACTCATAGAGCGGAAGAGTACCTATAAAGTGAGAGAGCATCCTTTGCACGCACCGCACAATGACGAAAAAGAAGAAGAATTCGACAGCCTCGGACAGCTGCGAAAGGGGGGCGTCAGTGGCAGACAAGTTCAAAAGAGGAAGGACTACAGACTCGCTGGGTATATGAAGCACGGCTCTGCGATGCGTTGCTCGCATCATATAGTTTGTATATATTGCCGAATATTATCACCCAGCTAGCGTATGTACTCGAGGCATACAATGCAGGTTTGAAGGTATCTTTCACGGAGTCGTAGAGTTCTATCTTGGTTTTCACAGCTTCCGATACATGGCCCCAGGTAGCAGATATGAAGTAGCGCACAATGATAGGGATAATGTCGACAATCATCGCAAGATACCAGGAGATGACGAGATTAGATGCGGCCCAGACCAACCACGCTTGTACGTTTTGGTTGACGTAGCGACGATGCTCAGTAGGGTGGGGTTTGTACCAGTAGAAATGGACGAAAAGAGCAGGCGTGACTAGCAGTCCGGCCAGGAAAGTTGAACCGATCAGGGATGAAAATAAGAATTCTAGCATCCTAGCAACGTTGTGAGCGTCAAGCTTGAGAGGTGAGGGATACACTGTACCTTTTGAAACCCCACTTATTCTGCTTGTCCCCTCCACCAATCTGCGATCCGAATTTTGCCGCTTCATCCACCAAATCTTCTTCACCAGACCAATCATAGTCCTCTGAATCCTCTTCGTCCGTTCCAGCTATAGACGACGGTGCCGAGCTGACAAAGTCGGAATCCTTGCGCTGGAATGAAGGAGGCGATACCTTATTCAGTTCCTCCGAAAACTGAACTTTGGCTGGCCTCGACCTAGGATCATGCTCTTCGAGCGTCACGTCTACCATGGATGGGGCCTCTGAGTAGCTAGCGTGCTTTTCTCTCTTTTCTTGCATAACATTTAATTGGTCGTTGTACTCGTCCTGACTGTAAGACGGAATCGGTGGGTAGTATTCCAAATGGGGGTTTGAAGAGCTGGCCACTGGTACCGAACGATAGGAAGGCGACGCGGAAGAGTGGGAAATTGAACGGTAAGGCGGTGACGGGAAATGGGATTCTATCGAATCCTCGCCCGCTTCTTCGGAAGCCGCCAAAAGGTGGTCACCACGCCGCTGTGGAGCTGATAGAATCCCAGGAAGCATTCTGCGTGCAGTCATGATTGACCAGCAATCACTTGTCGTTATCTACTAGCTTCTACCAGGTTGCAGATGAAGACAAAGGTATAGCCATGGCCCCGCATGTAGTAGAAGGAAACTTGGCCATTTTTGAGGGTGGTTGCTGGCTGAACCATTCCCGGTCGGCTTGAAAATTTACCACCCCGGAAGTAAAAAAAAGCAGATCTAGTTGAAAATCTAGATCAAGAAAGGTCACGACTGCCAGTTCGAAAGGTCATGGCTGCGAATGTCCGTAGCTGCCACTGGCAGTTTATGTGGTTGATGACCTTTGCTGGTCCAGCAAGTTAGATCTGAAAGAGTATTGACGTCACAAGTAACACATCGTCTCAGATCATGAACACCAATGCCCCCACAACCCCAGCTCTTGTTAAAAAAATTGAGAAAGGAATCATGAAAGAGGCTAAAAACGAGGACCAGAATCTCAAGCAGGCTATCAAAGAGCTTTCTCAGACAGAAAAGGCTGAAGCGAAGGCTCAAAAAGCAGCGATCAAGGCCGAACAACAACTCATCAAGCTCGAGAAGTACGAACAATCCACCCTCAACGCCTTGCACAAGGCTACGCATGACCATGATATCGCAGCTACAAAGACGCACAGCGGTGAAACAGATCTAGAGGTATGCAACTTTGAAATCGACCGATATTACTCCTATTTTTTATCGCCGTAGATGAAGCGCAAACAACATCAGAAGTTGCAGCGAGGTGTCGATGAGAAGAAACTTCGAGTAGAAAATGCCATGAAAGTCAATGAAGAACATTCTGTTCGTTCCTTCCGCAGTGAAGCGGGTTGACGCTGTACTTACTGTAATGTTAGAAACTCCGAGAAGGCAAGCTTGCCGAGCTGCACGGAACTCCCAGCAGAAATGTTGCGCATGGCCAAGGTGCTCCGCCAGAGTATAGGCGTGTATCGGGCGGGTATGATGCTAGCCCACGAGTTGCTCAAACTCATTATGAAGGGAAGGATCTGCCGGCACATGCCAACCAGTCGCTTGAACCCAGACCTCTTCAGTGATGAGCAACGGTCAGCTACGTTGCAATTTTGTAACCCTATTTCCTCAATTCAGGCGAATGGTGTGTGTTGATAAAATTCTTACTTGGTTACATTGCGCTTTTGAGTCCAAGGACGCCGCCCCTACCAGTGTCACCATCCAGCAAATTCTGTGCGACTTTCTGTCTACCTTGTAATAGCAACTCTCCTGCCATCTTTGTCCTCTCTCTCTCCTCCTTGATGAGCCTGCTAAATGCTTTGAACGTCGGAGATCCTGCATCTCCCATCAACTGGAAAGCAGCGGTTTCGCTTGTAGTGATGATGGCACCTTCGCGTCGCATGCGATCCAAAGCAATGGGGATCTCGAAGGCGTTACAGGAGGAAACACCGTCGGCGACAACGTGAACGGCGTAGTTGCGAAGAGAAAGGATAGAAAGGACGGTCTGAAGAACGCAAACGTGTGACTGAGGTATTGTTAAATAGATATATTGCATGAACTCTGAAGGGACGGACCTCAATGCCGAAGATAACGATTGAGTTTATAGTAGGTCGAGCCTCAAGGACAGCTAGCACCTCGGGTACAAGCATGGAAAACAAGGTCTTGTCGTAATTTCCGAGCAGCAGGGATCCCAAGGCCTGCAGATCTATGGCAGGGTCTATGGGCCCAAGTGCTTTTTCCAGGTCAGGATGATATAGCGGGGCAAGGTGACCTCGATGATACCTCTAGCGTTCTGGGTTGTGCAGACGACACCACAACCAAGGAGCTATGCGACCTGGTCAAATAGTGAGGTAAATTGGGCGTGGTGGGTACCTTTGCAAGCTTAATCATCTTGTTGGAGGTGGCGACTACCTGGTCGTATTCATGGATGGCGGAGCCTATTTACATGAAGAGTAGAATAAGAGTAGTACTTTGAAGTGCTTACTGAATTTTGTCTGTACATCGCAAAGAAAGAAGAGGATTGTTTGAGGATCAAGTTTTGAAGTTGTCATGATGGACATGGTCGTGTACGGGTCGGAGTTTTAAAATTGCGTGATGGTGGTTCAATCTCGCAGACGTTCTCTGTCTTCGTCGGTCTTTGCTGCCCTCTGTTGCTACCGTTCTTGACCCCCCTCTCTTGCCTGTCCTCGTCGTCGTCCTCGTCGTCGACAGCCAACTCTCGCCCATCCGCCGGCACTTCCTTTCTTTTTCCTCCCACTCTTTATCAACCACCTTCCCTTGGAAAATCTTCTTTGACCATGGAACAATCGACGTCTGTGAACAACGCAAGGGACGACATCGCCGCCAGGAACAGGGTGGGTTTCTCATTACTTTTCGATACTTTATCTAACTCTGTTCCCCACTAGCTGAAAGCTTTCAAACTGGGCAAAGGCCTCCCATCTGTAATCCCCCCTACTGGACGTACCCACACACATGCACGCTCACACTCACGAAATGCCTCAATTTCTTCAATTTCTTCTTCATCCCTTTCTTCCTCTTCAAACTCCATGACCGTTCACGACTTTCCTTCTTTTTCTTTTCCTGCCACCAGCGCCAACCTCGCAGGTACAACGCAACTAGCAAACCCGGTCCCTCCTTCAAAACGAAACTCTCATCATCGCCGTCGCTCTTCCGTGTCTACTCGCCACGAATCAGCCGAGATGATGGGTGTCACTATTCCCGATTTGCCGCACTGTCCCTCTGACGACAATGTCAATCTTGGCGAGAAGGATTCCATTCGTCGCCGTGCTCTGTGGGCCCTTGAGGGTAAACCAGATGCGCCTTGTCCTAAAGTTGAAATACCCGAGTTATCTAATTCCGACATGGAGAGACTCATCTTCGATTTTCGTACGTCGACTTGTTTCTGATTTTTGTCAATTCCCCCTTTGATGTCATTCCTAAGAAACGAAGCCGTCCTATTCGGCGGGGTCGAGTTCAAGCTACGGAAGTGGGCTTAACTCTTTGTTGGTAGGGAATAAACGAGATTCTTTCAAACTTCTCGCTGCCTCCGGTTCTTCGAAGGACCAGCTTCATACCCTTATCGAAGAAGAAGAGGAGGAGGAGGAAGAGGAGGAGAAAGGGAAGAGTCAAGGTGGACCTGAACATTCGTTCCCCTCTCCCACTTCTTCCATCGAAATGTCTCTGCCCACAACACCCATCAACCCTCCACCTATCGTTGCTGTGACCAAGTCCATCCCGTCGCGGCCGCGGCCCGCTACTCTGAACCTCCGCCCACTGTCACTTACACCTGACAATCTAATTACGACGGTTCAGGGATTACCAACACCATCGCCTACCCCTAGTCCTACAACGGGGCTAGGGTCTCTTCCTTTGAGTCCATCCCCGCACAATGACGCCGCTACCACGATTGTTCCCCCAGCTCAAAGTACCTCGTCGCGGCGGCCCATTCTCAATCTCAAAATGGATCATTGTGAGAGCCCTTCACCCATGTCAGGGCAGGTTGACAACAAGAAACCCGCCCGAAGGAGCAGCATCTCCTATAAGCGCTCCTCCCATGGCGTCGCTATCAACATGTCGGGTCTTCCAACTCCTGAGATGACTCCTACCTTCAGCCGGAGATATTCCGTAGCCGAATCAGTGAGGAGCAGCAGTAGCGGAGACGATGAGTTTTTTCCGAACCCCCCAGCGCAAGCGAAGCCTCTCAGCGTGAGTGAGCAGCATTTTCTCTTCAAATCGCATAATGCGCTTCTTGCGCGGATAACCGATCTGGAGCGGGCTCTATCGACACGGAGATTGTCGAGCGGGTTCTCAATAAATGAAAGTTCGAGGCCCAATTCCGTGTCTTCGAATTTCTCGTCCTCGAGCGATTTAGGCAGTATGTCTGGCGGGGCCAGCGATGAGATGTTCAGTTTTGTCCGTGATTTGAAATCCGAGCGAGATGAGCTGAAGAAGGATGTGGATGGCTGGAGGACAAGGGTCAGCGATCTCGAGAAACAGCTTGGGATCATGACGAACCGAGTTGATGCGGAGAGGCGAGAGGCCTGGGTGGCGCGTTCGCGAGTAGGGTTGTTGGAAGTTGAGAAGGCTTCTTTGGTAAAGAGGTTTGAAGCGGTCGATGATGCACTCAAGAGTCTTGAGGAGGACAAAAGGGTACTTCAAGAGGAAAACAAGGTGTTGCACTTGACCAACTCTGAAACGAAGCAGCGTGTCAAACATCTCGAAGCCGAGGTGGAAACTCTCAAAAAGCAGCTTCAAGTCCACCGTTTTGACCCCCTTGCTACCCCCACCACACCCAGGAATTTTGATGCCGCCCATCCGAGAATGCGAGGTCTTGGGTTTACCTCCATGGATTCTGAGAGTTCTGCAACAGATGTGGAAGGAGATTCTTTCGATGACCATCAGCGTAACTTTGGGTTCATGCTCAAAGCCGTTGAAGAAGAATCAGAAGCTGACGGAGATGAGTACTCGGAGGAGGAGAATGGTCTTGCTGGTTATGAGGATGAGGAGGAATCAGACGTTGATTTCCCCACCTCATCGTCTTTTGGATCAGAGGACAATCAACCTCGGTCGCTCGCACGGCTTCAGATGGGAAACGCGCCGACAAATTCTCAACCCACTCCACTTGCATCCACTAATGTCTTCGTACCTGCTGGTCCTACTCACGCATCCAGGGCTTCTTTGTCAAAGACCTGGACATTCCCCAAAGGTCCCGTAGTTCAAGGTCGTTCACAAGACAAGGAAGACAATTCAGTGGATCGCTTTTTTGGATGCCTGGAGGAGCTTGATGCAGACAGCGATGGACCGGCACTTACGAGTCCTTCAGTTTTGACATATGAAACGAGCAAGGGAATTTTTGCGAGCGGCTTCACGTACGGATCGGCTGATGACAATGCTCCTTTCTTTTTGCCAGGCGGTGTTGGTGTTGTGGCCGAGGGACCTGCTGAGACCGCTGAAAAGCGGCTTTCAGCTGTCGCCGAAGCAGAAGAAGACGATAACAAGCTTGGTGCGGATGGAGGGGATGATGATATGTTTGGTGAAGTCGGGGGGATCCGCATTACTTTTACCCCGCCTGAAGAGATTGAAGAAAAACTAGAGCCTAAGCAGCTCCAAATCTCTCCCGTCAAACCGGCTTCCAAACCTCCTGTACTTCCTGTCCTGAATTTCTGTGGTGAAGACGAGGATGAGGAGGATCTCGGTGCCATTCCTTTCAATTTTGGTCGTTCCGTGACGTCTGAACGTCTACCTTCGCCGCCTCCTTCCCAGCCCATCACGATTTCATCTCACTCGTCAATTCCCTGTCCAACATCGCCTCGTGCTGCGTCCCCTTCGTCAATTCCACGTTCTACGGCATTCAGGCGTTCAATTCATTCTCCCAAAATTTCTGCGTCAACCCCACCGAAGCCAACATCCGGGTGCTTTGTTAACTCTCTTGATTTTTCTCCCAGTGCATACGTCACCCCCCCTACAAAACGTGGTGGTGCAATGCCATCGTTCATCCCTCAACCTGTCTCATCACCTTCACCTATGCGAAGTGCACCAGCTATGTCAAAGCCAAAGGCGGTGCCCACCTCGACATTTATCCCCCAACCTCTTCGGAAACCTATCGTTGCAGCAAGCAATGGCAAGAGCCAGAATGGTACAAACGGTTCGACCTTTATACCTCAAAATACCGTTATTCGTAGGTTTTACTGATTACTGGATCCTTCAGAGCACATGCCGATGAACACCCGCTCTTCTCATAGATCCCCTGCTGATACAACGATCGCAGCACCGTGTTCCCAATCGTTTTCAGAAATAAAGAGTGTTGCGGTTTACGACTACCCTGACTCTGTGCCCCAACCATACCCCTCTGTCGATTCTGAAAAATCCATTCGGTCAGCACCATCTTCGTTCTCATCCATCATGTCCTCCCCGCTTGCGGCACGACTCCCGTTTCAGGCCTTTTCCAATTTCATGTCATGGGCTCCGCGTTACACCGATGCTGCCATTTCCTCGGCCCCATCTCGATCCGATCGCCAGCCCGAGGCTCCTCGTCCCATATCTCACAAGCAGGTCTTTGTATCCCGAGAACAGCAACTTCGGAAGTTAAAACTCCGTATGGAAACCGAGGGCTCGTTGGTGATGAGGGATTCAGTTCAAATCCATTGCAAAAGGTGCGATGACGGATTAGTTTTGCTCTGAGGTTAATCTTGGACGGGTTGTTTCTTTCACAATCTGGACTAGCAACCCTTTTTCTATGCGCCACGCTCATTGTATGCACTCTATGCCCTTGACTCAATTTGGACTCTATGATTATCTTTCGTAACAACTTTGTTTCATTCTTTTTGTTTTGTGTACATATCGTTGTCTGTGCGGCTTGATGCCTGCAACAGGTGTATGGTTGCATATTTTTTAATTGAATTTTGCTGGCTCCGGAATATTCCGATTAAGCAACAAGTGCTCAACATCATTCGCTGTTTGAAACATCTTTCCTTTTAGCATTCAATACCATGTCGTCCCCGAGCCCACTGCGTAAATCCCTGATGAGGAATTGGTTTGCTGTCGAGGTACGTTGTTCTCTTTGAGCACATCTATCCACCCAGCGTTAACATTTGCTTGTAGGCAATTCCAATGTAAGCCCCCCATCGGACATCCTAGGCCTGTTAACACCTTGAATCTTATAGCTACGTCATTATCGGAGGAGTTGTGGTTGGTGCTACGTGGTACTTGGGCCGCCTTGCTACAGGCCCTAGTGGTAAGTCTGCCTTTCACACATCTCATCTTCGGACTGCTTCTGACACCCCTGTGCAGTCGTTTGGACCAAGGCCAACCCAACGCCTTGGAACACCGTTAAGCCAGAAGAGAACACAAAATTGATGAGCGTCAACCAAAAGTTCGAGAAGAGGTGTGTGATTCTCTGCAACTCAACTCGCGGTGTAAACCTCTGACACTGTTCACCTCTTTTAGTTGGTCTCGGGACAAACTATAGTACAACGTCCAAGTTATTTGTGTGTGTAGCAAGCGCGAAATTCATTTCTCTTTTTTCACTTGCTTTCTTGATTACATCACGTGTTGGCTCTCCGAGTTTCCTCACTTTCCCGGACCCTTAGCCGTTCATCTTGGTCAGAACCTCCCAATGTCTCTTCCCCTCGCCATCGATCCATCTCTTTCACTTCCCGCCGAGGAACCGGTCGACTCTCCCCTCCCTGGGCTTCCCTTGGTTTGTATGTCTATCAGATAACCATTCCTCGCTGAAACACTCTCATTTATCAAGACTGAGCTCAGTGGACCAGATCGTCTTCCTGTGATTGTTTACGGTGCTGGCGCCTTCTCAAACCAATATAACACGGACGATCATCTTGCCAGCACCCAGCCTTTGCGCACCGTCCGACTTGCACTCCGGTATTTGTCAACTGCATTATCTATCATCACATCTATCACTAATGTCTAGTTATGGCATCCGTGCTTTCGACACATCGGCATACTATGGACCCTCAGAGGTTGTGCTAGGAAACATATTAGACAACCTGAGGACAGAATTCCCGCGGAGCGCGTACCAACTGGTAGGTCTATCAAGATCTTACCGACCGGTTTCATCATTCTTTGATAAGATGACGAAATGTGGTCGCTACGGAGTTGCGTCTTTCGATTATTCGCCTGCTACAATTCGGGCCAGCGTGAAACAAAGCTTGGAACGCCTGAAAACAAATTATCTGGATGTGGTATACCTCCATGACGTTGAATTCGTTTGTACGCCATATGCACCAAAAGCTACGGGCAATCACGCAAGCGCGCTTCATAATGACGCAACCAGCTATGGCCTGTCTGAAGGGGATGAAGGATTGGTGAGAGGGAAAGGCGATCAGTTGGTTCTTGATGCATTCGCGGAGCTTCGAAAACTTCAGGAAGAGGGCCTGATCAGGCGCATCGGTATCACAGGTATTTTTTCTTTTCAGACTTTTTTATCATGAGCCGCGCCTCTCAACTTGTTAGGCTATCCACTCCCGACTCTCTTGCGACTTTCCATCTTGATCTTGCACACGGCACCATTCAAACCCGTCGATATCTTGCTTTCGTATTCACACCTATGCTTGCAGAACTCCACATTTATGGAGTTTGCATCTCACTTCTACCGCCGAGCAAAAGTGGGGCAACTGCTCGCCGCGTCACCTCTGAGCATGGGCCTCCTTACGCAATCTCCTCCAAGTTGGCATCCGGCTCCTCCGGGCCTCTTACACGCGGTGTCCAAGGCAAGGGAAAATTGGCCAGACTTGACAAACCTTGCTTTGGGATATTCATTGCGGCAGACACGCGCAGTGGGTGACAATGTGCCTTTGGTGGTGGGCTTCAGCACCCCGGAAGAAGTACATGAATGTGTGAAAGTGTGGAGAGAAGTTTCAAAGGGCGGTGAGAGGCAGAAGCGTGAGAAGGAGGTTTGCGATGTATTCGGAGAGGCTGGGTATTTTGACTGGTCTTGGGCATCGCCATGATGAACGTTATTGTTTGGCAGCAACATTCGAAATTTACAATTTCATGATATATATCAGAAGTCGATCAGAAGTGCAGCTGTGCGGTTCGACATCTGCGCCATGTCCTCTGCGGGCTCACGAAAGCCTTCCCTTCCTCTCACATCTGCAACCATCCGGTCTCGTGCCAGAAAGGCTGGCGAACCAACTCAACAACATATCAACACCAATCTGAGCGCTCATCCGCGTACAGACCCCATCAGCGCGTTCAATGTTCTGCTTAAACTCTTCGCCTCGCTTCCAGGACGCGTAGGCGGTTGCAAGTACAAGTTCACACCTGCTGAGCACACCCTTTCCCTTCATCTCTTGTCTATTGTCGAACCGTACACCTTTCACGGTGTTCGTGCTCTAGACACTAGCTCTCCGAAAATCACGCGCGTCAGCGGGCTTGTATACCAGCCGACAGAGATACTGGATGCCATCATGTCCCACGTCGACACCAAGCGCGATTTATTGCATGTGGGATTGTGCTGCAAGCAGCTGCACAGCATTGTTTTCCCAAGGCATTTTGAGTATCGCCTGATAAGGTGTAAGGTTTCTTCTATCAGCGTATGGAACCATCTGGTTGTCCACAAATCCTTGGCTAGGAACGTGCGAAGGCTTGAGATACTCGATGAGCGCTGCCTGTCATCTGGCCCGAATGGTGGTCGGAACGATGCCAACAATGGCATGGTCATTCCTAGGGGCGTACTGGAAGGGGACACGGATCTCGAGTCGACTGATGACGAGTTGGGTATGCACAATAAACAAGAACGCTATTTTGTAGCAGCACTGACGCGCATGACTGGCCTGAGGGTGTTCAAGTGGGCTTGCAACCACTCCCCGATTTCTATGCAGCATCTCTGGCCAGTATTGATGACGCGATGTGTTACGCTCCAGACGGTAGAGATTTGTGATAATCTCATATTTGCATCCCAGGTGGATGAAAATAATAATAGCGACGGTGAAGTTGCGATCGTCAGTAGACCGAAGAGAAAAGTTCATGCAGCGGTCGGTATTATTTGATTCGGATTTCTCCAACCATCACACTCATGTCCAACCATAACGCAGCTATCAGAGATGACAAGTGTTGCCTTCCGCTCGACAGCTCATAGCTATGGGTCGTCGAAGCATCCTGACCTCTCCCACATCTCACATATCCTCAACCAATGCCCCCACCTCAAGAACCTCGAGATCACGTATACATCCCCGCGCGCTTCGAATGGCGGAGCAACTGCTCAGCAGACAGCCAGCAGTTCCCGCCCCTCTGTGGATGAGTTCCTTATGTATAGCCGCTGGAGAAACCTCACCTCCGTCGCGCTGACAAACCTCCGCTGTGGTTCCACAGCTCCTCTCGCTGCCTTCCTCTGGGCACATCAAGCCCTTGAAGTTTTACACCTCGACATCAATGTTGGAGCAGCAGGTTTCAGAGCCATAGAGCTTCCTGATGACTCCCTTCCCAATCTAAGGGAAATCAAGGCACCTAAAGATATGGTAAACGCTGTCATTACTTGCCCTTCGACCCACCCTCGACCCCTTGAGACAATTAAAGGATTTAAACTTGCTGGGTGTGGAAATAATATAGGCTCACATCGCACAGTTTCTGATGGCGTATTTCTTGGCAATCTCAGACGAGTGCCAGTGCGCAGAATCGAAATGATTGGGTGGCATGATATGGACGATATCAAGAGGTTAGTGGCGGCCATTCCAGGAGTAACCCATCTGGATATCGGAAAGAGGATCGGTAGCCGCGAGAAGGAACGCGCTGCTGCGACTGGTAGCCCTGTGACAAACATGGTGGAATGGGCGGAGTTACTAAGTACCCTGCCTGAACTGACCGCTGCGCATGGAATCAAATTCTTCTACGAGGTTGCCGCCGTAGGGGTAGCTGGAAGTATCTCCGCAGCTGGCCCGACTTGCATTGGGGAGCATTCAAACAATCGATCTGACCATGGACTAGGCACCATTCCTGGCAAAACGCCGCAATTGTCAATGATGGAGCGTAGCCGGATGCGCAAGAACGACGAAATTGCGGGTGTTCTGGCATGGAAATGTAGTAAACTTCGTCGGGTTGACCACTGGGAGTGCTCTGAAGGAGGAAAGGTGGTAGTGCTGTTGCGGGACGAAAGTGGAAAAGGGAGGTGGGAAGTGAGGAGATTGATTTACAAATCACGTGTACAGTTATAACTTGACATTCAAATTCAATGGGCATCGACGGATTGATTGTTCTGGACAAGACTGGGTACCTTCATCTTCATAGTATCCACTTTCCCTAATAACAGAATCACAGTCGTCCGATTATCCAGTCTGGCTTCAGGTCAGCTTCAACCGCGTACCCCCTCCTCCATGTGGACGCGTTCAACCATGCTCTTGACAACGCTCGACGCCCTGCCGATGTCGATCCAGTTTTGTATATTCCCTCTTACAATACCATTCAATCTCCAAGTGCTTGCTGCCATATTCCTTGCGCCGATATGAGATTCTTGTGTCCCATTAGCGGTAACAGTGTGTGCAGCATTATTCGTCTTTAACACTCGCTCATAGAAAGCAACACAGTCGACCCCCTTTTCGCCTTTGCATTTCTCCAGACATTCACTGATATTCTTCATGAGTACTTTGGAACTCTTTCCGCTGCAAAGCTCAAGGAAAACTTTGACGTCGTATATCAGCTGCTGGAAGAGACTCTGGACTCTGGGGGACATCCTCTCACAACCTCTCCTAATGCTCTCCGTGATATCGTCCTTCCACCATCTCTGCTCACAAAGTTACTGAGCGTTGCTGGCGCAAATATCAATACAACAATCAACTCCGGCGCAGGGCTTGGATCAGCAGGTGGTCCTTTTTCATCTTCGATTCCCTGGCGTAAAGCGGGACTCAAATATAGCAGCAACGAAATATATTTTGACATGGTGGAGAAACTTGAGGCAATCGTTAACAAGTAAGCAGGATACCAAGACAACATTTTTGCGATTTATCTTGGAGTTTTCTAGACATGGAGTTACGCTCTCGAGCAGTGTATGGGGTAAAATACAGACAAATACGAGACTCGCAGGTGTGTGGTTGCCTTGAAGTTAGCGTCAACTCTCTTCACTGTTCAAACGTATATTAGGTACACCAGACTGCCTTTTGACGTTTGCGAATCCACAGGTTCTTGCGGATTGTGCATTTCACCCTTGTGTTCGGTGCGAACGAGAAACAAGTAAACCGTGGATCTAACTTCATTTGACCACCAGTTTGCAACGGTGGACACGCGACAAATGTCTTTCATTCATACCACCCGATGGCCAGTTCATTCTTGCTGATTATCGGTTCGCACCAAATACCTCAGCAACATTAAACCCTCGTTTTGTTTCACCCGCATCATCAACATCGTCACCCTCAGCAGCTATTTCAAATTTAGCAAAGGACAACATTGCAATACCACTCAGCATCAAATCTACATTTGACCTAGAGGTTCTCAGTGGTAAGATCTCACTCAAAACCTTTCATTCATTGAAAAATCACGATATATCAGCTTCGTTTGAGATTATATTGACATCTCGCCTGACCGCACGTACCATCGAAAATCTCAACATTGAAATGGATCTAGGGCAAGGGGCTGGCGGAATTAAATGTATTGCCTCTCGTGGGTCCGGTGGGTTGACGAGGGGAGGGATCGGTAGTATGGACGTTGGCATTTCTGGGACCTCGGGTGCCTCCTGGAATTTCGATACTAAGAAAAAGGTAAAAAGGTATCTATATTCCCCATTTGTCGATTGAGTTTGTTGTCAGGTTCTGAGGTGGGGAATCCCAAACGTTCCTCCGTCCAGCAGTTGGAGCTTACAGGGATCATTCTCAACCTCGTGAGGCTGTCCATGTTCTTCCCTGACATGTCGTTATTCGTTAATTGTGCATGATTCATTTCTAGCATATCTCCGCCTCGCCCATCACACGCTCTACAAGTCCGATTTGAAATACAATCACACACTTACTCCGCTCTGAAGGTAGAGCAGCTTAAAATTAGCGGGGAGCAGTACAAGCCATACAAGGGCGTAAGAGGCCGCTCAGTCGGGAACGTTGAGTGGAGATGGTAGAGAAATGTCATGTAATTTACATTGCTACTAGGACGGCTCCTCGAAATGCAACGATCCTGAGATGTACTGGTACAACAACCTGGTGCTAAATGAAAAGACTTTGGGCCCAACGATCATCTAGTTCTGATGATGCCTGCATTTATCAATTTTTGGATCTTCCCCCTCACAACGGGATTCTTCATATGATCCTGCAACGCGCCGGGATCAGTTTGTGCTTGCTGCAGAATTTGTTGCATGATAGGATCGCTCATGATACCCTGAGTTATAGTTATAATAGGGTCAGCAATGCCTTGATCAAAAAGGGATGGACTCACCGCAACTTCAGGATCCCTCATCGCCCTGGCCAAGGTTTCCTCCTGGTTCTCCTCGCCTCTTTGGCTGAATAACGCTTGCTGACATTTCATCTCCTGCTGTGCGATCTCTTTGGTATGTTGATGACCAACGTCATGCTCCGTGGCCTCCTGGATTGCTTCTATAGCTTTTGTATACTCGCGCATCGCAAACAAGACACTGGACTTGCGAATGTAGGCCTTGACTAAATTAAATGCCGTTAGCAACGATTCAACGCACAAAGGGAACTTTAGCGAACCGAAGGACGGGTCTGTCTTGATCGCTTCATTTGCATCTTTCAACGCCTCCGGGAATGCCACCAATTTCATGTACGCCGCCGCTCGATTGTTGTAGCCTCGTGCATCAGAAGGGTCTCGTTTAATACTCTCCGCGTAATCCTTCACCGCACCCGCAAAATCCCCAGCCTTGAACTTGACATTACCCTCCTCACGCGCCGCAGCACTCCTTTCAGGGTCGATATAGGCCTTACGGTCCTCTTCTGCTTTTAGTCGTTCAATTTCACGGAGCTTATTCAGTACATCAGGTGTTCGGTGTTCGGTCAGAGATTTCTGGTAGTTCTTGATTGCTGACCCGAGATCTCCTTTCTTCTGATATGCGAACCCAATGCGACCATATGCTTTAGCAATGAGTTTATAATCAGCGCGAATCTATTGCATGAGGTTAGAACAGCACCGTTTGAGAAATCTTAAACATACTGATCGCCCCTCCTCAACAGCCTTTTCACAGGTTTCTATTGCCTTGTCATAATCCCCTTGTTCAAAATAGACAGCTACGGCCATGTTTCTTCAAATCGCGGTAGCGCTAAAGATGCCGAAAATACTCACCGCCTAGATTTGTCAAGAATGTAACGTCTTTCGGCCAAGTATCCCAGGCATGCTGGAAGTGTTTTGCGGCTTCGCCGAACTCTCTCGTCTTGTAGGCTTCGCTGCCTAGCTTCTTGCTAGCCTCTGCAGCTTTTTTCGCTTGGGCTTCTTCGTCGTCAAGACCCTCCATCTCAACATCTTCCTTGGAGGCTGCAGGAGGAGGTGTGGGATGTGATGGCTTGGGAGACGAGGACGAGGCAGCAGGCGGTGGGCTGAACGAGCGAGTCTGATCACGCGAAACGCCCGCAGGGAGTTCATCGGACCCTTCGGGTCGGGTACTCGCTGAAATATCGATACCCATAAGTGCACCGAGGACGTCGAACATCCGTGGATCTTGAAGCGCACTACAGCAAAGATTCAGAAGCAGAAACAGAGTACAAATCATACACGTACCTGTCTACGAGACGTGGATTTTTTTGTATCATTTGCAGCTGATTTCTCAATAAGTAAATGGGTTACGAAGAGTGTTCGTTGTATTCATACAATACCTTTTGGACAAATGATGGGTCGGACAGAAGCTTCGCCGTCCTGGGATTCGTCGCCAACTTTCCAAGAAGGTTTGGGTCTGAAAACAGCTTTCCGAAACCCACATCATCTGAAGAAGCGGCTGAAACAATATGTTAACGAGCTACAGGACAAATAAGAAAGATGCCCTCGAACCTTTCGCCTCCTTGACTTCCTGAAGGCCTTTCCTCAAAGCAGGGCTATCTTCCAACTTGATCCCAGCTTCATACACCGCAATTGCCTCATCATATTTACGTGCACCGTGCAAAGCTGCACCTTTACGGGCATAACCTTTGGACCACGAAGGATTAATTCTTACGCACTGATTCGCGTTATTCAACAAGGGCTCATGTCACGATTTTGAGCATACGTGCCTCTTCCGCGTCGGCCAGGGCATCGTCCCACTTTTTTTGACCCGCTTTTGCTGCGCTGCGGTTGGACCAAAGAACATGATTCGTTGGATTAAGTGCTATTGCTTGGGAAAACAAATCGATGGCTTTGTCGTAATCCTTGGCAGCAAAGGCCTTATTGCCTTGATCTTTGAGTACGTTTGCCTGCGATTTCCAATTATGAGAAGCCTAAGAACTTTGAAAGACAGATGATACGCACGTCAGACATCGTTCTGAATGCAACAAGAATGCAATGAGAAATTGGTACCCAACCTTATAAACTGATTTAGGCCATCATTCTAGAAAGTGCTACAGTGTTCAAACCCTTGTTTAGGGTTAGGGTTTGCAATAAAGTTGTTAACAAATCGGGCTGAATTAGAGTTTCTTCTGCCGCACCATCGCCGACAGTCACTCCGCAAACATTTGCATTCCTACGGTTTGCCCTCTTCCTCTTGTCGCAATCGACGGTCGGATGCGTATATTTGAGTTCGAACGATAAATGTGCGCCGTATATATAGAGTTTGCAGACCGTCTCTCGTGCACAACGCAGTTTTGGCGGCGTTTAGCGGCGAAATTCGAGTACCCCGAGCAATGATGTCCCTGAGAGTTTCAAGCTTTCACCGGAGGTCCTTTTTCAGTCAAAGGTCAAGTTGAGCTCAAGCTTATGTTGAGCTTATGCATACTTTGAGCTACTTCGTGTTGACCCATGAGGCGAGTGAACAAAGGTGAAATTACGAGGAATGTGCAAAGATAAGGTCTTATGGGATGGATACATAGTAATCGGGATACTTATAACAGTGAGTCTGCGGTGTTTATTTGATAAATCCCAATCCGCCGACGTTCGATCGCGGCCCTCTTTCCAAGCCTTCCCTCCTCTTGCCTCCTCCCACTCTCTTCGCTCTCTATATTGTCTGTGGCCTACATAAAGGACGCTCTCGACGCCTCTTTCTTTTTTTCCTGTTGTGCCTTGGCACTCATCTTTTTTCCCTGATCAGCCAATCTTGGAAAACATTGTGATCTAAATAATGCCTGATGACAATTCCTCTTCAACTTCGCCTACAGCTCCGCGGCCTAAGCCAGCCAGATCGGCAACATCGGGAACCGTCCGTGGCAGAACATCTCCAACTCCTGGTGCCTCTGGCGAGCAGAACGGCGATGGCCGTCCCCCTACCAAACGTGCCCGAAAAGCCATCAACTGCGAGCCATGTCGAAATAGCAAATTGAAATGCGATAGGTTCGTCGATCATCCCTATATTTCTTTCCTTTGAATTTCTACAGAACTGCGATTCACAGAAATCGACCATGCTCCTCCTGTGTGTTGCGAGGTTTGTACCCGGGAGGTTACTTTTGTAGAGCAGCCACCAGATGACCGAAACATTTCAGGGACGTCTGCTATGTGCTATCAAGACGCTCGAGGTCACGAAGGCAGCGATCCTCTGGGCCGCGGAGATGACCACCAGTAAGTTGCCGGCTTTCCGGGGAGTGATTCTTTTTGAGAATATAAACCTCTTTTGTTCTTCAGCTTTACGCGGATTGATCCTGCCCAAGAAATAGCTCGTGTTCGCCATTCAATATCTCTTCTAGAAGCCTATGTTTTTCCAAGCCAAAGAAATCATCTTGTGCCGCATCGACGCGCTAGTGATGCGTCGTCACTCATAGTTCCAAAGAAGGAGGTAGTTGATTTCGACGTTAACGAGAAAACCTCAACAGCTCCTGGGGTGCTAGGAAGTCATGTCCAGGGTGGCTTGTACGCTGGACCCACGAGTGCAGCTACACATTTGCTAATGGTACTTCCCTCGCCCTCTGGTAGTCCCCATGCACTGAAAGGCTCTTCATTAGAACGAGAGCCGCGAATCAGACGATTCCGAAAGCAGACAACAAAGTCAGGACCAAGCTGAAGATTTTCCAATTATGACACCAGAATATGATCGCGACCTCCTTGCAATGCTCCCGTCACTCGATGTGATAGACGGGTTGATCTCCTACTATTTTGAATACTGCAACTGGATCTACCGACATGTGAATCAACAAACCTTCAGTCGCCAGTGGGAGCGGTTCAAAAGTGGTACCTCCGCAGATCGCATCGTTTTGGCCACGGCCTGCGCCATGATGGCTATTGCAACACATTATCTGCCTCAACAACATCCTCTTTTGGTCGCATTCCATGACACCCACGAGGAGATTGGTACTAGGTTTTTTGAAGTGTCTACTACATCGCTGCAACGACGTCAATCAGATTCAAGGTCTTACAGCTTGGAACTGGCGGAATTGCTGCTCGTGAGGTGTCATTTCCTTACGCTCTCGAAGACAGACAGCGAAGAGATCTGGCATGTGAGAGGTGAGTTGGTGGCAATAGGGATGGCCATGGGTCTTCATCGAGATCCGGGGAAGTGGAGAATGCACAGAGATGTCGCTGAACGTCGCCGATGGGCCTGGTGGCATATCATATTACTTGAGCGGTAGGAAAAATTACACCTACTCGCTCCGCCGTTGATTGAGTCTTTGACATGTAGATGGCAAGCTTTCATGTTTGGACGGCCTCTTGCGATCGCATCACATCATTTCGACACGCAGCTCCCCTCTTACTGTGATCCGGCGCTTGACAAGACGGGCCGCCTTTACCTCCCTAACATTGCCCTTTTCCGGCTAGCGTTTATTCTTGGCGACATCATGGACGATGCGGTTTCTGTGCGACCCGTACCATACGAAAGTGTCCAAGCGAACGACCGCGCGCTGACTCAATGGATGGACAACCTCCCGCCAGAACTCGATTTGGATGAGTATCGTGTGGCTCGTAGTCTGGCCTCACCCAATATTGCCGTGAGGCGGGTGGGTGTGCAGAGTGTGATCATTCGGACGGCATATTATCACATCCGCTTCACGCTTCATCGACCTTACGCAAGCATAAACGCAAACATCTCAGCGACAAAGAGTAAGTCGTCCAACATCGACCCGAACAAGACCGCGCAAAGTCTGGAGATCGCAGTTGGGGCTGCAGATAAACTTATAACCATGGTTGGGCAATCACGGCCAGATTTTTTGGCCAACCCGTCCCTCGCCGTTCCCGGACACATGAACTGGGGCCCATTCCATTGTTTCTCAGCAGCCATGTTCTTTTCATTCCAATTGATTGCGAATCCTGATCAACCTGGGGCTGGGTTGTTCCGCGCCAGCATAGGTAAGGCAATGGTGACACTCGAGCAATCAAGAGATATAGCTGTGGCCGATAAGGCCTTTTCCATACTTCAGGCCCTCGAACCACTATACTCCGTTGAGTTGCCTACAGAGAGTCCTGAAGGAAGAGAAAAAGAACGCGCACAAATACTTGGTAAAGTTCGAAAACTTGCATTTCCCTATCATGATTCCCATGATCCTCGACGTTACCACGACTCCCCGTCTGATAGAGGCACAATAGGTTCACCTGCCAACTCCACGTCGCTTAGTCCTCCAATGCAAATGATGTCGTCACTACCACAGCAGTATGATTCCCTCCAGTCCCACACTCTATCCTCCATCCGTACGGCGTCCTCTTCTCTTTACCCCCATCATCAGCAAGCTGCATCAGGTCATGCCCAGACTCTCTCGCAATCTCCACACACACCATCGCAGGTCGTCTCTCATACACAAAATTTGTCTGGGATGTCTTTTCAGTCCCCTACATATGCCACACCACAACAGCATCAAATATACCACGACTCCACTCGCTATGTTCAGTACGTACACCCTGCCGATGAATCGACGATGTGGGGTGCTGCTGTTGGGTTTGGGCAAGGAGAATGGACCCAATTCTTGGACGGCCTACGGACTGATGCCCCCTCTGGACGCCACCTTCATGCTCCATAAATGTTCAAATTTGGTCTCAATATAACCTTTGCTTTTGGAAATCTGTATTCTGCATTTAGCCCCAATCTATTCCCTTGATTAACCCTCTCTCGTGTTTTACTCCAGTAGATTGAATACGAACCCTCTAACTTTGGTGAATATATATCATTGTATAATTGCACCAAAACCAGGCTGTCACTATGAAAAGGGGTGCTCAGAGTAGACAGCGGGGGTGGATTTCTTCTAAGAAAAACCACAATCATACTACTCAGAAAGCTCATCATTATATGTGAAAAAAAACAAGATGTCGCATCGCAGTATTTGTGGTCGAAAACGCCAATTTGCCGTGCCTGCATTCAAGAAGGCTGTGGGAGCTTTGGAGACGCTCGGAGACCTCCTCAGCCTGATCATAAGAAAGTGATTCACAAATTTACTGTTAAATAAGCCTTCCTAAGTATGTTCTATGAGGCATTCTTATTGAAAGTCAAAGGTCAACTGAATGTATAGTTGGAGTCACGCGCGTTACAATTGAACAGCGACAATCATCTACAAGCGTCGATCCTCTGAGCGCCCAACGAGCTAGTCTGTTACAACAAAATTCACTCAGTGGCTAACCGTTTGAATCGATTTCTGGAGACGCTTAATGCGACTGGTAATTTCTGTGCGTAGCAGGGGTAGATGGGGAGGAGGGGCGTCTTGTGCAGCGGCAGCTGTGAGGACCTGGTCGATGAGAGCGTAGGGAAACCAAGTGGAGGAGGAATTTTGTAGAGATGAATCTTGTTGCAAGGCGGCGTCAGACTGAAATTAATGTTTGGTAAGCGAGCACGGTAAGAAATATGTCATTGTAAACCTTTCGAAGGAGAGCTAATGCGTGCATAACAGCATCGTCGACGTTTTCGTAGCGGAGGCTAACACGAATGAGATACTCTTGATGACGGTTCTGTGGATGCCAGATAAGTATGGCATGTTCCGCATGACAGACATCTCAACTTACCTCGAGCATTTGAATGAGCCACGGAGGGGGTGGTAATGTCCTATCCAAGCTTAAAATCGTCTCCAAAGTAGATTTGGCATATCGCCAATCGGTTTCTGCGTTATCGTGTCTCTCCAGCGACTGTCGCAGATATCGCCATCCTCGATCTGCTGGCGTGTTCGCCCATGTTGATACTTTGTCGGTTAACAACCAGTCAGATGTATCTTGTTGCCTGGTAGGTAACGAGAATAAGAGGGGAATAGCAACTGAGAATGTAAAACGCACATGACCAAGTTAGGCTCCCGAGTTAGTCGCACACATTGATTCGTCAAATGAGAAAACAAGTCTGTCATGTCTATCTTGAGGCTGCGTGCAGTGGCCATCGCTTGGGTATACAGATTTGCGTGCGCCAGCCTCATGACGATTAGTGTCGGTGAGATAAGAAAATCTAGATTGAGAAATGAATAAAACCTTCGGGGAGATGAGAGTGTACTAGCCTGGAGACGCAATAACCGACGGCTCCCGTTTGATGATATCAACTTGCGCACGTAGGATCGCGTATTCACGCTGTATATCTGCCAAATGAACAATTTCTGCATCATACTTGCTCGAGATGTATTTTGATTCGGGGATATGCTTGGAAACTCTCTTTTTGGAAGGAGACTGCAGTGGGTTAAACAACGAATAAAGGTCGGAAGGACTGAAATACCGAGTCGTGAACAACAGGCGTGAGAATCCACGCCGTGTCATCAACTAAGGATAGTGCGTTGATCGCAATGGAGTAGGCATCTAACTGCTCATTGGCCGCTGCCAAGAAAAACGGAGAATCAAAAACAACATCTTTCAACTTTTGAGCGCGTTGATACATAGTTAGAGCAGCTATACATTGTTGTCAACTTCGTGTTCGTGATGAGGTGACACACACTCACCATTCCGGAAATCTCCTCTGCGCACGTACCAGGTGTAGAGGATCTTTGCGTAACAAATTCGGAAGTGAGGCTCCACATTTCGGGCCTTGAATGATAAAGCGGATGCAACTTCGTCAGATATTCCTCCAAAATCAAAGGTCATCAGCCTTTCGACCGCATTCTCTTCACACATCCGGATTGCCAACTGGCTGGCGCACTCTCGTTTCCTTATTAATTTATCAAAACCAGGTTTGCTAAGAATAAGATTGTCGGCTACGCACTGTTTCTCATATGGCGTAGCCATTATTGAAGCGTATGCATCTTCATATGAGCCAAGATCAAGAAGACCTTTGATAACGTTATTCCACAGGAAGGACGTGTCTGCATTAGAAGGAGCGGTCGATATAGCAAGCCGAGCGAAGTGTACTTCGTGTTGAACGAGAAGGTCGCTCTTGAACAAGTTTGAAACATGCAAATAGAACGAAAACTCGGACTGCGTCGTGGATGCTGCGGGCAAGACTGACGACAGCGCTTCAAAATCTTCATGAGTCGTAGTTATTCCCGGACCTAGATAAAAAAGTGAGCCGTTAAGCGTAAAAAACATTAGTTATGGACGAGATACATGCCAAAAGTTCCTGCAATTTTCTCAAAAAGTTGAGAAGCATCGTCGACTCGACCCATTTGCAACCAAACTCTGGCCAGGATAAAGATGGCTGCAGGGGTTCTAGGAAGCCACGACAGACATTCCCGCGTTACTTCAAGGAATCCTACTGCTCTCAGGCGTTCACAAAACATGACCTCGCATTTTGTTACATGCGCTGGAGACATGGATTGGAGTAAACCAGTGGCATCTAGAAAAGTGTGAGCCGCTGCAGGCACACCGTTCGGATCGGCTGAGTGTGCCAAGAGAAGGTGAGAGAGGGAGGATTTCGAAGCGAAGGGAGCCTTTTGTTGCGAAACATTCATATTTCGCATTCGAGCGATCACGTCATCAGGCGAAGACGAATCACTGTGATCTCCATTGACGCTCTCTGCAGGTTGTCCAGACACATAGCGCAGAATGGCAACCCCCCTGAAGATAGCAAAGACTTCCGCAAGTAAAGATCCATCCCAATCAATCAATTCATCTGAAAGGAAGAAGAGCAAGGTAATCAGAGAGAGGCATAAGTCGTATCTTGCCTCCATAGTGGTAGAGATATATGCCGCTGCTAAACCTCGCGACCACTCAGACAGAGACGACGGAAGCAACAGAGAGCTTTCATCAACCTCCCTTTTCACAGCGAGGTCAAAATCTCCAATAGCATCGAGGGCAACCCGAATCGCGTTGTCGATGTTGCCAACACTCTGAAAACGTCCAAGGAACCAACTCGCCGACCCTTCATCGAGATTGTCTTTAATGTTGATCTGACGCGTCTGATCCTGTAGTATGTCAGCAAAGGAGAATGCAATCTCCTGATGCATAATCTCTGCGCAACGGTTCTCAAGGCTGGACATCATCTGGGGACCTAACCTAGCGCGAAGTGCCCACAACACAGCTAAGAGACTGTATTGCGGATCCGGAGTTGTTTCTTGTATGATGAGCCTCTGAAGATGGATGGGAAGGTCCTCACCAACTAGACACCCTGCCCGCTCTCGTTCAACGATAATGATTTCATCAAAGCCTTGGATTCCTAACGCAAGGGGCCAGCGTGCGCTGCGCTCTACCTCTCGGCATCGAGCTATGAATCCTTCCCAGTCCCTCTTCAATGCTGTCCAGTAATTGGCATGCTGGAGGGTACCTGTTTGTGGGTCGCGATTCAAGGTGACTGTGCATCCGACAACTGCGGCAATATTCTCGCATATCGTTGGATACGTAGTTAATAGTTGGGGAGGTGGGGGGCCTGGAAGCGACAGACATGCGTCCATGTATTGCTCGATTGCCGTTCGGAGAGTAAGAGATGAGAACATTCCTGGCTTCATAATTACTGCCAGATATTTCTCCGTCAATGAACCGCACGACAAAAGTTGTTCCTCCATGTAAGCTGGTGTAAACTCGGCCTCTCGCACATAGCACGAGGTCCTCCAAGAAGGGGTATAATTAGTGCCTTTCAGCTCCTGTATGTTGATATTGATCCTCTCAACTGCTGATCGACCTTGCCGGTCCCACAGCGTGTAGAGTGTATTCCCCGAAACCAAGAAATCCTGGAGATGGCAGTGCGCAGTGCGCGCAGAACATTCCAGATTGCAAACTTCTTGAAAATGATCGGCAGATGTGTCAACAATACAAAATGAGCCTCCGGAGGAAGGTGACAAGATAGTTGGGATAAACACGAGAACGTAGATAGTCTCCGACGTTACAGAGAAAACCCTCAAAAGTGTTTGATAGTTTCCGCTCAGGACAGAATGATGTTTTACGTTGCTTGATGAGCCACCAGACGCTGGAGTTGCATCTTTGCGTTGAGAAGGAAACGCTAGAGTCCGCGAAGCTACACATCCCAGCTTTGCCTTCCACAGGCGAAGTGTCCTGTCGCGAGACAATGTCCACACGTGGCCGATGTCTGTAGGCCACGGATGAGTTGCAATAGAAATAATATCTGCTCCATTGGGGTAGCTGGAATGAAGTGCAGGAAGGAAAGCCGTTAGAGAGGAGAGGAATGAATTTTGCTGGAAGAGAGTTTCTGTCCACTCCTCTGAGATATTTCAATTAGCTGCTTAGATTCCAGATATTGAGAACCTAGGCTCACCCTCATGTCCGTCGTGCCCCACAAAATCGACTTCTAAGCGCAGTAACGAACCATTAGGCATGCTTACTGCCACGCAATGTGTTCCCTGAGCATGAGCAAAGCAACCTTCCGCGTTTCCAGGGAAATTTCTCAACGTATATTCGCGATGCCAGACATTTTCAAGTTGGTCTTGCCACAGGTTACGTCCGTTGATTGGAATGACAACGCGATGCAAAGAGCCAGCATCAGTTACGGCTAGGATGTGGAGTCCAGTCGTGTCCCACAAAAATACAGCAGGAGATGGTAATATAAGGGCCGGAAATACCAAACGCATTGGTGGCACTGGGTTCGAAAGCGAAACAAGTTCGATAATTAATCCGCCATGGATGAGACGCAGAAGGATGGTTCCAGTGGCTGGTGTGTTGAAAATGGAGGTGTATATCGCATGTTCAGCGGATGTGTCGGATTCTTTAGATGCAGGAGGTAGGGGAAGATTTTGACGCGTTGTCTGAATTGGAATTGAGGTCGTGGAGGATGAATTTAAAGAGGAGAGGTGAGTCGCGACGAGAAAACTTTCCATTTCTGTGTGACGCGTAACGTGGAGTCAGACCCAGCAACAGGGATCATCCAAAGCGTATTAGGATGATGTTCGATGAAAGGCAACCAGCGGATGAAGAGTACAGTGCTCACTGCTCAGCGTTTGAGAGCGTTTTGGTTTGACTTCAATACATGTAACCCAAATGCAACCCGTGTCACAGTGCTAGCTCACATGATCATCAGATTGAGGCTTGATCCATTTCTCAAGTTATTTAACCTCGCGGTGCTTTTGAAGGGAAAAACCAGCTTCACGCAACAGAAAACGATGTCAATACTTATTGCCGATGATAATAAGCATTCATCGAGCAAAGGCCCCCCCTCAATTATCTTGACAAATAATCTCCACAAGGATAGAGTCATGTCGGATATCAGAATTCCTAGGCCTAAAGATGTATAGAGATGTGATGACTTCTGTGTTCCTGCTCTCCGATCCCAACATCAGGCTTCTTCTAGCAGCTGCCTCCGATTTGCGCCTCATTACAAGGTAGCGTTTGAGTCCCCAAGCTAAAGGAATTTTGACCTCAGCTGTGCCACGAAAAAAGCAGTAGGTGATCCGGTTCTCTTCATGGCTTTGCCGAATTGTTGGCCAGTCATGAATCTTCGAAGGGTCAACAAACACGCCATTCCAATTTGAACTTCGTTATCGCAATTATAAAAGATGGGGCTGAGAAAACGAAAGTTAGGCGTGGCAGAGGACCTGGGTTTCATCTTTCATGAATCTAGGCCATTGTTTAAAGACCGGACAGAACTGCACTTGAATACTTACTAAGGAAAGCGACCAGGTTGAAGGAATATAGGAGCTGATGTTACCAGGACTCGTGATTAATACTATTGTGTGTATGAGACCCAGTTGAAGCCAATATGCCCTTTCTTCCCTGGCCATCTTATGTACATCCCTGTGTTCAAAATGGAGGCTTGGCGGTAGGTGTCCAGAAGAACGGTCCAGAATGGGTCGGAAGGAGTTGAGCAATGATGCAGCGCAGATAAAATTACACATCAGGGTTCGTCTCCTACTGGATAGCAGAAGTTTAACAAAATGAGGCCTGCTCTGCATTGGTATCGACAGACTCACGGAGTCTCGTTGTACACGTAAATGGCATGATGGGGCCATGACAGCGACCCTCGGTAAACACCACGGATCCATATAATGTAGGAAGCCTTGACGCAGGGCTTGAAAACGAGTGGCAAAAGATGACAAAATATCCCGGCAGGCAAACAGAACGACCGATCGGAATCCCTAGCAATTTAATCCGTCGAATGACAAGGAAGCCTAATATTACGACGTTGGTAGGGAAACACGCCTTGAAGGCCATGCCCCGTTTGTTCTTGGTGTTCTCTTTGACTAACGGTGGGACCGATTGCTTCTCTTTTTACGGGAACGATAATACGATGATCTCAGGAACCCAACTTGAGCCATTTTTCAGCACTGTCTTTCATGTTTCAGATGGCGAGATAGATCAACTGGTAGAGACTTTCCTGAAGTGGTATCTTGTCGAATCTGAACATAGATGTGCAAGTTGCTAAACTTTAACTGAGGGGCGACTCCCAAAACAAGGCACAACAAAACTAGGTAAGTCCTCATCCACATCTACTACGCAACTACTACGTTCTAATCATAATTTATAACGGTTTTCAGATATTAGTTCCACGAGCCGCTTAAATTCACTGTTTTTATTGCAAGAATTTCTCGACAGACATTTGCTCGAGGCCATTGAAACAACTACTTTGTACCGTTTCGCGCAAGTTCCGCGTCACAGTTAGAATGTAACTCGAGGCGCAATTGATATGCGCCAATGGTTGGCTAGCTTACGCGGAGCACGATCCCCGCATCTCAAGCACCATGCATGCACCAGTTTGCGTCTACGTGATCGGTCAACTTCAGGATCTCATATGATCAAGGTCTCTGGATTCAATGATCGAACCAGAAAGCACCCCATCCTCATTGCTCGGTGAATAATGGGCCTATAAGGACTCTCATTTTTTTTGCCGTTTTTTATTATCCAAAAGCCAGGGCACCACAGATATCCTGCAATTTACAAGCCATTTTTCTCAAATTGAGAGCACCCCATTTTCCCTCAGCATTATTTCCTTTGACAGTATGTTTACCGGGGTCGGGAATCCCACTGCTCCGCTGATGAGATTTTCAAGAATATTATGGATCAGCTCGTCGCTCATGAATCCATTCTTTTCCCGTCAGATGGTCAGTAAGCCGACGGTTGTGTCAAGAGACTCCAACTGATTGCCCATTTTACAAGGTCGACCCCCTTCACTAGTACAATTAATGACCAGGTTTTGTTGGTCTTCTCTCAGACTTGCATGCGCCACTCATTTTAACCGTCGCAGCCCGATGACACCGACGCATCAGGCGTCTTTCGCCAGCCCACCATCTCGTATGCCCCATCCGGAGGTTTACATGGATTATGTATGTGTCGTGGCAGAATACTTACATGCCGAATATCTAATACGTCATAGATTGCTGAAGGTTTAGGATCAAGGGCGTGGAAATACCAGGTCATTTCTCTTTTCTTTGCCAAAGGTCTTCATTGATTCATGAACATACAGCTCGTGGAAGCACTGGATGGCATGAATCGAAAATTTGCCAATCCCTACATCATCTTTTACCCAACCGTTTCTCGAGACGGAATGCCTTTTCCTATCAATAAATGCATCCGTGACATTCAGGCCAGAGCATTCAGGGAAGAAGTGGCCTGGCGAGGCAATATCGTCATCGCGAAATATCGCGAAAACCCGTTTACATCCATGATTGACGCCTCTATGGCTGATTTTCCTATCCTCAAAAATTATCTACTTACCCATGGATCCCCTCGTCAGGTATAACCGTCTACGCAGGGTTCTCCCCCTCTACCCGGGCTTATCTTCATTCATGCGTCTAGAATACTTCATGCGACTAATGGATATTTATCTACAAAACGACCTGGTTCGCAGATCCTTACATGCATAATAGGTCGACAGGACCCTCTGGCGATTATAACTCATCGCTGAGTGGGCTATATATATACAAGGCGATATGGCCCGTAGACCCATAGATATATAATAGATGGACCAAACCCTCCAGCAATTAGAATTCATCGTGCTTCCCTGCCGTACTCTTTGTTTCTTCCGTCGCAACAGATACCTTGGCCTCCGTTACACTGTCCCGCGCAGGTTTTTTTCCATCAGATTGTCGAGCCTTCTTGGGGTCGCAATGCTCTGGAATAGGGCTTGCCGGGTCGATGGGTGGTAGAACGACCCTTCCCACTTTGACGTAGTCCTTATGCTCAACATAGAAATTCTTCCAGTGGGCAAGACTCTGGATGATGAATTTTGAGCAAGCGAGTATTTGTGAATTGAATTCAAATTATACCCTGAGTTCACTTTCAGACATACCACGAGTGTCGTGTGTACGGTGGGTTTTGAAGCATCCCGTACCAAATGCTCTAGCACCTTCGTGACCGGCTCTATCAAGTGAAGGTGAGGAGTGTCAAGCGTAAGAAAAGTCATAACACACAAAATGTGGTAAGATCCTCCAGGTTGGTAGGCGGCGCCCTTTGAAACGTCATACACATCACCGTCAATCTAATGCGTAATAAAATGGGCTGCCGTTCCAATCGTACGAAAAAAAAAGGATTTACCGCTATATATGTCGGTCTATTCGCCGTGGTTCCATCATACTCCGAAAGTAAATTCAAAGAAAAAAGGCGTTGGTTTGTCTAGAGAGTTCGGATAAAGGTCCAACAGGAATCGAGTACGATCTGAACATACCGGCCAATATGTCTTCAACCGAGTCCATTTACTTTCATATTCCCATGTATAGCTGCCGGTAATAAATTTTCCAGCAAGAGAAGCAAATAGAAGCAAGAGGACGATGAATTTCAGTAATCCGAGCACACCAACTTCTTCTTGAGCGGTGGGATCCCTTTCAAGGGGTCCAACTTTCTCCCCCCCTGCGATTTTCTCTTCGCGTTCCTGCTTCTTCTTTAACCAGGCGGCGTGCAGCGCTTCTTGCTTCTCACGATACTCATGATATCTGTGAGTGATGTGAGATGAGTATGGCGAAGACACAGTTAGGACCGCACGCCAGGAAAGGCCTATTGGCTGGCTTGTTTGCTACCATCCTGTTGGGGATACGAGGATCGGGGACTTTGCCTTCAAGAGAGTTGTCTACATATGGCGGTAGAGGTCCTCCACCAGCTGCTTCCTTCAGCCACGACATATCCTTGTGCAGTGAGAGTCCAGTGACAAGCGTGTCAATGTCACGTGGAATGTCGAAGAATCCTTATTGATTGAAATTCACTCTGTTCTGTGTATTACTCCTTGCAGCACGTATATAAACCTAAGCTGTAGCGTAGTCAGCCAAGAGGAAATAAAGTAATGTTATATGACAGTGAATTGGTGTTCAATTATTGGTTGTCTGCTGTAACACAGAGACGGCGTGTAAGGTATTGAATATTACAGGGAGACAGAAAACTTGAAGGGTAAGTGGGGCCAAGGGTTATATATGTAAGAACCAGGTGGATATGAAAGATTATATGTGAGGGAACAAGAAAAACAATGCCTCCGGGGAACGATGGTGCAAGCTTTGTTGTGCGCCGTGGAAAATGAAGTGAATGTAGGATGAGAATCCCAAAAATTGCAGTAAAGATATGCATACGGATGATGAATAGAGAGACGTTGCGATGGGGTCGACAAACACATAATGTACTGATGGAGAGATTAAGGCTTTGCTAGAGTCCATAGAGAGAGGGGCTTGAGGCGAAGAAGATACAAGGCTGGTTCTACGAGGTCGACGACGAATTCGAATGCTGTTTTACAGTCGCCGCCTGTGCAACTTGTTGTCGATGTTCTCGTTCGCTGGCCTGCTGAGATATTGTGATGTAGGCACCACCGACCTCGTCTGTTGTGCTGAGACCGGGTGGTGAGCTAGGTCCTACAGTGAGAAGATGAATATCGTTCTCAGTAGGATCGAAATCTTCGACCCAATTTCGCATCGCGAGGAACTTGGGCGTCTTGATAAACTGGAAATGTATGTGGTTGGGATGCGAAGTATTAATAATAAAAAACTGTCGCGACAAACCTTCGGAACCGAGTCTGTCGCCATCAACCTGAAGATATGGGTCTGGATACGTTCATATAGACGAATCATGGTCTGCAGCTGCGTGGCATTGAAGGCATTCGCTTGCTCAGGCTCTACTCGTCCTTGGAATGCTTTGCCCGTCAAGTTTGTAACCACATCCTCGAGGTACTTAACCAGCTCGTTCCGCAGGCCGTGATCAATGTTCAACTCGCACTGACTTGAGGGAGCCAAGTATGTGTTATAAATTACAAATGCGGTGTTGATGAGTGACTCGTGATGCCTTTCCATGGCAGCCTGACCAGGCGTGTTTCTGCTGCCCGAGCGAGCGACCGGTGATACCGCCATGGCACTTGAAGTGATGTTGAACTTTCGCTTGAAATCCTGCACGTCCACCCAAAATGAAAGATTTTCTTCGGAGAAGTTACCGCGCAAAAATTCACGAAACAAGGACCTGAGCCCTGGTTCTTCGAGAATGTATCTTAGGCGGTCGGTGTTACTTTCCTTCGTGCTCTTCCTCTCAGCTGCATCGTAAGTCGCGTTCATCTTCTCCGCTAGCGATATCCGTCTATGAATTTTGGCATCTGCTCCTTGCTTCTTTCCACTGTCAGGAAGGCTATCAACGGAACCATCAACGGAGGCACGCTTGGTCACAAGATTGGTAGAGGATGCGTTGGGGGAATCTTGAACTCCAAGAGGCCGTGAGCCATCCCAGTGCGCTAGCCGACGCCCTTCGTCGGTTATTTTGTAAATCGCCTTAGCAGTACATCGGAACTCTCCCACTTGCTGTGATCAACAGTTAGCACTTGGGGTAGGTGGGAACACAATCACGCACGCTAACAGGCGAATTTCCTCCTGGGGCGGATCCCCGAACAGTGAAGATAATGGCAGAGTCGTTATTCTTGCGCTTATCGCTCACCAACGTGATAAGCCCAAAGCGAACAAACTGAGCGGCCATTTCCGCAGCCTCCTCGCGACCGACCACGGAGGTAAAGTCGCAAAGCCATTCTAGAGCGCTGACGGCGGCAAAGCAACACTTGTGGGTTTGTTGACCTTTGCCCAAGAGAGGTTGTGCCCTCTCTGTCACATCCATCAAAGCAATGCCCTTCGACCTCTCGTTATACCTCTGGAAAGCGTCAAGGGGGAGCTTGTCTGCTGGTGGAGGGTAGTTGGGTTGTCGTCCAACAAAGCGCCGGAACAAGGCCGTGATAACGGACTGTGTAACAATGATCTCGTCGTCGGCGGACCGGCGCTCCAAGTGCAGCAGCTTGATACAAATAGGCTGTGAGCTGAAAACCTGTTGTAGGTGGTCAGAGTTGATGCCGTTTTTGCTAATGAATCGTTCTAGGACATGAAGGCCTTTTGGTGTCAGTTGATAGACGCCTCGATCTTTGAACAGATTCGAGTTGGGATCGGATGCGTTTTCAATTAAACGAGCATCCATGAAGTGTTGGCTCATCGCTTTTGCCATATCGCGGGTCATTGAGAATGTCGTTGTCGTTGTAGTCGTCACAACTCGTGAAGGTTCTCTGGGATCCGGCCCACGATTAGACTGCGAAAATTTCAACGATGCAAGATTCTGCGCCGCTTCATCGCTTTTAACAAGTTAGCGGGGAGGTTAATTAGTAGACATGTATTGAACGCACGTGGAAAAAGAATGAGGAAACGTTCTGAAAAACTGCTTATGGGGACCCAATTGCGACTTTCGGCATCCAACCGTTATGACAACTGAGATGCCGGTCACCCTCAAAGTGAAAGATAAATCTGACGCAGAAGGATCCGGGGGTTTTCACTCGATGACCGGTAGGTCCGAAGGTTCCTTAACGAAACTTCAAGCCCTGTTGTGGACCTTTGTAATGGCGCAAGTATAACTGACAGTGTTTTGCAGGACTGATAGGAAATCCGCGCCGGCGGCGGCGCACTGATCATGTCTTGTTGTTTCTCAAGGGCGTCCTATGGAGTCTGATGGAGGTTGGATCTGTAAAACAGTCGGAACATTGCAAGAAATGATCCTGTATCACAGTGCACAACTCTTTCCACAAGGCCAAAAATTCCTGCGAATAAGGAACAAGTACTCCGGGACGTTTATTCTAGAAAAACGTTGTCAAGCGTCAACACTGCTGGACGTACATAATGCCCCCATTTTTCCTCGGTACATTCCGAATACCAAAAACAGAATCGGAAGTTGGAAGTTGGAAACTGGTCGCGAGCGTGAGATTTGGAGCGCGTCAAAAAGACTCCATCTGGGTATGTGGAACCGGGAGTGCGGAATAGAGCCCAAATAGCCAGACTCGAGTCCAGAGACAGGTTTTATTGGGTAGAGTCAAGGTAGAGTGAAAGTAATTTGGGAATTCAAAAGCTCCGCCGTGTACGTGGCCTTTTCCAGAACCTTCTACATTGGAAGACACCAGAGTTGAGACACCAGAGACAAGACACTCACACCACAGTTAAGACGCCAGAGTCAACTATGTAGTAGTCAACTCAGTCAAAACACCACAGTTAGTGTCGTGTTCTCCGAGCCCATTTTGTTAGGCAACAGCCAATCACGGGTTTCAACAAAAGTAGTGCAAAAAGAAAAGAAAGCTCGTTTCCTCGAACCAAGTCAGTTGCAGAAAGACTTGAGAAAGACTGAGCTAGACGAGGGCATTAGAGAGAACCGGCGGATCAAATCTCGTGACGCATCACTTTCGATCGCGATACTTTTTTTTTGAAATTCGGTACACGCTGTCGACGCGGGGTCAAATCATCATCGTGTTCCGCCCCGTGGCAAACGTCACCTTCGCAGTTCACAGCACCGAGCAAGCTCAACGTTGCTTCGAACAAACGCTTTCGTTATCATGTACATCCCACCAGACCGTCTATTCACCACTGGATTGAAATTGAATTCAAACTTTTTCGTTCAAGGGGGTAGCGGTACGTCGTTGCTTTCTCGAACGAAGATGGTAGCTGATGAATGGGCCTAGAGCCGGGAGATGTGATATTTAGCGTGTTGAGTACGATATGGAGTTGGATCGTGGTTATACTGCCGACATTGAGTACGTCATGCGTTTCCTTTCTCTTCGCTGCTCCTCATAAACTTACTTCCATCTCGAAGGCCGAATATTCGAACAACCAACAGAATGGACCGTAAAAGCATTTTACGCAGCTTGTGATTTCCGTTCGTCCCCTTCCCTTCCTCCTTCCCCTCCCTCTTGCGTTCTGAAGTTGAACAGTACACGCGCACCCACACTCCATATACCTAATCAGCCTCTCCATATTCTTCGGTCCCATCATCGTGCTCCTCCCGCTTTTACTGATATACGAGATTGGGGTTTTGTTGCTGTTTAACCTTAGTTTCGTTTCGCATGGGTTACTTCCTGGTGCGACTAGTAATTTCATTTCTCTCAGCCACATCTAACCACGAACGTAGGCGCGGTGGAGGACCAATACGACTCCCTACACGAACATTTCATGGAGAGCAGAGAAAAGCTGTTTGCTTCCGTAGAAGCAGCAACAGCAACGTTCAACACGTGGACGACGAACCATCTCTCGCTTCTCATAACGCGCGTAGTGGCTGGGACGCTTGGGTTGTACGTTTTATATGCGATATGGAGTGAAGTGTGGTAGAGAGAAAAAAAGCAATGCTTTAGATGATCATGATGATGCCGTAGAATGTAATTATTAGCAAAAAAAAAAAACACTATTGATACAAGTTACAACGTGGAGGACAATCACGACGCCTTGGTGATACCCACAATCTCCCGTGCCCACGCAGCATCCCCAGCAACCCGTTTCGCAAAGAAAGGTCCCAGCACCTCGGTAAGTTTCTCCATAACACCCACATCCGCCTCATTCGTCCCATCCAAGTCCAACGAATCCGACATATCCGAAAGCGGCTGCAACACCCTCAACGCATCCATAACCGAACCCACAAGCGCCCCGCTCTCGCTATTATTCCCCTGACATTCAGCACCAACGACTTTCGCACCACCACCTTCCACCAACCCCTTCCGCACCGCTTCTTTCCCGACGCCAAGGAGCCCACGGATGGCGCCTTCCCTTGTTCCTTTGCTTTTCCCCGGGGAGATGAGTGCGAGGAGGAGGGTTTTCATTATGCGGGGGGAGAGGGAGGGGTAGGTTGTTGAGTGTTGGGTTAGGAGGCGGGAGAGGGTTTGGGAGGCGGAGGTTCTGAGGAGGGTTGCGTGGCTGAGGGGGAGGGAGGAGTGCAGGAGGATGGAGAGGGTTGGGGGGAAGATTTGGTGTAGCTGTTGGTTGGTTGGTTGGTGTTAGACGGGTAGGAAAAGGGAACTCACGTATGGTTCGATGAAGAGGGTGTTGTTCTCTATCAATGCGCTTGTCACGTCTAATAGAACTTCCAAGACGCGCCCGTCAGTCTCGCTTTGCGAGCCTTCTTTTAAAGTGCCGACGACGCCTTCTCCAACCCACCTCACGAGGTAAGGTAACAGTGCCTGTAACCCCGCATCGTGCCGCAGACTGGCCAGCGCTGCCGTCCGTTTCGTGAGATCCAAAGACGGAGGGAGGAGCGACGAAGTGAGGCGGGCGTAGTAGAGCTGGAGTTCGCGCGACAACACCTGCTTCACGAGCTGCTGCTGCTGCCCAGGAGCCGCCTTGGCGCCCTGCTGCGGAGCCGTCGTCGGTGTAGGCAACAACCCCGTCCCATTCAACTTGGTCAGGCTCTCCCCCTTTGTTCCATCAGCATCCACAGTCTCTCTCGGTATCGCGGGTGGGTTCTCGGGTATAAGCGGCTGCACGCCCTCCACCGCAAGCCAATGCGCCGTCCAACTGACCCCTTTCGGCAGTGCTATTTTTTCCTCCTTGAGGACGCGGTCGAAATCGATTTCTTCGTCTTCGACGAAGTAGACTGGGCCTGCTGCGGGGACTTGGGGGAAGGGGAGGGCGCGGCGGAAGGTGTGTGGGTTGTGGGGTGTGTGTCCGTAGAGAGGCTCGATGTTGAGGACGCGGAAGGCTTGGTCGATGTCGGATGTGGACATCGTTGTGCGTCGGCCGTGACGCATGAAGCGGGCTGCTTCCTGGAATGTATAGAGTTAATGTGGGGAATGGGAAGATAGGGGGAAAATACCTCGATGACTTGGTGTATTCGGTACTCGACATCGCTTGCTAGTGCTGAGGCTACGGCGTCAGGGATTGTTATTGGGAAAGAATCAGCGATGTCCTGAGAATGTAGTTGGTATATAAATTAAATAGAATAGAATGTGAGATACCTTTATAGCCTCTGGCTTGTATACGCCAGTCTGTGCGCCTTGAACTGCTCGAACCTTGGGCTTGCTCATCGAGGAGAGGATTTGGTCTTGTGTGACGTCGTTAGCAGATGTAAACAACCATCCACACACCGCGTTTCCCAGTGCCACAACTTCAAGCTTCACGTTGGCTTCACGACATCTCTGGAAATTTACCAGAAAATCTCTACGACGATCTACAATTTTTGACATTTGCCAGGCGCTGTTATCTGATTTCATGATGTGCTTCTCGATAATGCGAATTGTACACACAACGAACACACATTTTAAACGTGGCGGCGCTTGACGTGACTCTCTAGATAAAGATATGAAGCCTCGGCGGAATTCTCTTGAAGGACTGGTTGAAACTTCATTGTGATAGCACTCATCTTTGAATATTCAGTCGATAGACGGGTCTTTCACGCTGAGATAAAGACTATGAATTTCCTTACCGTTCAATCATGCATGAACTTTGAAATTACGACACTCCTCGCCGTTTTAATTTCGTTCTTGTATCAGCCTTGTTCGATAAAGAGCTGTCAATTTCGGGCAAGTCGCGCGTATCAAACGCGAAGGCACGTGAACGAAAAATTACTTTTTCCAACTTTTTTGTCTCTTTGCCTTTTCACCCTTGCCCTTGCCACTCTGAGCCATCGATTTGCCTATATACCCTGTCCCCAGCGAGGTCAGTAACCTTCATCATTCGAAGCAACCCCATTTTCTTCTTGTCAAGGACCCTACTTTTGTTTTTGACGCTTTACCCTTGCCCAGATGGACCTCCAAACTTTATCAAATCTCTTTGCCACCACCTTTAACCCCGACCCCAATGTACGCAAGGCTGCTGAGCTTCAGATTCGCAAGGTCAGTTGCTTTTGGGTTGGGGGTCATATCAATCACACAGTGGCTTACCACGGCTTTAGATTGGCAATGAAGAGGGCATGATCGCCGCCCTCCTCCAAATCATCGCAGCCACCAACATCGACATGTACGTGTTTTCTGCGCGTCATCTCATCCTTCAACCCATCCCAAACACTCTCCACACAGCGCGACACGTCAAGCCTGCGCCGTCTGGCTCAAAAATCGCGTTCGCAACGCCTATTCAATCGAAACGAGCAGACGCCCAGATCAAGTTCTCATCGCCCAGTCCGATCGCGACGCGCTAAAGATAAATATCCTCCCCCTCCTCGCTGCTTCGCCTTCCAGGAGCATCACACTCCAGCTGGCCACTGCCTTCAAGTCTATCGTCGCACATGATTTCCCGCATAATTGGCCTAGCTTGCTTGGAGATATCAAGCATTTGCTCAGCAGCACCGATATCAACCAGGTTCATGCAGGATGTAATGCTGCTCTCGAGGCGGTTCGAGCGTTTAGGTTTGTTCTTTCGTGTCAACGTTAATGTTTGTTGAGGCACACTGTCTCGCAGGTTCCGACAAAAGAGTGAAGCGTTGACACAAATCGTGACGGATATCTTCCCCACCCTCGTCGGCATTGCTTCTCAGATGATCCAAACCCCTCCAAGCACCGCACAAGAGATCCCGACGATGTTGCATCTCATTCTCAAGACGTACAAGACCAGCATCGTCGTTAACCTCAGCCAACACCAACAGAGCCCTGAGAGTCTCGTTCCGTGGGGTCAACTTCTCTTCACCGTTGTGAACCTCCAGATACCTGTAGAGGCCATACCGGAAGATGAAGAGGAGCGCGAGAACAGCGAGTGGTGGAAGGCTAAGAAGTGGGCGTATAGTACCCTGGGGCGTTTGTTCCATCGGTATGTTCACGTTTCGGTTTTTTGGTCGTGGGTTGTTTAAGCGTGACTTTGACAGCTTCGGAAACCCATCTCAACTTCCTAGCACGATGAAGGAGGAATATGGGGCGTTCGCGGAACATTTTGTTACGATGTTCGCTCCGGAGATTCTGAACATCTATCTTCGCCAGGTGGAGCTTTATGTGTCGAACCAGGCATGGCTTTCCAAGAAGTCTCAGTATCAGATTTTTACGTTTTTCAATGAATGGTATGTATCCTCCTCTCTGAAGGTCGCTTCTGACGTCAGGCAAATGTTAGCGTGAAACCCAAATCGACATGGACCCTTCTCAAACCCCATTTCGAAAACTTGGTTTCGACGTTTGTGTTTGCTCAACTTTGTTTCAATGATACGAAGAAGGAGCTTTGGGAGAACGATCCTGTGGATTATATCCGCGTCTCAGTTGGTACGTATCACTCTCATATATGTGTGTGTTTGGAATTTGGAAGATGACGTTTTTCTTTTTTTTCTCTTTCGATTAGACGAATACGAAGTCTACGCTACTCCCGTATCAGCAGCTACTACCTTTTTATTCTCACTCATTGCGAGTCGAACGAAAGCGACGTTCATGCCTATCCTTGGGTTCATTAATACCATTCTGCGATCGTGAGTCTTTTGCTTCTCCTCCTTTGGCTTCACGAAACTAAATAACTTGTCTTTCAGAAATTCAGCGGCATCTCAGAAATTTGGAGCGTTGAACATGATCGCTGCGTTGGGCCCGTACATCATGCGTCACCCGGACGTGAAGGGCAACATGGAGCAATTCATGCTTCAGTTTGTTACGCCTGAACTTTCGAGCCCCGAGCCGTATCTTAGAGCTATCGTAAGCCTTTCTCTGGGTGGCTTATCCGTTCTCTTTTTTGCTCATTACCATTTGTAGGCTTTAGAAGTCGTTGGCACCGTTACGAAGAATGGGTTCCATTGGTCTACGCCTGAGGTAAGGCTTTTCTTTTTTTTTTTTCGTTTTGGTTCTTGGGGTGGCTCATGGTTTTGATTGTTGTAGAACTTGAACAACCACTTTAGAGCCGTTGCTGCTGCTTTGGACGATCCTGAGTTGCCGGTCAGAGTTCAAGCGGCGCTCGCATTGACTGAGTTGGTTATCTTGCATGAAGATGGTGTGTTTCTCGTATCACCCGTTGACCCTTTCTTATGTTTTCTTTTCTGTAGTGAGAACTGCTGTGGCGCCTCAAGTTGGCAAAGTTATTCAAGGTACGCATCGGTATATGTCTCTTTCTGAAGCTGCCGCCTGATTCTTCATCATTAGATCTACTCAAATTGTCCGATGAGACCGATTTGGATATCCTCAATCATTGCATGGAAGCTATGGTTGACCAATTCCAGACTCAGCTGTTGCCCGTGGCTGCTCAGCTCGCTGCACGTTTGGTAAGTTACATTATCTTTTTCGGTGAGGAATGGTGTTGATTCCCCTTTTTTTTTTTTTTTGTGTGTGTTATAGTGCGATTCGTACATCCGGTTGGCGAGAGAGACGGCTGCGCAAGAAGAGAATGAGAATGTTGATCTGGAGACTATCATGTCTGACGCAGATGATGACAAGACGTTTGCGGCTATGGGAGTTGCGAAGACTCTTTCGACGGTAAGCGATATTGCCTTCGCACACTGAGTGTCTTTTCTGAATGCTATATGAATGATAGATTGTGTCCTCTATTGAAGGCTCACCCGAGATCCTGGCTCAAGTCCAAGAAGTGATTATTCCCATCATTGTGTTCACCCTCGAACACACCTTGCTTGGTTAGTACCCCTTATTTCGATTCTTTTCCGCAAACTCACGGAGATGCAATGAATAGACCTGTTCGATAACGTTTATGAGTTGGTTGATAACCTGACCTATAAACTTCGCACCATTTCGCCATCGATGTGGCCCGTCTTTGAACTCACTTACAAGTTGTTCAAGAGCGAAGCTGTGGATTTCCTTGAAGGTACGTTGGCTCCACAACTTCGCCCTAGGTTTGGACTGACTCTTGGCTAGAAATGCTGCCTTCCCTCGACAACTTCGTTTCCTTTGGAAGTGAGGTTATAAAAGCCCGTCCGGACTATAGGCAGATGCTTGTCGACATTTACACGACTTCCGTCAACGCTGAACAGCTCGGAGAGAACGATAGAGTGAATGGATCCCAGCTCGCCGAGTCGATACTTCTCAATTTGCGCGGGAGCGTTGATGACGTGAGTTTCCATCTCCTTTCATCCCGTTATATGGCTGACTCGGCGAAACTCTTGTATGTAGTACCTGCAAATCATCATCAACACTGCGCTCGGCCTAGCGGACAAGGCTCATACAGGTTCTCTCCGCCTAGCCAACCTCGAAGTTCTTATCAACGCGGTCCTTTACAACCCCACTGCCGCTCTTCACCTCATGGAGAGCTCTCACCCGGGCTCGGCTCGCGTCTTCTTTGACAAGTGGTTCGTCGTTGTCAATGGGGAAAATCGTCTCCCGCGTGTGCACGATAAGAAACTGAGCATCTTGGCGATGTGTGCCCTTTTGGAGCTGCCGCCTGCTTCGGTTCCTGATACGCTCCGCGATGGATGGCATGGGATTGTTGGTGGTATTTTGAAGGTGTTTAAAGATTTGCCCAAGGCTGTTGAACGTTCGTGTTGCTTTCATTTCATAAGTTTTGTATCCCTTTTTTTCTTACGTTTTTCTTTTTCTTTTTGAACAGATCGTAAAGCCATTGAGCTCGCTGCTCAGGAAGAGTCTGATGATGACGATATTATTGACGAGAAGGTCCTCAACTTGACTGATGATGAAGGTGCGCCTTGTTGGATCTTTCTTATGTCGGTCGTATCTTGAACACCTTCCCATAGATGATATTTGGGATCAGGACTCGGTCTACCTGGAGATGCTCGCACGTGAAGTATGTGTTTGTGCGTTTCAAAATCGATCTTGGGCTCTGACCGTTTTACACCAGGGAGAACGTCTTCGCACGGGGACTGGCCAAGCAGTTGACGACGATGAGGATGATTCGGATGACGATGATGATCTTGAGGAGGACCTTGGATATCTCACTCCGCTGGACAACGTCGATCCTTATGTCTCTTTCAAACAAGCCTTGACGAGTATGTGGTCGTTCATTCTTTAGCAAGACACACCCACTCACACACGCTTTTCTCTAGCCTTCCAGATGCAGAATGCTGCAGGTTACCAGGCTGCTACCACTGCTCTTGACATTGAACAACAGACTCTACTTATGGAGGTCATGCGAATAGCCGAGCAGCAATCAGCTCCTCAGGCGTAGAGGCTGAGGATTTCTTTCATAAATTGAATTCTCATTCACGACCCCTCTTATGATCTTAGTTTTTTCTTTTTTTGCATTTATGTACTCTTCAATGACAATTTCTCAAGGATTTCAACTATACAAAACGCATTATGATAGCGCTTAGTTATTCTGTTATCGATCGCGATTGGTCTTGAGTTTGAGGGTTTGCGATATGAACAGCCTCTACCTCTATACCTACCTCTGTCATTGGTGCCAAATAGATGTTGTTTGATTTCAACTAACGCTCCTCAAGCTTCATGGTTGTACGCACGGCGCTTATCGCTCATTGCTCAAGCACATGCGCCTCAAAATCTAAACCTGGACGCTAGATAAGTACTTCTTACGAAGCGTGGCATCTCGACAATCTCAGGCACCAATTACTTCTCACACTAACCTTCAAAATGTTGTTCCCTTCCATAACCATGGGCCCGGGAACAGCGTTAATACCAAGTAAACCTACCTTGGCATGGGTAACAACAGCTTTATCCAGTTGACAGTCGATTTCCATATTAAAAAATGGTAAATGAAGGGCCCAGCGCCAAAACCCACAAGCATATTTGGAAAGTCATTGACCTGGGGTAAGTAGAACGTGGCAGGCGGGGCCTGTTGCTTCGTCGCGGATAGAATCGGGACCTCGATAGCTTTGGGCGTGAGGGCTGAATGATGCGGGGCTTCTTCTCGAGCGCAGAGGTGTAAGCGAACCCGCAAGGTGTATTGTTACTCGATGGTAGTACGAGGGCACATCAATTCTGTTGAATACCGCACTGATACAATGGGATGCTGAAGCTCTTCTTAACCAATCAGGCTTGGTTAGCATCCCAAGGTTGGATTCTGACTTTCCTTTCTGGCGTTATCGCGTTTAAACTCGTGTTCATGTTCCAGGTGCCAGGTGAATCATTATCATTATTTGGTAGTCCTTGCTCGTTGTCCGATATGGACCCTGCGCCGCGGGCGATAGCTCCTGAAAGATAACATCTGTAGCCTCTCATGTGGATGGCGGAGGCGTTGCGAGTGCGTCGGTCACCTGAGTTGTAAGATGGACAGCTTGATCTCCAAAGAAATTGGATTGCCTAGGGCAGACAACAATACAGGATCGTGTAAAGGTTCAGACCATACACGTTTGCAAACTTCATACACGGCGGAATTCGAAATTCACCGTCTTTTGCTTCTAGTTCTTGTCAACTTGCCAGAAGGTTGGATACGATCGTCATCCCGTTGTTTCCCTTTCAGCTTCGAGTTATCTTTGGGCTTCTCTTTCTCAGGTTCTTGAGTTTTCCAGTCACGAAACTTCCTTCGAGAAGCATTGCTTCCACTTTCAGCATACTCTGCCCGCGTGACGACATACTGAGCGAACGTAGGCATGCTCGCAAAGTTGTATGCTGCTTGGTATGCTTCTGTGATGGGGCTGAGTAGGTGGAATGAGTACGCAGCTTTTGGGGTGTCTAGTTAATTCAATTATCAGTGCACGTACTCTTCAGCTTCGTAGATAACGACCTCGCAGTCAACGGGCGCCAGAGTTTGTAATTCGGATGTCCTGTTTTTTCATGGTCAATTCGGGGTTCGTGTCCAAATGACCCTCGTTAAAACACACAATCTCTCACGAAAACCCTTGAATTTGGTGTTGCCTCCTATCAAGCCGATATTAGACCAGAACATTCCCTGAAGATCGCTGGGTAGCTTTGAAATGGAAAAAACTATCATTTCAGCAAGACCGCCTTGATCAAGTCCTGATGAAATAATATTAGCGCGGCCGGAAGTAGATCAAGAAAGGACTGACCAATGTCATCTGGGCGAAAAACAAGTTCGGGGACTGTGAATCTCTCATTATTCATGACGAGAATCTGATCGGTGTCAGTCACAATGTCGTCGAGTTGCCGTACACGGCCTTTACGATGTGTTGAGAGGTCCGGAAGGATATATTCTTGGACAATGGAATTTCGTTTTAGGTCTGTTCTGGCTGGGCACTTTAGCTATAACCCCACAAAAGAACGTAATCTTCTTACCGACATACTTCCAAGTCCTCTTTGAAGTTGGTGGATACGTAGCAACAAGACTCTTTGACATGATTCATAATGTAGGTCTCGTCCATCATGTTCCATTGCCGAAATGACACGAGTTCCTTCAATTGATTCGTCAACAACTTACCTCCGACGTCCAGCCTTGGTATCCAGGGTAAGAGGGATTGCAAAACTCAGGGAAACTATCCTCACCGACTGACCGCCGTCCAAACTACCTTCTCATTACTAATCGGTACGACATGCGTGAAGCTGAAGCCAGAGTCTACAACCAGGATGCATTCTGGTTGGGGAGACATCGGTTTTGCGAAAAGATCTCCATATGGAATTAAAGATGCAGCTAGTCCAGAAATTGTCGCTTTATTAAAAATAGTTGAGGAGGCCATTAACGAAACATACGCGCGCAACGATAATAAGAATCAAACTCGTATTCCTCAAAAACGAATTGATCATAAACCTCTTGGATATTTGGTAGATTGAAGTAGGGCTCTGTTATCAAAAGAGATGCTTCTGATGTGTTCACCTATTCTTAAAGAATGTCAACGTGCGTGAGTCATTTTCTCAGAGCTGTATTCTCCTACCCCAAATACTTCATCCGAGAAAATCCCGTCCCACACTGCCTTTTGCGCATCCCAATCCACAAGATACCCCTTCTGTTCTGTGAGGTACTATAGCTTCACAAGTGTGGGAAGAAATAGAAACCTTCTCAAATGGTAACCGATAATGCAACGATGAGTAGTCCTTGCATTTTTCGGTTTCATGGCCAAAGTATGTCATTTTGTCCCCTTTCGAGCGAACAACTGCGTTTGAAATGATTCTGTAGGTATTGTAACGTCCGAGCGGTCACAGTAAAGAGAATAAGAGAGCACACCTCGGAGCCAGTCCTACATGTTCATCGACTATGCCCGCCTTGATAGTGGACGCGCCATTATCAAGAACTACAACGGGTTTTCTCATCAAACCTTGTAAGTATGTCAATGGTGACTGAAGGAAGAGCAGTGAACAGCGTGGGAATTCTTAGGTTTGCAAGAAATTGGAATTACCTTGACTCCTGTAAGTTCAAACCTTCTTGAAGTCAGTTCAAATCGATTTCACGGTAACAGACGTATACGTACGCAAGCAGGATCACCTAACCTCAATTCATAGATCTACCGTTGCTTCTCGTGCCTGGTAAAATTGGGCAAACTCTCAACCCATCTGCAGGCTCTTGGACTTCCCGAGAGATCTAACTACTCTGCGTTAGTCCTACATTCTATATGACGAGTTTGATTCCTTCTGACTTTGATATTATAACGCCAGTAAACCCACGGATTTTGCGTTAAATTCTTGAGGTCAGTCTAACCCTACCCTCGGAGTAGAATAACCTCACCGAATCTCATCCTTACTACTTTCTAGTTGGTGGCGTGTCTAGCCCTGATTTGGGTTGAAAATGTGCATAGGCGTATGGACCTTTGAGCACCCAGATTACTCGCTGTGAGTGTTGAAGCGATCCAGCAATCTGTTGCTCGTGGTCTCGTCCCTCCACAAATATACCTCTGACGGGCTGACGATGAGCCATTATTGGAACACATGTAGTATCCTTGCCAGCAATCGGGATGAATTTTTAGACAGACCCACACAGGAAGCTCATTTTCACTCCTTTGAGAATCATGCTCCCAATCCAGAGAGCCCAGGCAACATCCTATCCGGTCGGGACGAAAAGGCTGGAGGAACTTGGTTAGGCATTAACCGAGCTGGGAGGGTTGCGCTACTGTAAGCAGGTTTACGTGGCTACTAATTCAGAGGCATGACAGATCGATGATTGCTCATAACTTTAAAGGACGAACATAACCGAACCTGCGAAGAAATTTGATTCTTCGAGGGGGGAGCTGACCTCATCTTTTCTCTTGTCGGATTCCGCCCATCCCTTGCAGGACGAGGTAGGAAAGATTGTTTCGCCAAACGCAGTGTTTGCTGGGTTCAATTTACTTCTTTTATCTCCTGCATTGCGACCCGACGGAAAATTAAGTTATGACTCTCTGTTGGTCACAAATCATGGCTCGGGTGGAACAATCACGTCCCGCTTCCTCTCCACGCAAGAGCGTTCCTGTGGGGGTGTCTCAAATGGCGTTGATGGCGCCGGAGGTAACGACTGGCCCAAAATAAATCACGCCAGTCACGACCTGGGCGCTATTCTGCGTCCTTCTTCAACAAAGGAATGGACTGAGACGAACATCACGGACCATCTATTCGAAGTCCTTGCGTGAGTACGTCCGTTTCTATCGTTGCGAATTTTTTGACACATCAAGGTTTCTTCGAAAGATGGCGCTCGCCAGAACCTATCACAGACCGCTCTCAACTGCGAAATACTGTCCACGTCGCGGCTATTCCGATTACGATTGAAGGCTCGACCGAATATGTGAAACCAGCATTCTACGGAACGCGCTCATCGACAGTTCTTTTGGTGCGTAGAGATGGAGTGGTCCTTTTCATCGAGAGGGATGTATGGAAACTTGTAGATGGAAAAGCGGTCAAGCTAGAACCGCCCACCGAGCGGAGGTTCCGCTTTAATATCAACGTTTAGACGTGCGCATGGATTACACTGTCACAATAAAATACATCCTAGGCATACAAAGGTGTGCATGTGGCTCAATGCTCTAATATCAAAGCGACAAAACAAGATGAGAAAGCAGCGATACAGCAAGATATGTCAAGACGGGGCGTTCAACTCATAACGTGGGTATATACGGTGTGATGGTCTCCTGGAGGCAAAGGAAAATAAGGATTATAGCCAGCTGTTGCCATGTTGTTCCACTCTTGAGGCGAAACATCGGGAGACCCCGTAGGATGGAATGAACCTGGCCCACTGGAAGCCGACAAGGGTGTCAAAAGTTCATCCGAAGGGGTGCCGCTGTCGTATGATGGCGCACTAGCGTCGGAATTGTTGTTACTTCTATTAATTAAATAAAAATCAAATCAGCTTCAGGGATGTAAGTAAACTATAACGCACTGCAAAAGACTGTTCAGCTCGGCGATGCGGCGATACAATAGACAAGGGGTATTCGGTGGGTGATGGCTAAATTGACGCAAGGAGTTTAAGCAATCTTGAAGCTGTTGCGAGAGCGAGATATACGCGACACCCGTTGCTGGGTTGGTTCGGCAAGGACAAAAGGCCTGGGGCGTTGCTGTATTCCCAGGAAAGTTCTCTCCATAATTGTGACCTTCATCACTGCCCGACAGTGAATAATTGCCGACGCCGCCCTCTGAATACGACGAAGGCGCTGACCCAGGATTATGTGTTCCGTTATATTGTGGGTTGGCGGGAGGGTGGTGATGATAGGGGATTGCAGTGCCATTTGATGATGTGTACGATTGGCGCTGGTCGTTTTCAAATGACGATGATGAATTGCTTCGAGGAGCCTGGAATGTATGATGGTATCGCATCGACGGTGCAGGGGAAGGTGAAAAACGATAGAGGTGAGGACTGACGTCAGTAGATGGCTCTGTTTTGATAGGGCTGAGAAGAGAGGGTAGTGCGCGACCATTTCTTGAGAGCTCATCCGGAAGCTGGGTATTTCGTTTTGAAAGGGAAACACATTTTGTGGCTCTAGAATGCCATTTTTCGTTTGGATCTCCGTCTCGAAAATTACTTTCCGCCCACCTGGGGTGTGGTTTGCCTAGACGTTAATTAGCCGAAGTACTGTGCAACTGTCACGAAAATCATACCTCTGAGCTCGCGAACAAGAGACTCCAATTCGGCGATTCGGTTTCTCAGACGGGTATTTTCGTCGACGGAAGGATCGTCCCTGTCACAGTGTCATCATCGTTTTCGTCGATAGTATGCGAGAGTGACTCACCTTAGAGCGGGGTCATCGATCTCATAGACACAAAGACCAGTCTAAAAACCACCATGATTCCTATAAATGAAAGGTGAAGACGTAGAGGTAAAGGTGGACTTTCCAGGCCAAGCTGAATACATCTCTGGCAAGGGCGTTTGCGATCGCACTGTATGCACAATGAGCACTATTGCTTATTTTTTGGGATAGGAATGAGCGCACCTTGCGTTTGGAGGTATGACAATTGAGGCAACTTTGCGTAGTGCGATTTCTCCTCCTTTTCCTATTTTTGGGTTATAATTCGGGGGTAGAGGGGGGTCAACGGTTAATTAGTTCGGCTAGTTGAATTGAAGGCGCCCGAGCGCACGAAAGTGTACTAACCTGTGGTCGGTGTCGAGAGTGAACTCGAGGTCCATTATCTCTCCCTTGAGTTGCATTGGTTGGAAGACCTCTGAGGACATCATGGTAAGGAGCGGAAAGGAACAAGCTTAAGGAATTGGTCCTTGCCCTTAAGTGCAGCCGGGGTCATTAAGTAACAAATAGAGATCCAGCTTCCAGATCGTAGGTGCCGGCGTTGGCAGATGAAGCATCTCCCGATTCGGGTGTTGATTAGAAGATGCTTCCGCCTGGCGGATGCCTGGGATGGAGTCTCCTGGGAGGTAGAAATTGGTAGAAAAGCCTTCGTTTGCCTCAACTTCGTGTGACGATGTTCTGGATCACAATCTTCCCAAGAATGGGCTTATCGCCCTGAGGATCAGGTTCGCACCAGACAATGGACGGATTATTATCCACGAAACATGTAGATATCAACTGGACTTTGGTGAACAAGCTTTCCCTATCGGAAACACCTACCAGCCTTGAAGTCCCAGTTGTCTGGAGGTCCCGAACTTGCGGAACTACCTCCGCGTCTATAATAAGTCCGCGAACATTTTGAAGATCTCGGTCAGGGTCGTCCTCTGCCAAGAACCACTCAACATGGATATCTTGGTCTTCGTGAAAATGACAAGAACTTGGTTCAAAAATGGACGTATCTGTCGGCATTGAGCGTCAACATCTCCATGTAGGTTCCCCCGATGACAAGAAGCCCGAGTGCAAGAAGCCCAACAAATTACAATAGACAGAGCATCTCGGCATCTTCACAGCCCGAACGTAGGCGCGATCAATGATGAAGTAAAGTGTTACGTCCGTAATGGGGTTTTATGCCCTTGAATGCTTGACGTACGTACCAAAAACATTAGAGAAAAACATGAAAGAAATAGACGTTTTTTGGGCCAAATAGGACTTTTTTTGGGATTCTGGGATTATCAATGAAATTACGTTCGGACTAAGAAATTATAACGCTGAGAGTGGATGATCGTGTGACACTGTGAGGGAGACTAGTTCCCAAAAGCAGACCGCTCGGAAGATTGAACCTGAAGGCGAGAATTTAGCAGGCATCCAGCTTAAACACTTAGCCCAGAACAGGTGTCGCACCAACTTTTGGAGAAATTGAAATTGAAGGAAGACTCCAGATATGTGGCGTTGCACGTAATGGAAAAAGCTACTGGCCATCCGCGTGTGTATACGAAAAATGAGCCAGGAGGTATCGACTGTTGAGGAGTTAGCTGAAATGAAGTTGTCGATGCGAACCTCACTATTGCGCAATCATCCGCGGAAGGCGGGCCATACAAATCCAGTGCAAACCTCCCATACCAAACCTTCCAAACTTTCGGTTCATCTGTGAGTTTATCTCGATCCTTCTAACTCGGAGAGCTCGCCAGTCCTGACATCAGATAATAAGTGACAAGTTTACTTGCAGGCTGAGATAAAATCGGTTACCACAATAAAGGGTCGGGTGTTGTCCAGTTGACAGTGGGAGACTTATCAATGTCACTCGCTCCGAGTCACGTCCCGACGAAACGCGAATGTTGAAATGCGAGCGCCAGCTGAGTGCCACAATCAGTGAAGTCTAGAAAAATTATGCGCTAAACAGTGGGTACTTACTTACTAAAAGAGCACAATCAACAATGGAAGAAGTCCTTGGCTGATGGGAAAGGTCAAGGTTAAAGAACCCCCTGATCAGGCCTTGTGACGATCTTTGGCGCCGGTTGACGCCGAGAGGTATCGAGCTGAGATCAGTTATCCACGTCAGAGCACGTCTCCTGTGGGAAGCGATTCTGAGCACTATGCACAAGTGCCGTCCGTAACACAAGAGAGAATGGTTTCGGCGTGTCAAGGCCTGTGCGATTGTGGTAATTATCTTCATATAGAATCAGGGATCGTAGATGGTCGTATCTTGGGTTGTTGAATTGGGCGCTCGCATGCGATTTTGAGGGTTGAGCACGCACCATTTGTCCAGGTCCTAGCAGGAAAAGTGCGACTCCAATTGACGGGATCGCTTCCGTGACCGCCATTCGGTCGAGATACCTGCAGCGCGCCTTGAGCATAGGAATGGATATAACAGATTTGGGGTTGGAATGTAGGAGGATTTGCGAATGTGGGATTCTATTCTTGAACAAGCACGATGTCAGGCGAGATACGGCCGTCAAGTTCAGAACATCACGAGAACAAGATTGAGAGCCATGCGCCTTTTGCACTTGTAACCGGTGTTCAGAACGGTTCTCGGAGGTTCCCTAGGCTTTCGTCTGAATTGACTCGACTGGGCTCTTTCCGTTTCATGTATGATGCCATCAAATGGTATGTGTGTAGACGTTCTCGCAGCCATCACACCGGTACGCGGAGCGATTATTGTTCGGTCAAATCTAAGTTTATCTGCGTGGAGACTCGTGGAGAGCAACCGGAGGTTATAGTCGAGGATAGGCAGCGAGGAATACCCCTGAAAGCGGATGAATTCCGAGAGATGTCGTTGGAAGATGTTTGATCTCTGTGTCATTCAACATTGATTGAATGTAAATCAGCACATAGTAATATGTGCTAGATGTGGGATGCCGCTGTGTGAGTTAGACTTTGAAGATGCTAAGGCCACAACAACTAGATAGCTAGTTTTAGGTGAAAAAATGTGAACGCACTTGAGTCTTGTTAAGGTGAATAAATCTAAAGCAAGTTGAACGTTGGACTAAAACTTGGTAAAAGTTCGCAGAACGAACGTGGGGTCACGCGGCCATGAAACAAATAGAGCCAAGCAGAAGTGACGTCTGTTAGTACTGCTATACTCGCGTTTTCCTCGTTGTTCTTCAACCCTTTCTAGAGTTCGAAGCCTGTCATTGCTCACGACTCTTCTATCACAACTTGTGCGTATGGAATTTGTGTGTGTTATCTTAATGAACCTCTCAAGACAGCACTCTACGCTTAGAACATCAAAGTTCTCGGCCATCATGGCTTCCACCCACGACGACAACCCGGACCTGTCTCTTACCTCTCTAGGGGAAGAATCGGACGCCATTTTGTCACCTCAGCAAGAGGTTGAGCCAATACCAGGGCTAAATGGGGTTCCGGTTAGATGTACGTGACAAAACGCCATTCAGCACACGAAATGAACTTTGAGTGTCTTAACACAACGAACTTGCTTAGGGTACGATGTAGGTGGCGTTTTTTTCTCCATGTTTAATTGATACATGTCATCGGCTGTAGGCGGACCGAACCGAGTCCTACACGCGAATAACGCCCTTCCAGGAAAAACACGACACAAGTGTAGAGTGAGTCAATGCACTCGTCTCTGACTTTGAGCTCATCTGGTACTTCGAAGGTTCTTCTATAATCCGTTAACTCTCTCCTCCCTTGCCTGTGGGCTCTTAATTCTTGCATATGTCGCGACAACCCAAGACGTTTTGGAGGAGGGTCAGGACAAAAGACGCGTGTATGTTTGTCTGTTAATTTTATGCATAGGCATCTTATCTGCTGGTCAGGGGGGTCTACGCAGCAATAGCTGCTTTCCTGACGTTTTCCATGATACAGTTCCGTGACGGACCTTTTATTCGGCCCCATCCTGCGTTCTGGCGAATAGTATTAGGAATCAATCTTTTGTATGAGTTGGCGCTCGTGTTCCTCCTCTTCCAAGATCTTGGCACTGCACGCACAATGATGACATATATCGATTCGAATCTGGGGGTCCCGCTCCCTGAAAAAAGCTACGCGGAGGATTGTGCACTGACCGCCAAAAATCTATGGGTGCGGTTTAGTATCACCGCCGCAATCCGCTGACCTGATGACACGATCTAATCACAGAACGCAATTGACATCTTCTGTCTCGCTCATGCCCTGGGCTGGTTTGGAAAGGCTATGATATTGCGGGACTACTGGTTTTGTTGGGTCAGTCCAACGATTGTGATCATGACGTGTACTCTGATAACTTTTTTAGATCCTCAGTATTGCTTTCGAGCTTGCAGAATACAGCTTGCAGCATCAATTACCGAATTTTGCGGAGGTATGATACATTTGCTATCTACCCTCTTTACCTCATGGTCCCCTCCAGTGCTGGTGGGATCATGTGCGTATCCAGTGCAACATGGCACTTGGAACCTACTTAACACACTTTCAAGTGGATTCTTGACGTGCTTGTTTGCAACTGGCTAGGAACTTATTTAGGTATGTATAATCGACCTCAACAGATCAATTCTGAACGACGAGACGTCATAGGGATGAAAGTGTGCCAATATTTCGAAGTCAAGGTGCAGCCTCATCTCCCCCCCATTATACCTGGTCTAATCCACGTCGTATAGCCTTACGAATGGCGAGGTTTTCGTCAAACGCGTGGAATCAAGTCCAAAGCCAAACGCGTCCTCAGTCAATTCTCCCCTCATGACTTTACTGCGTTCAAGTGGGGAACAGCTACGGATTTTTTGCACTACTCGACAGTTATTATGCTGTTGGCTATGTTCCTTGCCGCAGAACTCACTCCTTTTTACTTCAAGGTTTGAATGTTGTTTCCGCCACCGGTATCATTTGGCATCTCATCTGTTTGAGCAGAGCCTATTATGGATGGAACCTGACCATCCCATCGTTATCATGCGCCTTGCGGGGGTTTTTCTGTGTGCCTTGCCTGCCGTCCGAGAGCTTTTCCAGTACATTAATGACCCGAGGTAACGCCGGTTCCCTTCACAATAGCGCTCTGTCTGAATAGTCTTATTTTTTCATATTCAAGGCGCGCCGTGAGAATGGGCCAACATGTCTGGCTCCTCCTCGCGACAGTTATAACTGAACTCCTGGTTATTACGAAATGGAGCCAAGGCCAATTCACTGAACCTTTGCCGACCAAAGTGAGATGGGGTTGGGCTATCGGTGTGACTCTCTTGGTCCTTTATCCCGTTGTCCAGGTGAGATATGGTTATACTCCGCCCCAAGGTGTTCTAGCACTTCCCTTTTTTCGTATAAAGTCTTCAAAGAAATTGGTCACTAATAATTTTTGTTGCAGTTTGGAATTCCAAGCATCAGAAGGTATATCAGGAAACAGAAAAAAGGGAGGTACAAGGCAACCTGACAATATTGGGAATGCAGCAGTTACTTTTGCGTGGGGTGAAGTATAACTTATCATGACTGAAACAAATATCACTTTGGAAATTACTTTTCGGACTATGTGGAGATTTCCCGATGTATAATTGCGGTCCGAAGTTATAAGACAGCTCACTGTGGGCGTCTGTTGATCGTCGGAGAAGGCATTTCGATGCGTTCGCAAAGATACCTTTGAAGAAGGCACGGCGTTTTCGGCTTTGATGACGATTGTGTTGAAGCTTCAAGATATGAGTTCAAGCATCAGAAATCATTGCGGGATCAAATAAACTCCGGTGACTACAACCTCGTTCTAACAAAACTGAAGAAAAATATTTTATGGAGAAGGTCATCATTGTCTGACAACGGAAGCTACAAGAATACAAAACATGCTGCTTTCCGGCAGTCCGCTACCGCTACGAAAATAAATCGGTCGCCACAAGATACATCTTCTCAAGAGCGCGTTTTTGTGCAATCGACTGTTTCAAAACAGATATTCGCGCCACTTTCGCTTAAAGAGTTCCATCTAGACACTAACAGATCACTTTTCACCCTTACCTCAAAGATGGTCGGAACGGATTCCGATAATCGTTTGTTAGGCGAAACCTCAGGCTGGTCGCCACAATGAATACCAAATTAGCACTTTGCGTTGGAGTAGTTGATCTTAGTTGATCCCAATGCACAGGCCCCTGCTGCGGGTTAAAAGCCCGCTGTGGGAAACCAAATACTGTGAAATTAGTAGGTACTCGAAACCTGAAGACGTTATGAATTTTGAAGTTACGTTGGGCCAGGCTTGCCCTCCATAAAGCCTTTTTATAAATTTAAATAGTATGTGGTCCCACACGTCCGAGATCATGAAGGGTGGTATGCTGCTCTACCTCTCATTTTTGTGCAGAGGCATTGGCACCCTTGATTCTACTTCATGCTTTTTCATAGGAAATTAACAAATGGTATGATGCTCTAGGCAGACTTGAAATATATTTCATCTCGCTTGTGAATCACACCACGTACTTCTATATATGCGTAGCATAGAGGGGAAGGGATGGACCAGAAATTGAGGCTGCAGCGCTGAGCGCTGAACGTTGAACATCCACGGCGTATTCAGGCTCCAAACTTCAAAAAGCGTGACGTTATTGCTCCTGTATGTCCGGGTTGTATCCGGGTAAAGATTTAAGAGGTGGCTTTACCTCAATAGACTTAAATTTGACCCAAAAGAAAAAGATTTAAGAAATAGAAAATTTGAATCATAAAGCCATTTTCGCAAATTTTAAGAGCGGTGCCGGGTGATATCATCACTCAATCAGCTATACCATTGTAGGCCTCTCGTTTCAAATTTCTTAGTGTTCAAAAGGAAGAGAAGTCACGAGTTACCTCGACTTACTTCCTGGTATTTTTGCGCTTGCAGTCCGGGGGAAGGGGAGAGAAGTTACCAAGACAATCAGACAACCTGGGGAGGGAGTCCTTCTGCAACAAAAAATTCCCTTTTTCGTTCTATTCCATCAGGGTAATTCGTGGGGACCCCAATTTGGTTGAGGAAGAAGAGTGTTTGTGCTAAGTGCTTCCTGCAGGTCGCGTCGCGATCACGTGATTTGCATGCCCGAGTCACCTATCTGCGTCATGACTCACATCCTGTGCACAATGGGTCAAGGGCACAGGCCGCTGGCACCTCTTCCTCGAATTTTAGGCCCCCCTCCCATGATTTTTCACTCAATTTCTTGGACCAAGGACGGTTTGGAGTCGGAAAAACCTCTCTTTGCATCGGCGACGTCATGGCTTACTTGAAAGAAAGAGTCCGAGCGGCGAGAAGGCTTCGCTACACCGAGATTCGAATTCTATTAACTTGACACTGAACATTGGCATCGGCCTTTTGAGGTTCAAAATGTTGCGATTGAAACTCTGGAGCAAAAATGCAACATCTTCGTGGCCAAAACAGCTTGTACCATGCCCTCATACTCAAGGGAGTGCAAGATCAGCAGCGGCCCATATTTTATCCATCCTCATGAATATCAACTCCCCAAAACGTTGGTCATGACATTGGTTTGGAATAGCCGACAGTCTCGACATGCGGCTTTCGTCCTATGTCATGCGACCTCCACCATCACCTCGCTTTTGCAACGGGATCCCCTGCCGCACCATTTCTGACTTGTGAACCGTTCCATATCGGACCGAAGACAACCTCTTGGACCAACGGATGTCAAGAGATGTCCAATCGATTTGATAGTGGATGCTATTTTCTGCAGGGTCCCCTTTGCACAACTGTCTCCAGCATCTACCTCGATCATCAAGTGGCTCAGCATTTTCGTTACCCAAAATCACATTCTCTTGCCAACGCGAGTTTGCGAGCTTCCGTATTCTTTTCTTTGCCGAGCACAGCGCATGGTTCCATGACGGATCAAGGGCGAGACTCGAGGTACAATTGAATTTATTGGCCAGCCCACATATTCCCCCTCAGCCAGGCCATTCAGGAAAGGTTAGTGAATGAATATATATTCATGGGGTGTGGTGGTGGTAAACAACGCTGATGGACAGGAAATAATATTACCTAGGCCCAACAACTACAGAATAAGGCTGTTGCTAGTCAATGCGAACGAGTGAGGTGAGGTCATATAAAACATAGCGAGGTCCGGCCAAACAAAAAGCATGAGGAGTAGATGTCGAGTGTGTAAGGATCGTGTTAGATGGCAGGTCTATGGTGAGCGGAATCAGTTAACGTCCGCGCCGTCGAGACAAAGGACAACTTACGAAATATCATAGTTTTAACATCCGGATAATGCAATCGTGAAAAAGTCGTCAAAATAAGCTGGGGGGAAATTGCGATCTGTCCATATCGAAGTGTAATTCCCAAACATTGCCGTGCCCGGGGAGAGGCGTCAACCCTTTGAAGGTTCGTCGTCCTCGCAACAAATCAATTCGACGCATTCCAAGTTTCAAGTTGTATTCTGTGAGTCCTGGGCTATCTGCGCAGCGCTGTCGGAAAGATCGCTCGCACCGCTGGATGTAGCGTTCACCAATGTGAGCCAGCTCCCTTGGTGTCAACAGCTCAGAATAAGTTTCGTAAACGGCGTTGAAGACGTCGATACACCGAACACCACGCGAGTTACGGACGACCACCTGCCAGCGCTTCAAAACGTCGTTCACGATGACCATTTCTGGCATAAAACAGTGGGGCGAAACATGCAGTGAATACTCTTCGTGCGCCAGTGGTGTCGGGTGTCCGCCTCGATACACGTTAATGGCAAATTTTGGGACACGGGGGTCAAACGCGGCATCAAAGTACAAGGGCGGATGCTTCGCAGCAAGACTTTCAGAGCGAAAAGCTAGCGGCCAGCTGAGGGCTACTGCTGCGTCCTTTAAAGGCACTGTGAAGAAGGATCAATACTCAAAGGCACGGAGAAATTCAATCAACGGATACTACCTTCTTTGATGTAGGCCCTCATGTATCTTGACGACGTCCCCGAAGTGGGTGTGTAGGGTGTTTGGGGTGTATGACGCGATTCGGAGGGGGAGCGAGATGGACGGCGCGTCTGCTGCGCGTATTGGTTTGACAAGCTATTTTGCCTTGATCGATGTGGCCGATAAGCATCTAAAGACACGAAGAGTTAACAAAGTGCTGTCCCCTTCAGATAGAAGGCTTGCCGTAGTCGCTCTCAGGTGGGGACTCCCGTCTTCTGGAAGACGACCGATCTCCATATGATGATGCTAACAGATGGGTTTAGATGATGTTGCGGGCAAATTCCGACCACGTACGAAAAGCTTGCTGGTCACCGCCCGAGTGATAAGAGGGTTGAGAGGATCCATTCTTCAAGCATGATTTCAGCGGTGGACCTAATCGATGTCGGAGTTGAAAGATTTACAAAAGTGAGTGAGTTATCATACCTGCACGCTGTGTTTCTGCTCGCTGAGCCTCCTCACGTTCCATCTGATCCTCCATCCAGGCCTTCGATTTGACTGAGATGAATTTGTCAGATGACGTTTATTTCATTGATTGAAATTACCCACCCAAAGTTACGCCCGGTTTTAGTGGACGTACCCGATCCGGCGCCCTCTCCACTTTGATAGGTGCTGAGGAAGTAAGGTAATGTCGATTAGTATTATTCTCTAGGCAATGAGTGTTGATCCATGAAAACATACCATCAGAATCGTACCCCTTCGACAGCGAGAAGGATCTTAATCTTGAAGCCCTCCCGTCAGCAATCGATTCACGTACAGTTTTAACCGGCTGAGGAGTCATCGATTGCCTATCCGTCGAGAGCCTTCTTAAAAAGGAGCTCTTCACTGGCTTTTCAGAAATAGATGGCTGCATCGGAGTCGATCCCCAGGGGCTAGGAGAATCTGGCAACGATACGCTGACCATCTTCGGGGTCGTTGGTCTGCCAGTATCACGCTTGCTCCACTTGAACATTGCGAATAGTGAACAAAGTGAACGTCTGCGGAAGGGGGAAAATCGTGGGATATGATGGCGTTAAAGGTCGTTAAAGCGTGGTCCTCAGCGTGACCACGAGGATGGAGGGCGACTTGCTGCAAGTGAAACGACGCAGGTGAGCACCGCCGAACTCTGCTTGGGCGATGAAGGAGTGATCACATACCTGTCGATTTTAGACGTTCAAGCCTTAGTGAAGACCCTCACCCTGCAGTGGAACTCCGAGCAGCTTTATGTGCTGAGGAGAGACCCCGAGAGAGTAGCAAGAGCCTTCAACACGAGGCGTTGGCGAGGTCCTAAATCTAAGCAATTGCAGGGTCAGCTTCCGAACTTCGAGCCATTGATTGCTCTTTGCCCATCACGTGCTTGTTTCTCCACAGACCAGCTCAGTGAACTCACTAAACCAACACGAGGATTCTAGCCGCTTAATATTATCGCACCTTGATTCTGCCGTCAAAACAAAGCGCTTCTTGGCGCCAGTGCCCCAGAGACCCACGTATCGGTAGCAGGGAGACACCCCAACTGCAATGGCTCATTTTATGAATAACAAGATCGCTAACGAACCAACTCTACTCGCTATCTATAACGCAGGCATGTGTCTCTGATAAAGGTACAACACATCGATCACGGTTCCAACGCTCAGACCAGCTCATGGGGTGTGTGTTGTGCACGGGCACATAGATCCGATAACAAACGCCTCACTTACCGCGTGAGTATTTTTTCAAGAAACGAGGTCTCGTTTCGCAATCGACATCAGAGGTTTACAACTAGAAGTGGTGGATATTACACGTGTTCGGCCTCGTACCGTTTCTTATGTCGAGCATCGTATGTGGGATGCATGCATCCCCCGACGTCTTCTCCGTCTTCTTGGCGCACTGTTGATCAAGCCTTATTTAATGCTTAGTCCGAAGATTTACGAACCGCCGGAGAAAGCTAGTAAGGTTAACAGATGTTTCGTTTCACTTCCCCTCGTTTGCGGAGGTTCATAACCGTTTTCTTCGGTTCGACTGCCCCGCAAATCGTGTTTGTTCGATGATATCGGAAATTGCGACGAAAATGGCAGAACAATCGAAAAAGTAAACTCATTTGCCGCATGAGGCATGATGATACGTGCGAGCGCCAATGAGCAGACAAACGGGACGTCAGGGAAGAAAAGAGGGACTTGAAATCGAACAGAAATCAATGGGATAGTATCACAGCTTCCAGCGTAGCTGATCATGCACTGATCGGTTCGACATCTAGGGCGATAGACTGCCGGGGATTGTCGATCATACACGCATCGTCGCCACCTGCTTTTTAACGTGAAGGGAATTGCCGTGTTGGAAAATCCCTTTCCCTTAGCTTGCGAAGTGATTCAAGCAAGGCTGTCAGGCAGTGTCAGCTGAAGGGCAATTCGTATTTCGGATCGTTTTCAGTGTCCTCTTGGACGCGTACGTGTGCCAAATCAGAGCGACAAAGGAGAACAAGAGCGTTGTTCCGTACTTCGTCAACCCAGGAACAAAGGAGATTTTCAATTCGCATTCCAGGCCTGGAGCTGATTTAGTCTGTTTTCAAGCACGAGGCATCATCAAGCACAAATTTTTGCAAGAGATGACGCAGGTACACCAATGTACACATGACCAGTGGGGGTTCGTCCAATTTGCCTTTCCCATTCTTTGGTGCCTTTAAAACGCGTAGAAGATCGGGCGGCCTCCTGTGGAACGCCAAAGAGACTCCCCCAGGTTCAGGTTGACGTCTACCTGCGGCAAGAGGCTTAGCCTTCAGGCAAGTGCCACCGCAAGGTGATCTCGTAGAAATTGTTCCCAAAGTTGTACGGCGGATAACAATTTATGACCTATTCTCTGGTTTGGGTGGCTTGAAAACGACGGTCGCAAGTCTATATTGTTCAGTTTTTCAGCATTTAGAATCGAGGGGTGCCCTACATAACTAGTTGGCTTGAAGTAGGGAGGAATGGTGTGACTCATGCGATGTCACGCACTTCGTCACATAACATCAAAAACTTTCCCTCGCCGTCTTCGACGACGAAAAGACCTTTAAGATGGTCACACACGTACTCTTCGAGTCGTCCTCTGGGTATGCCATCTTTGAGGCCAAGCTTACGGAGGACATTGGCTCCAGGTCCTCAGCGGTCCAAGAGTCGATAAAGGATTTGGCAAAGTTTGGGAAAATGGTGTCGTTGATGAGCTTTTCGCCGTTCAAAAGCGCTGCCCAAGCATTGGAGAATATCAACGACGTTTCTGAGGGTGCGTACAGCACCACATGATAGCTTGTCAATGCACTGATTTGAAAAAAATGATCAGGTATCATGAACGACTACCTCAAAAATTTGCTCGAGTTGAACCTCTCTAAAACCTCGAAGAAGTCGCGCGTGACGTTGGCCGTCGCAGACTCGCTGCTCGGAAAGAGCATCAAGGAAGTTCTCGGCTTCAACATTGACACCTCGGAAAAAGCTCAAGACCTTATTCGTGGAATCCGACTCCACGCCGATAAGCTGCTGAAGGGTCTTCAGACAGATGACCTCAAAAAGGCCCAACTCGGCCTGGGTCACTCCTACTCGCGCGCAAAGCTAAAGTTTAACGTGAACCGGATAGACAACATGATCATTCAGGCTATTGCGTTGCTGGACCAACTCGACAAGGACGTCAACTTGTTCTCGATGCGCATTCGGGAGTGGTACGGCTATCATTTCCCAGAGCTCGTCCGCCTTGTGCCAGACAACCATCAGTATGCTCGCGTTGCGCATTTTATTGGAGATAAAGATAAGCTGGACGAGGACAAACTTCCAGACCTCGCTGCCATTCTGGACGACGATTCAACACTAGCTCAAAACATTCTTGACGCTGCCCGTGGTTCCATGGGATCGTCACTATCCGAAATCGACATGCTTAACATCCATTCCTTCGCCAATCGTGTGGTTTCCATCTCGGACTACCGTAAATCACTCGTGTCATATCTTGCAGAGAAGATGAACCTTGTCGCACCTAGTTTAACAGCGCTTCTTGGAGAGAGGATTGGTGCACGTCTAATTAGCCACGCGGGAAGCTTAACAAACTTGAGCAAATACCCTGCGAGTACTGTGCAAATTCTTGGAGCGGAGAAGGCGCTGTTCAGAGCACTTAAGACAAAAGGGAATACTCCTAAGGTGTGCTCCCTCTGTTCTATCTGACCTCAACTGACGTTGCGCAGTACGGTCTCCTCTACCACTCTTCCTTCATAGGCCGAGCCGGGCCAAAGCACAAGGGTCGAATTTCCCGATTCCTGGCCAACAAATGCTCAATAGCGTCAAGGATAGATTGTTATTCTGGTACTCTACGCCTCTCATCCCATATCACGGACATACCACTCACTCTTTTCGGATAGATAACCCCACATCCAAATTCGGCGAAGCTCTCCGCGCACAAGTGGAAGAACGTTTGCAATTCTTCGAAAACGGAGAACCACCTACCAAAAATGCCGACGTCATTCGCAAAGTTTTGGACGACCTCGCTCTTGAAGAAGGGGATGATGATGACGTTGACATGGATGGTCCTGCCTTGACAACTTTGGAAGCCACTGCCCCAACACCAAAGAAGGATAAGAAGAAGAAAAGGAAGAGCGATGATATGGATGTGGATGCAGACGAGGAGGATGAACATTCAGTCAAGAAGGTGAAGCTATTGAAGGAGGAAAAGAAAGCCTTGAAGAAGGCTAAAAAGGAGAAGGCCAAGAGTGAGGCAGCTTTGGCCGGAGAGGTGCGTTTTGTTCATCTGAGTCCAGTACTATGATTTACCGTTTTGTATCTCCAGGACGGCGAACCAGCGAAGAAAAAGGAGAAGAAAGAGAAAAAGGAAAAGAAAGAGAAGAAGAAGAGCAAGGAATGATCTAGTGCTTTCTCTCTCCCGTCGTCCTTCCTTTTGTTTTCACCTTCTTTGTATATATCAATTCCTTCCTCATCATCGCCGTTGACGCTAGTGTTTGTTGATTGCAGCCTCTATACCCGGTGGCAGCTCACTGAGTCCCACTCCGACAGATATGTCGGGCTGCATTACCTCAACGTGGCATTTCAGGTACAGTGACTTGGAGCACGGAGAAAGACGGCAAAACCAAGTTACAGGAAAGTGGCCTGTCAGGGTTAGCCGCATTCCTGTCCAGATTGGCGTCTACCCAGCTGGTGAAGGATATCTTCGCCCGCCGAAAGGAAATCTACGAATGGGTAATCTTCAGGGTTTTCTACACCAACCTTTGGCCACACCAAGCGGCCATTTCCCCTCCCGAGTTATCCGAGAAGTCAAGATGTGCTCAACGCCACTTACAAGATGTGAAATCATAGGCTCTAAGATGAAATTGACGAACTGCCGTTAACCTGGAGAGTTTTGTGATGCAACCCAAGGTTAACACGACTTTGACACGTTACTAGGATCCGATTCATGTCAGGGTCCGATGATTGAACGTGTTGAACAAGCATATCATTGGTACTAATATTGCGGATTAACTTGCCCGATAACTTTCAGAAATTCTGTCCAAAGAGCGAATCAACATGACAACCCTGCAGAATTAGAAAAAAAACAGACCATCACAGGCTGATTTTGCTTTGTGAAGGCCCGCGCTGTGGGCTTTCTCGCCTTTTTTTGCCGATGACATTCCAGCTGTGTGCCCTTCCTTCGCAGCAGTCTAAACATTGGTTGAGAGAAGTGCGGGTATGGTTGAACAAACACGACATACGAGTAGTTTCTCCTCTTCCTTGAGAATCTCACACCATAGACCGTGAATTCTGTCTTCGGAGGCAGCGTAATCCAATAGAAACTTCGTATATGCCGACTGCCTAGAAATGTCAGCAAGCCGACATTGCGTGTCAACGAAAGCCAGCTTCATAGAAGGTGGAAGCTGCAATACACGGCTTCCACACACGCTTGGACTTCATCTGTTGAATGGGCAAACTAGAACGAAGTTTGTGTGAGATAGACAAAAAGAAAGGAAGGAATGTCATACATCTTTTTCCAACTGTTTCGCCGCGGCCTGTAAGAATTTCTTCTCTCGATCCTGTTTCTTCTTTTCCTGAGCAGCTGGCGTCCGACATTCATAAAAAACATCCAGCGTCGCGAAAACAAATTATCAAACCAGCAAATTGCTCAGCAAGTTTTTGAAAGCTAATCCATCATGGTCCATGTCACGACCAGAGGTGCATATATGCGCACTTACGATGGGTCGTCGCTTGACTGTTGTGATGCGAGAAAGTCGACTTCATCGATCTCTTCCGAAACTTCACGCGTTTTTTTCTTGCTAGGAGCCCCACGACGGGTCGCCATAAGTTAGAAAGAATGTTGTGGTAAAGAAATAAGAAGGCTCGTCGGAAGATGCAAACAATTATGTACATACTTATAATTAAGGCCAAATACGCCGCGTGATCCGCGTCCACGTCGACTCTCAGCACCTCGCCAACACCTCGCCGACTGCACAAATTGACGCTGGTGAGTCTAAAGTATCACTCCTCCCAGATAGAATGGCTCACATTATGAAGAAACCATGCCTCGTGACCCAATGCTGACCTTTGGGCAAGGACAGGGGATGTTCCTGTACAATGGTACGTGTATACCGCTCAAGAGCCATCTTTTGCTAATATAAGATCGCATTAGTGGCCAGAAAATGGTTTACTCTCGGCTCTGTCCTTATCGGTCCTGTGTTGCTCCTCATCAACGCCCCGTTCGGACGTTTTTCACCAAAATCAGACAGCATATTTCTCGTTGACGGAATTACATCTTGGATCATCATGGAACTCGTCTCTCCCATCGCATTCCTTACATGCTTCTTTTCTTCTCCGGTTTCCTACTACCGCCCTGACCTACCAGAGTTGGCAACCCCGCAAACTCTCCTAGCTGCCCTCTTTCTTATCCACTATGCGAACCGCGCGCTCATATCCCCCTTGCGCACTCCTTCGAGGTCCAAATCCCACTTGATTGTCCCGCTGTGTGCAATTTTTTACAACCTTATCAACGGCTCGTTGATGGGCTCATTCCTCTCCTCCCCGTACGCTCGCATCTTCCTCAACTCATCCGCCACATACGAACGCCCGTCCTTCTATATTGGGCTCGCACTCTGGGCTATTGGATTCGCTGGGAACATCGCGCATGACGAAATACTTCTTGACATTCGTCGCAAAGCAAACGCGAAAGGAAAGGGAAAAGAGCCACAGCCCACAGTTGACGGAAAACCCGGTCGCATTGAGGAATACTACGCGATTCCACAAGGACTCCTATATCGTTTTGTTTCATACCCGAACTACCTTTGTGAATGGCTCGAATGGCTCGGATTCGCCCTTGCCGCCGCGCCCTTCCCAGTTGAGTTCACATTCTCGACACTTGTCTCGCTTTTCTCTTGGGAAACGTGGGTATCGATTGTACAAGAACCAAGTCACATCTTTGCTCCTAATCTCTTACCGCCTTACATTTTTCTTCTTTCTGAAGTTCTCCTTATGCTTCCGCGTGCGTATAAAGGACATTTATGGTACAAGCAGAAGTTTGGGGACCGATATCCAAAGGAGAGGAAAGCCGTGGTGCCTTTCATTCTGTGACGACACTTCGGTGGACGAATTGGGAACCAAACGCATGGAATCAATGAGCGTATCTGTGATTCGAATACAAGATATGAAGGTATACTGTAGGGAGAGGCAACACCGCAAATTACTTTGGGCGTTTAGGAAACGAAAGTATTCTGTTTGTCCAAGACGAGGTCAATCTACGAGAACCGTGCATCCGTCAATCACTTAGGCAGTAGACTGTATTACACCTACAAGCCATTCCCGCATGTCCAGCAGGTCCACAACCCGCGGATTATAAAAAGATGTCGTTCTGGGCACCTGGAATGTCGAGTATCAGAAATATGCTAGAACAAGGCGAAAAGCAAGATACCATTCTCAAATCCACACTTCATATTATACCCCGGAAAGTTTGGCTGCCCTGCTGCGTTGTATCCCGTGACCTCAATATTGTTTCCTTCAAGTTGGTTCCAGTAAAGCATCTGGATACCGGTCGAACACTGGGATGAAGGCATGCGGCCAAGATCACGTACCTGTTTAGGCCCTTTTACACATTTCGAAGGGTCGCCTGCACACCACACAGGTGGCTTAGCACGGCCGACCATGCGACTAGCAACAGGCGACGCGTTTGTTACGCGACATTTGAAACCTTGCATGTACATGTTAGGTTCTCCGCATCTGCAACGGACCCTTTGCTCGTATCAAACGTAAGAAAATGCGGAAGAGTTGACTTACCCGTTAGGTATCTAAATCGCTCGCGGGGCCAGGTTAGAAAGCGAAATACACCGAAGAAAATTTCATATCGCACCCAACCCCACTGAACCATGATGTCAGTCAGACGGCGATGAACACAAGCATGAGGAACTCACGGCACACATACATCCCTCAGGCGGACAAGCAGGCAGGTCCGGAACAGCGAAATTGGCGATCCGGCGCCAAGGCGTGCTTAATGGCGCCAATAATCAGATCTCTGGAACATAATTATAAGGAATAAAAAAGGATATTCACTTGTAGAGCACGCTGAAGACGACGAGGTTCTCGGGAGTGACCTTGGTCAAGTCAGAAGTATAGGATATCGCCAAAGCAGTTCCGGCCGCCATGGTTTCGTTCTGTGTGTGGACTTGAAAAACACCAGGAGTCAGGAAAGCGCCACAGGCATGCTTGGAATATGAATGTTCGCACTATTAGGTTCGACAATACAACCTCCGTCTTTTCCCTCGTCCGTAAAGCCTAGACCTGGGTGCTCCTTCCCGTCAACGAAGGTTCCAAGCACTGGGTCGGGGGCCACTGTGGTGAAGACGCGGTTGACGGCGTGCTCGATGGTGACAGTGCCGTTTGCGGGTCTATTATGAGTGTGAGGGTGAACGAGATGGGAAAAAACGGGAGTTATTACAGTTCGAGAAAATCGCCCGGCGCAGGAGGGAATTCGTCGCACTGAAGAGTCACCAACCATCAATTTGGAACAAGGAAATTTATTACAGGCAACGCACATTGTTGATGTGATGAAACCACCACTCCCGCTTGGTTAACTACAGCCCGAACAAAGGTCATTCGCGGGGTGGAATCCTTAGGGGACTTTACCAACCTTGTACATTGGTTGAAAAGCAGCGTTGGTCTGTCGATCATCAACACCTTGGACGTTACCCTTGAGGCAGTACATTCCTGCAATCCGAGATGTTAAAACAATCCTGGAATACCACGGGGAGGAAGTGAGGTATCGTACCTTTATGCCAAGCTCCGACGTGGGCGTTTACAGAGGTCAAGAAACCAGAAAATACGAGGACGAAGAGGAACGAAGAGGACGCCGTCGTCATATTGTGGACGATGTGAGCTCAAGAAGAAAGGGTATGATAATCCTCTCCGGAAGAAAGAAAGGCGAGAAGATATGCCAGGCATCGAGGTCCGAGCAATGTTTTAGAAAACAAGGCGAGATTTTGAAACTCGATCGAAAAACCCGACGGTGTTAGCAACAAAGACGCTAGGCTATCGTGGGGATTATTGCCAGAGTCTTAGTTTCCTAGGCTGAATATGCATTTATGCGTGCTTCAGGCTACCGTTGTATAGGGTAACTTTGGTACGCGAAGAACTGGTAGTTGACGCAGGCATGAATTATAGAAAGTTCAAGTAATGAACGAGAAAAGCCCGAAGTTAACGATCGGTCGAGCTGGAGCCTGGAGGTCCGTGAAGTCCCAAAGAAAGAAGGCGGTCTTGTTTGCCATGTTCCTGAGCGACGTGGGGCCACATGGAAACAGCACAATAATAGCCCACTCTCATATGTGGGCGGGGAACACTCATAGTGTCACCCCCCCACCTTTTCGTTGGCCTGCATTTGACACCCTCAAATCCTCCGTGCTGAGAGGTACTACTACACTGAGAGCTGTGAGTAAAAAAGTTATATTCATTACACATGACGCATAATAAATTACAGCTTCGCCTGAACCTTCTTCGCCATGTGCCGCTCGTATTTGTCCTGCAGGACCCTACGCAATGTCTTTCCAGTCGGCGATTTCGGAATCTACAAGGCGGATCAGTCTCCTTACGGAACGAAATCACTACAAAAAATGTACCTGCTTGACCACTTCTATGCCACCGCGCAACCACTTGTACTTGCTCAAGTTTTGCTGGTGCCATGTCTCGAGCTCTTTGACCACTGCTGCGGCACCGAGCTTCTTGCCGGCTGGGCTGAGAATCACCCACGCTCTGGGGACTTTCTCGTCTTGTGTGCGACCTCCACTGACGCCAGCAACGGTAGCGTCGGAAATGAGCTTCTGAGGGTGAGCCAGGAGAACATCCTCGATCTCGTTCGGAGAAACCTGCGATCCCGAGACCTTCAACGTATCCTATGAAGCACAGTGGTCAGATTATTGCCAGCTAAGGAGAAGGGGAGGAACCTTTGTTCGATCGGCAAACCTGAAAACGAAGAAAGCAAAACTCAGAAAAGATGTTTGCAAAAGAATTGAAATTTTACCAAAAATTGCCCTCCTCGTCGACCCTAAATTGGTCTCCCGTCCGCAGCCAGCCATCGATGAAGGTCTCTTTATTGGCCTTCTCATTATTCCAGTACCCTAGAGCTACGTTTCCGCCTCGAATCCAAAGTTCTCCTGCTTCGTTTAGTTCAACGGGTGAACCATCATCCCGAAGCAGACGAGCTTCTATCCCCGGTAGGAGAACACCAGTACACCCACGTACTGGTTTTAGACGGCCGCCAAGCACGCCTGGGAAAGGCTTCACAATCGTTGCAATAGTCTACACTCATGTTGGTCCCCTGATTTTCAAAGATTCAGACCAAATGTTACTTACACCTTCTGACATGCCGTAGCCTGCGATACCAGATCAAATATAGAAATTTCGAGCGCGGGTAAGACGCACCTTCCGAAAAGTTGGAGTCTTTCGGCACCAGCGTGGCCATCTTCTCGGCTAGCTCAGGCGGAAGATAGGCAGCCCCGCTGTTTGAACTGATCACGGAACTCCAATCCACATGCTTGCTCTTCGGGTGCTTGACGATTTGATGAACAACGGATGGGATAAGCGTCAGGATGGAAACTTTGTACCTAAACGAGGACGTTACAAAAATTTCTCCGACCATGGAGTGGCGCTTACTTGGGTATCGCTTTGAAAGCAAGCTCGATATCCCATTTCGACATGATAACGAGGGTGTTCGGGACGAGGCAGGCGCGGAAGCAGTACGCATGCAGACCATAAGTATGATGCAGGGGAAGGAATGCAAGCGTTACTAGAATTCCTTCTGGGGTCGCTGGTGTGGGGGGCTATGGAATGACTTAGTAAAGCGGAAAGTGGCGACGGGAATGTAACAGACGGTATAGACTTCGGCCACGGCTTGCTGGACTACTATCGCCTGACCCAACGAGTAGGTAAGGTTCCCATGAGATATCATCACAGCTGAGCAGACGAATGTCAGCGTCAATCGTGGGTCGACCATGAACCTTACCTTTCGGGAGGCCGCTAGTACCACTGGAAAAAACGAGGTAGGCGAGGGTGTCTTTGTTTGCTTGACGAACAGCAACGGTGGGTATCGACTTGGCCCTTACATCTTTCACCAAGTCTGACAGACTCTTGCGGCCTTTCGCGCGTCCAGTCAGAACAAAGATCTTGTTCAGGGGGAGGCCGACCTCCTTGGCCACAGGTAGCACCGCAGGCAAGAACTTCGCGTCGACAAAAAGCGAAGTAGCCTTGGAAAGCGTAAGGGCGTGCTTTAGCTCAAAAGGAGTGGAATATGACGAGATCAAAGCGAACGGCGTAGTGATCATAAGACAAGAGTGCACCAACGCGATGTAGTCCTGTTAATACATCAGAAGAACGAATCGATAGAAGTGAAGAACGTATGCTTACAGAACAGTTTTCGCTCATGATACCAACGATTTCCCCGTCCTCAGTTCGCATACCCAGACCGCCTTGAGCGACCGGAGCACCCATGGCAGTGGCCAAATCTTGTATCCGAGCAAGGAATTGTCGGTATGTTCTCTTGCGTCCTGTCTGAGGATCGACATGGAAAGTGTAATCGTTCCATTCTGCCTGATCCGGACGCTTCAAGAGGAGATAGTGCGCGTTGACGTCGGGGAGCGGAGGCGGGTCTGAATACGGGGATTTATACATACTACTGACCCTGAACGGAGTAACCAAATGATAAAAATGATCAACAGATGGGAAAGGAGAAGTTGGGGTTTCGTGACGCCTGCATCCTTGTGGTTTTCTACCAATGAAGAGTTAGCAGGTATCCGGCAACTATGAATCCGGTGACCGGTTATAATCATTTCCATACCCGGATACCGGTTGCCAAGATCACCAAAGATTCAGAAAACATATTAGCCACCGACCAATTAAATCGTATTACTGCTTGCGATGACTAGACACGTTTCGGACGCGGTAATGGTGGAAATCCACGCGACGCGAGGAATCCATCCAGAGTCAGGCGTGCCATGGCCATATCCACCCCATCCAGATTTTTTCTAACAGGTGGAAGGTCGTCATCGTCATCCTCGGCATCATCTTCGACCCAAGCTTCCTGTCGTGCCTGCCAGAAGCCACCGGTCACGATAGTCAGCACTAGCTGCTTACTTTGCCCGTTCGCGATCTTGCTCTGAATGACCGTAAATTTTCCAGGATTCTCCCTCGCTCGCTCGATTAGTGCTTCGTTTCTCGCTTCGGCGTTTACTGTACCGTCGGTCTCTGGCTGATGTTTGTCGTACTCTACGATAGGAACGACCGAAAACTTCGGAGGATTGACTAGGTAGTCAATACAGACGACAAGGTCAGTGTTAACTGTCTGCGGATATTCTTTGGTGGCCATCTCGCGAAGCGTTGGTAATTCTCGCCATGCATCGCGGGTTGCAAGATGGTGGAAAAATGCAGCATCCCCTTTAGAGATAGACTACTTCTTGCCCTCTGATCACCATTGTCAGCTCATAGGTAAGAAAAGAAAGGAGAGAATGTACCAAGGCGTTCTTGTTGCTTGAGTGCACACATCGTTTTATGTCCTCCCTCTTTCCATGAGACGGTTTGACACTCCTTCGAACAGTACAGCGTTGTAGAGCATGCTCCACACCTACGGAAATTGTTCTTCTCATCAATCTTCTGGCACTAAGGTCGGATTTGTGAGCACTACGACTTTGCGGATTGAGCATCAATAGCTACCTTTACATTGTCGCACGTCATAGCTTTACCTTTAACTGCTGTTGCTTGCATAGTTATAAACAATCGCTCCAAGGCAAGCTTGTGGAATTTCGTCCAGACACCGGAGGCCGTACTACTCAGGATCCGTTCGCGATGTGGGGAATCAGACAACTTCCTCATCGTGCCATCAACGGCTTCAACAACTGACCGATACACCAGATAATCCGGGAGAATATCCCGAACGATATGAAGAATCATATCACGGTCATCGGGATCTAATTTAAAGAAATGTGGGCTTGCATCGACGAAGGCGGTCAAGAGCCCCGCCTTGACCGATTGAATAACCCAGGAAAAGCCGTCAGTAGACTCGAGACAATTGGAGAGGTAGCCAAACGAGGCCACCAAAACATCCAAAAGGCCCGGATGCCCACCATCATTGATCATATTCGTAACGGTCAGTGCGATGGTCGTGCACAGGGTGATGATGTTTGAGCTAAGGAATGCATATCGAAGCTTGTGATTAGGATCTCTCGAAAGCTTGCAGATGAGGTCAAGGTAAATCGCCGTGCGAGGCTCATGGAGCCGAGTGATGTTCTTGAAGGCAGATCGCAAACGCAGCAATGCCGTTTGTGCGACATTCTCGGCCTTGCCTCCAGCCGCTTTAACGACCCGATCGAGGTTACCTGGATGGTACTCCCGCAGGAGTCCATCTAGCGCTGCTGAGGCGCTCGGGATGTCGACTATAGATGATATAGGGCTAGCATCCTCGAAGACCCATAACAGGGTCGCCATTTCGATGCTGCCCGGCGTGGTTGTCATGACTTTGCGCGCGCTCTCCGACCGAACGAGTGAGTACCATGACGCGCTGATAGCGTCGATGGCACCCTTCTTTCTTTGAGGGTCTGAGTTTTTGGGCTGGATGTATATGGCGAAAAAATATCCGCTCCACTTAAAGACACTTGGCCAGGCTTTGATGATATCCGGACCGTAATCATCACTTTCTTGCAAGAAATTTCCAAGTTTTGCGAGAGCGAACAGAGAAAGCCATGCACGATCCGCGAGTTGTGAACGACCGTTTGGTGATACATCTGTGGGCACCTTGCTACCATCGAGGTGGTTAAAAAAGACACTGACAACACCCATTGATAAGAATTGAGGACCCATCTTAATTGACAGAAAGGTAAGCAGTTGTGGTCGAATTGCAAGTATGTAACCTCACCAGTTGCTAGAAATTGGCCAGGTCGGTCAAATCTGCCATCACTCCACGACGAGCATTGTCAAGAACCTAGAAATACACCGCCATGGTCAAGTCTATTGAAAGCGCAAAGAGAGTAGTCCTCACCTTTGCTTGCTGGATTCCGGCTAATTCGTTGGATAGTTTTATTGTGGTCCATCAGGAAGGAAGCGATCGGAGTGATTGACGCTGGAGGATAAGTTCGCGCCGTTTACTTTTGTTTGTCCAAGGGAAGCGAACTAGCCACGTGATCGAGAAAATCAGGGCCGATCACCGAAACGGCCAACTCGGGAAAGTGTTTTATTCTTCACAACCGCACTCTTCTCCACCGTTCACCATGGCGCCCAATCTGAGCCTCAAGCAGCGGCTAACAGCCCTATCCTTGGCTGCTTCGTCGCCGACATCACCCAACATGCCCGACTCCCCTCGTTCACCGACATTCAGGAGAAAGCCATTCAATTTTAATCCGCCGTGGGTGAAACGGGCCCAGGAATCAACCTCTAACGGTGGTTATGGAGAGTCTGAGATGGTGCAGGAAGTGTTGTCTAAGATGATATTTCAGGCCGGTGTTGACTTTGAGTGAGTCTTTCGCACTGCCTTCCGCCAACGTTCACTGATATCCTTTGTCTCGTGCTTGAAGGACGCGACCCATGTACGTCTTTCTCTCAAGACGCCCTTGAGTCCAGACGGTAATTCATGACAAAGGGTTGTCCTCAATGCTTCTGTTCTCCCTGACCCACAAGCGGTCTCTTATGACCTTTTACTCTCGTGCGTGGCTCAAATTCTTCGAGTGTGCACCCCTGATCTCCTTGTAGCCGAATCCTCTCCTACTTGAACCTATATGGTGCGCTCGACTTCTCAGCTCAAAACATTGTTATTGAACTTCTTTTCATTATAGTCGAGGCCGACTACACTGTGATCTTCTTTGCAGCAGGAGGAAGACATACGCCAGGATGGAATTGGGTCTGGAAAGCTTATCGCAGCCTGAGTCGCAAGTACCGCAAAAATCTGAAGCAGCTGGTAAGTTCTATCTGTCTCAAATACCCACACCTTCTGACCCGATTGTAGTACATCGTGCATTCCTCATTTTTTTCGAAAAGTGCGTTTTAAAAAAGATTCGAGAAGCCATCTTTCCTCAATAGTGTTAACATAGTGCTCTTCTCTCTGGCTGGCGCGATAATAAGGTACGATATCACCTTCGATGATAATCAGATGGTTCAATCATGTTCGCAGCCCGAAATTCTTCCGGAAACTCAGCTACATCGCAACGTTATCGGAACTTGCCCAACGCGTACCTCTTACGCAGATTGATATCCCACCAACGGTATACCAGTGAGTGCTGCCGCTAACATAATTTTCATGTCGTACTGATTCTCCGAAAGGGAAAATCTCAAGTATGAACGCAAGATAACCCTCCCTGTCCCAAACCGGTCCAGTATCTTTGGGGTACCTTTAGAGGAATTGATGGGTTTTTATGGCGAGAAGAATGGCATTCCAAGGGTCGTGAGGGACTCGATTTTATTTTTGCGGGAAAGGGGTATGCACATCCTTCTTATCTTGCGGCAACGCTGACTCTTCTCAGGACTGGCGGAAGAAGGATTGTTCCGACGATCACCTTCTTCAGTGATGTTAAGAGCTGCGCAAGACGCTTATGACCGTGGTAGGTAGTGCTCTGGCCGCTCCACGTGCACTCTCACCGACGACCTCCTAGGAAATGTTGTCTCTTTAGAAAACTTTGGTGACCCTCATCTGGCCGCGGTGCTCTTGAAAAAGTATCTCCGCGATTTACCGGAACCAGTATTTCCTGAACGTCTCTACCCACTAATACGCCGGTGTCCGTCACCGACGAATGACCCCTCAGACATGACCAGCGTAACATACATACGTGAGGTGTTGTTTCCAGAACTACCACCTTGCGTATACATTCTTCTCAGTCATGTTCTGCGTGAGTAAACATTTTCAAGTACCTCGCACTCCGCTAACAAAGATCATATTATACAGATCTGATGCACGACGTTTCCGTGCGTAGTGCGTCAAATCGCATGGACGAGCACAACCTTGTCGTCGTTATCTGCCCCAATCTCGTCAAAGGCGCGAACCCTGCCCGGGACGTGATGATGTGTGCCGTCTCTGGTCTTCCTTCATTGTTTGAGTCAAAATCCACCGGTATGAATTCAGATCCCATTTCCGAGGGCAGGACAACATTGGGCATGGTCATTGTTCTCTGTATCAGGCGTTACTATGAGGTGTTTGACGAAACCCCCGACCGAACTGAGGCTATCCTGCCTCAACGTCGGATACCGGACGAAAACGAAGCCTCCTCATCTAGGTCGTCGGGCTCAGCATCACCCAGTCATATATTCCATGACGAAGACGATGACATCGATGACGCGATGTTGGTCATGCCTCTTGGTCCAAGCCACTCCAGCAACGGCTCTGTGCAACACACCCATTCTCCGCCAAGTGCGTGGACCTCCAGCAATGGCGTCTCTGGCACGTCGACCCCGCGATCCATGCACACCATCCGGGGCGAAAATGGGCACAGCGGCTTGAACGCTAGCTACCAGTTTCCAACCAATGGAAAGGCCAAGTCGATGATCAGCATTGAGAAGGCTGGGACGGTGGGTGGAGGGCGGAAAGGGTCAATATCTGTTGGTCGGGGAACGACCAGGAAGTCAAGTGGGGCTGGCGTTGAGGCACTCGGCGTAACTGCGGAAGGGTTTTTCAGTGCGCCTAGTGATGCTCCGCCGCTACCTTCAAGAGACAGGAGGTGGAATGGAGATGTATCGTGATTTGGGAGGTTGGGGTTGGGAGCAGGTCTTGCCAACACTTGAGTAATTTATTAAGTATACCCCTCACTGGTTTATTTATTCGGGTATCTTCATGGTCTTCTAATTCTTACGTTTACGATGTTGTTCTAGTGGTATCCTTGTACGCTGGCTAATCCCATTCGTTCAGAGCATCTTGAGATTCATAAAGATCATACATGTAAACTACCAAGCAAGCAATGACGGATTAAGGGGGAGGGGAGTATATATATATATATGCTAGAGAATTCTTCGATGCTGCCGCAGGCTGGCGTGTGGCAATAATGCCGGAGGAGATGTTTCTTCTACAGTAGATGAAGAGAAGGTTAAGTTGTGTCAAATCGGTTGAGGTGGTCGATGAAAACCTGCCTTTTGTTTCGCGAGGGAACACCCATGGCGAACTGTCAGAAAGTTTTGGCGAGAACACTACAGGAGCTGCAATGGGCGCCTTTTCGTCGAATTCTTCTCGTTTAAAGATGGGTTCGGGGACGGGAGTGGGTTCGAACGAGTTGGCCCGCGCGATCAGGGATGCGTCGAACGTTTTGCTAACGACGTGATATGGATCAAGCGAGTCTATCATTCCCGCCACAATAGAAGATAGTAAGATTAATCACCAACAGAGGAGAGGATCGCTTACCCGAAACTAGAGTGCCCTCCGACTTTTCCAGGTCATCCTCGTCAAAGCTGCTGTCAGCTGCTTGGGGAAAGGGAAGGGAGGCGAGCTTGGCGAGTCTGGGGTTTTTCCTCGCTCTTGGAGTTTTTCGGCGGAATAAACCTGAGAGCTTGAGAGTCCTTCTCGGCGTCCCGAAAATCCGCCAACCGAGAAGTGCGACCGCGGAAAGAATGAGCGCTGAGAAGATGTTCAGTCGCAACATTATGCAGGGGGCAAGTATATGGCCTACTCCACAAGGCAAAGTCGACGGCGCACCACGTTCCAAACGATATACCTGGATTACATCTTCTATGCGGCGAGTGGGGCGTACGAGGAAAAGGGTGAGGGATAATCATAAGTGTCGTAGATAGCAAGGTGGCAGGCAATTCAAGGTGTCCACAGCGGTAGTAAGAAGATAGGAGTGCACAGACTAATTCCTCAGCGCTCAACTTGAATGAGGCTGACGATCGTTTACCACCAGACTAATTATTTCGTTGTCAGCCATGTGAGAAGGTGCACTCGTTTGACCGATTCGGTGACTCGATCGACCCAATCTCCTCGCGTTATGAGATTTGGATAGCTTGACAGAAGCGTGGAGAACCCATTCGAAAGATGAGGGAAACCGGTTTGAATTGCTTCGTTTCTGTGTTCTCGCGATCATTGCAAATCGATCGTAAATACTTCATTCTCGCAGAAAAAAATCGGATATATCTTCACTGGAAACAATCATACCAAGCATAGGGGGGGAGGGGGAGATTTACACAGAGCAGCAAGGCAAGGGTATACATAGCTCAAAAAGAGCATGAAGTCGAGAGCAAAGGATGTGCTGATAACGTAATGCGCTTCGACACTCTTTCACTTTGCTTTCAGCCGAACTCGTCGATGCTATCACCGCCAATATCTGGAATGATCCAAGCTTAAAAGCGGCCTCACTCCTCTGCCTCTCCTTTGCAGCGGTGGCCCTTCAATCTCGCCCCTTATCCACCATTTAGCTTAAGTCGCCAGAGTCCAACGGAGACGATTGGGACTGCTTGGTCTGGAACCTCGCCGATTCATCTATAATACTATTGAAGCTCTCTGTCGCGTAATAACGGCCTCCACCTGCTCGACTATGTGCGTCGTGCACCTGGATATTTAGTCAAGCATGTGGTTTGGATCGAAGACAAATTACCCGTCCTGACGACATTCTTCCGAATCTTGCTCCAAAATTACGAAGCTTCGGGTTGTACCATCTTCACCGGTCGTCCTTACATTGACTTTGGCTAACACAAATTCTTTCATAGTTGATACTCGACTTTAAATCATGATGACATCGATCTAAGTCACCTCAAACTGCGCAAGGCTCGTTTTTGTCTTAAATACGAGAAGGGCTTCCAAGTTGTCATACATGGTTTATCTTCGCCAAAATCCTTCCAAAATGCTCTCGCTCGAGGAAATTGTTACAGAAGTATTTGCTACACCAAGCGTCCCTCTGATGATATTGGAATCATGGTGTTTCTCCGAGATAGACTCTATGCTTGCTTAACAAGAGAGGATTTCAAGCCTAACTGTTCTATCTGGGGGCGATGGGGAGCGTTGTGAAGATATCAAAATAATCATGCCTTTGCTGGAAAGGATGGGTATTTTACGACCTTGTGCGTCCCTTTTCTCTGGATAAATCTATCCAGAAACCCTCCTTTCCACGTGAAACCCTGTGGTTTCTGAATTGGTTGGGCAGAAACCTGGGGTGTTGTCAATAGCCAACAATCAAGATATTTGATGTCCGACGCGCGGCTCACTCACTGCCGAAACGGGACTGAATTTGTAGTAGCAGCACATCACCCGACTGGTGCTCAAGCTGAGAGCGTGTATTATTTGCCTATGATAATTATAATTACAGGTATGTGCTGTACTCTGAAATGCCAAGAGCGAGGGACTAGCGGGCAGGCTGGCCGCTGAGCGTGTGTGGCCTTCCTGGCAACATACCCGCATTTCGTCCTCCACGTAGGGTGGCTGTCACCCTCTGTGGTCTTAGTTGGAATGCACTGACTACACAGGCAAGAGGCACGGCCTTCTGTGTTCAGGCTGCACCATGACTCTGATGTGCATGGCAAGCGTCGAGCGATGGCCTGCGTCCTCTACGAGGCCACACAAGGCTGTCAGTGGAGAGGACCCCAGTGGTGGGTATTATAATTGAGGTTACATGGTCATTGGGTACACAACGGAAGGATTGACTTGAAGCGTTGAACGTTGAGGGGTGATATGAGGCAATTACTGTTGTGCAGACGGCAGGTGCTCGGCAAGTACTCAAACAATCTCCGACGTAGGTTTCTAAAAACATAGCCAAACAACATTTGACAGAGGATGGAGGGGGGGTTTCAAACCGACGACGAGAGACCCCTGGGTTTCTGGCGGAAAGGGGGTTTCTGATTAGATTTATCCTTTTCTCTCTTTTAGAATAAGTCAATGAACATGACATCATTATCGTTTCTGGGACTTGATTTATTCTCTTTGTGGCGTCAAGAATGTTGTACTTACATAGCTCCAGAAATCGCAGTCCTCCCTAGTCTGCGTGGCTAAAGATCATGGCTCGATTTGTTTCAATCTCAAAACACATACGCCTTGATTAAATCTGTCGAAGACTCTTACGTTCAGGCTGTTTTCTGCGTTCTTCCAATGCATAAACTTGACAGCTTGAGAACAGAACTTTCCGGGAGTTCCCCACACTGTGACGTGAGGCTCTCAGTCCCTGAATAGTCTGACGTTTGACACCCGCCAGGAAACGGGATCGGCGGCTACATGGACCCACACCAACATATTTCAGCAAAAAGTTAAATCGATAACCAACTCATAATGTATTTGCCGATGAACCTTTTCTGTGATATAAAGAGAAATAGATCGCGCCATACGGGGGACTTGGTGCAGCATTTTGTGAAACCCGTTGACGATTGTCGATCGCGCCCAGGTACCAACCATCCTTACGCACCGAGTACACGTGTGTTCGAATAATCATGTAAGGCAAACACGATGCTGCCTCGTGCCCCTACACCTGACAATCGTCGCCGAGAACTACTCAAATATCATTGAACTCCACTGATTTTTTTCGAATGCTCTGGTGTCTTCCAACCCCGACCTTTTTGAAGAAGACCTCCCCCCCACCGCTCAAAATTTCTGCTCCAATTATTGCAGATTCTGAAAGGATGTATCCAAGACGGCATCCGACCGACGATGCCAGTGGTGAGCACACGATGCTTTCGGATTATTTGAATTCGGGGTATCCGAACCGACATGCACAGAATCCGGAATATTCTATTTGGTGCCGAATCGAAATGGACCTGGGAAGAAGATAGTCAAACGGCCTCGTCCTCCGCCTACATCGCCGCCATTGGACGATGAATTTGATGCAATGACACACGCAGGAACGACAGCAAAAGCTCCCGAAACCGAGTTGTTCTCCCACCCTCAGCGGTCAGAGCAGACCAGGGCAACCTCACCGCCTATTGACAATAACGATGGTCACAAGCGCAGCGTGTCTTCGCCGGAACCAGATGCAGTCAGAAAACGCGAATTCAACTGGAGGCCATCCAGTCCTGCGCAGTCGTTTGTTGAGAATACACCCAATATGCCTCAACGACGGAAAGGAAAAGCCAGAGATGAGGGCTTTGAACGATATGGAGGATACGAGAATTATATGACTGAGATGGAGAGGATGTTCGGCGGGCGCGGAGACTTGGATTTGAGCGTCAAGTTGCTTGGAGTGGAACCAAATCGTGAGAGCTACCAATTAGGGAGGGTGAAGAGTGGTGGTACGGCGAGATCGAGAAGGGCGATAGTAAGTCCCAAGGGGCCTCATGCCGAACCATCCGATAGCGTGGAGGATCATGGCCCAAAGGCTGGCCAGACTTACGAGGTCGTCAACCGCCAAGTTGTTGAAGATGGTCCCGATAGAACTGTCACAATCGCAACGTGGCGAGAGCAGGTCGCGAGAGAAGCTAACCCAGAAATCGACACCATGAGTGTTTATTACGTGAGCGCGGAGGACTATGCTCGAGATGACGTGAACGAATATGTTGACGGGATGGAAACAGAAGTGGAGACTCATGTTACGAAGTCATTGAGTGGCAAGGAGGTATTGGAACTGGAAGAAGGCTCCCGGGCTCCGTCTCGTCCGGATGACAGAAATGCGTTGGAGCAGGTGCCACTGAGGCCAGTCCTGTCGCCCAATCAGGTTCGTCGCAAGAGCTCTCGGAGCGAGAAGACAACGATTTGTTGACGTCCCATTTTCAGCATGAAGAAAGGCCTCCGACGCCTCCTCAGAAAGACTGGCGCAGGCCAATGTATACAGAGCATTCGCACACTAGAGATGGCACCGCACTCCCTCAGCGAGGAAACCGTATTCCTCCACGTGCCTTGACTCCGGACAGACGATCGCAATCTGGAACGACATCTTCTGTCAGATCTCCAATAGGGAAACAACCGGCCATGTCGTATGGTATGACGCCGCCAAGTCCGCCACGAACGTCCACCCCAGTCCAAAACAGTCCATTGTCGTCGAGCCACGGCAATGTACCGCACGAGTCGACTCCCATTACAGGTCGGATGCCGAAAGGACCATTCCACCCTACGGCATCTGGGTCCACGATCACCAGCATCAAATCCTCGTCATCCGATTCCCTTGCTTTCGAAAGAATATTGGAGTCTTGCAGACCCTCTATCGTACACATTGCGCCCATGCTGGCGAGTCTCGGAATTACAAGCGAGGAGCATCTCGCAGCGATAGCAAGACTGAGCCCAGATACACGAGATCGAGAAGTCAAGGATGAGGCTTTGAGACTTGGAGTTACTGTCATGGAATGGGCGATTTTAGTCGATCGCTTGTTATCGCTCTAGACGGAGGGTGGGCAGAGTGGCCTCACAGGGGTCAATTTTTTACCTAGATTGATAGACTTTACTTTACAGCGGCCCTACATTCGTCGAGCTCGCGTTCAACTAATCTTGAGACAAGTTTTCGGTAGCGAAATGCGCGAAGATTGACCAAGGCAAAGGAAAGGCAGAAGCAAGCTGTTTGATACAAGTTCAATAGACCAGTGACCATTCTGAATGACGGCACTTGATGCTGCTTACCTGCTGCTTGACCACGTTCAAGTTCAACGTTCGATGTTGAGTTCACGCCAAGTTCACGCTGTTGCTGAAATTTGAAATCAAAGCAACACGATCAACCTTGCCCTAAATTATAGCATCAGTGTCATGTGCCGCGAACATTGACTCCACCCTTCAAACTTGCCACTCTATTCCAACTCTATTCGACTCTCCACACGGATCAAAAATCAGGATCTACAGACTACAGGTCCAGAGAAAGTGTAACATCCTTTTTTTTTTTGCTTGCCTCTCGTAACTTCATCAAGTTCATGGCTACAATGCCTTCTGATTTGCTTGTAACCAAGAAAGCCTTCGCATTCTTTCAGAATGCGTGTCTTCAACACCGCTTCATTCGATCCAAGGACACATCAAATATTGTAGAACGACCAGAGCGTCTCAGAGCTGTCAGCATTGGGCTGGCTGCGGCAATCGCTCGTCTAGAAGAGGTTGTATCTAGTGGCGCACCAAATCAAACAACCTCCAGCAGCACAGCAAAGCAACCCGATCCAAATGACTTGGCTGAAGTCATGGGTCGAATGAAGCTAGAGCACGATTCTCCTTTATTTGTTAGATCACCGGTTTCAGTCGTTCAAAGCCAAGCCACCGTCGACATTTTGAACAACCCTGCGGTTAAATTCGTCCACGGCGATATCGAGGGAGATGTGTATCTCGAAAATCTCAAGGCATGGGTCAAGGGCAGCTCAGATAAGGTCCTCAATAACGAATGTGAAATTCCCGAACACCTTTCGCAGGGAGACTTGTATCGTAGGCTCTTCGCAATTTGTGTGACTCGGCCGAAACGACTCATTCTCTTCTTAGTCTGTCCCGAATCGATCGACGCGATACAAGGTGCCGTTGGTACCGTTTGCCAAGCCGTAGATATGGTGGTCGCATCTTCTCGCGGGGCGTCCGGAGCATCTGGGGCCTCCTCAACGTCTCGTCGAGCATTTGTCGCAATCCGACCGCCGGGACACCACTGTGGTGAAGATACGCCCTCTGGCTTTTGTTTTATAAACAATGTTGCCGTAGGTGCCGCTCATGGTATGGGTCACGCACGATGAACGGCTGTCTGTTTATTTAACGATCGGTAGCTCACCTTCAACATGGAATCAATCGCATCGTTATAGTTGATATTGATCTCCACCATGGTTGGTTTTTAATGGTTTTCGTTGAAAATAAATGCCCTCCTGATCAACTGCGGCGCAGGCAACGGCACTCAGTCTATCGTATGGCAAATCAACGAGGAGACCTATCGCAAGGTTCTTGAGCAAAAAGGGGGTGGACCACCCTCCTCACCTGGGCCTCAAATTTACTACGGATCCACGCACGACATTCTTTCGTACCCGTGCGAAGTAATTTCTTCTAGCACAAGCAATGATGAAGTTACTCATGATGTTTCAGGATGGGAAACTCAATCTTATCCAGGCGGCTTCGGTCTCCATCCACAAATCTCATGGACAATACATTGAGAATGTTCATCTGCAAGAATATACTTCAGAAGAACATTTCTGGGACGCCCTGTACAAGCATGAATATAGCAAAGTCTTGCGAAGGGCAGAAGAATTTCTGGATGGTACAGGCGGCCCTGGCGATGATGTCATGGTATTCATCAGGTCAGCACCTTGGTTGCACACGCCGTTCACAATGTTCACACCAACTCTGTTAGTTGTGGAATGGACGCTTGTGAGCACGAATACGAGTCGATGTCGCGCCACAACCGTAAAGTTCCTTCGTCCTTTTACTATCGCTTCGCGCAAGATGCTTGCGCGTTAAGCGAAAAGTACGCGCGAGGACGTGTCGTTAGCGTCCTAGAAGGCGGGTATAGCGACCGTGCACTGATTAGCGGCGCGATGGCACACATGTGTGGATTAGTAGATCTACCATCCTCTCTAAAAATAGAGGAGGATTGGTGGAGCGTAGAAAACTTGATCAAGGTCAGTACCTTTCTTCTTATCATATCCACTTTGATGCATGGTTCAATGTGTTGTTGTTCAGCTCGAGAAATTAACCAAAAGACGCCGAGGCGGCAGACCTTCCCTCGGTGCCTCTGGTTCTGCTGAGCCCTGGCTGGAGCGGACAATTGCGATACTTGAGCCCTTAGAAACATTGTCAGTGTCGTCCTCTCGACGTCCCATCGCATCCACACCTCCCACATCGATGACCCTACGCGATAGGACAAAGGTCAAGACAACGTCTGCAGCAGGATCCCCTTCTCGCCCCAGCACGACGCCGGCGAAGTCCACTGTGCCTGCCTCAGCTTCTGCTCCAAATGCTAGTGGTACATCAGGTTTTGAGGCCGGTTCAACAGAAGGTGATGCTACTCGGACAAACAAGCTACCACGCGTTATCTTGAGGTTGGGCCCGAAGCCCCCTGATACAACTTGACGATGTTAACCTCTCCATACCTCGTTTGGAGATGCAGTCTCCGAAATACCCCTAATATAATCCCCGACTCTCTGGTTTAGCAAGGTGCGATGACAGGAAAGGAGTGGTATGGGAATGGGTGTGACTGAACGATGATCAATGATGGTTTGTGCCAGACTCCAGTGTACTTATATCTCTGACACAAGGAGATGAAAGAGCCTAAGCTGCATCGTACTAGTATGACATGATTGTATGTAGCTTCTTATCTTTCGTAGCGTTGCGCAACCAATGCGCAAGCATACATTCAGTGAATTACAGCTTGATGCAGAAACCCTACTACTTAGACACCTCGCCAAAATTTCTGGGCTCCGGCTCGCTTTGCACAAACAACCGCATTTGGTGCAATTCCGTATGATTACAACCTTAATTGGAGCGTGGACAGTGGAGCACTCCACTTTGTTACATATGCCTTGAGTGGGCAGTGGGGAACTTGCGTCATCCGTGCCACCCGCTTCCTTCCTCAAAGGGTTGTTTGCACAAAGCGAGGCGGAGTGCATAAATTTTTGGGAGGTGTCTACGGTTTTGCATTAAGCTGTAAGTAAATCTGTAAGTTTTTCCTCTCAATTGTTACTTCACTCTAAAAAATGCTGTAGTACTAATCGAATTCTGGCGACCTCATTCAAAGGGTCTTGACTCTTCTTGGGAACATTGTGACCAACGCGTCAATAACGTCCACGTGTTGTGTAACTTTGTGTGACATATATGTAAACTTGAACTTCAAGTTGAATATCAACTTACCAACTCCTGTTGAACTCCTGCAGCAATGATTCATGAGTGCCTTCGTGTTCCCGAGGTCTTTGGCTTGATTTGCGAGGCCTTGCAGCAAGACTGGGCCCTGTCAAAAGAACCTTATAATCGGTCGCCGACTTTAGCAGTCCTCGCTCGCACGTGTCGTGATTTCGAAGGGCCAGCTCTTGACGTCCTTTGGCGTGAGGTTAGCGGCCTGCGCCCGCTTCTCTGCACTATGCCATCTGACTTGTTCGAGATGAAGAAAAAGGAAAACATGCTGGTACGTTGCAAAATATTCCTGTGAAAGCGGTCTAATTTTTTTTTCAACCCAAAGTGTTTACGCAGGGCAATCTTGCCATCTGATTTAGAAAAGACTCCATCGTATGCGACACGGATACGCAAACTCTGGATGGCTTCAATTTCTCCTGTTGATGTTGGGGTTGTGCAAGCTCTGAGCCTGGCAACGTTGCATATGAAGCCCCTTCTTCCGAACATCAGACACCTGTTATGGTCTGATGAGCTCACCTCAATAGAAGTGAAAAGGTTGATGTTACACTGCATCCCCCTCTTCCTCGCGCCCAAACTCGTCTCGTTATCTATTGCCCTTGACAGTGTCCCTGACACCATTACCCTCTCCATTTTCTCCAGCCTTGTCAACTTTTGTCCAGCCCTGAAAGAATTAAAAATTCCTATTAATGACGAGAACTTCAATGAAGAACAGCGACGGACAATTTCTTCTGCCATCTGTCAATGGAAAGATCTTCAGTCCGTCATGGTCACCGATTTAACGGAAGAAGCGCTAGAACATCTCGCAACAATTCCATCTCTCCAAAAACTTTCTTTCCACTCTCTTAGCGGTGCGACGCGCACTTACGATGAAGATCATTCAATCGCTATCCGCAATTGCGCTCGGGGGTACCCCGCCCTTCAATTCTTATCCATTTCATGCAGGACCATGGAAATGGCTATCGCCTTTGTACAACTCTTATCCTCTAGTCCCATCGAGGAACTTAATATCCAAGTGGAGAATTGCCGTTATCCTTCCGCCTGGGAGGAGCTCTTTAGGACCATCAGTCGCCACCTGAACAGTACCTCATTGAAACGGCTCATTTTAGAGGAAACAGGGGACAATTTGGGTGACTCGCAATCAGTTCATTCTGGAATTGAGCTTGGTGCTTTGACTGTCTTTTCAAACGTTCGAATGGTCCATGTTCAGCCTAGTTTCGGGATCCCACTTACCAGCGACACTGCGAACAGGTTGGCTGTTGCCTGGCCCCATATAGAGGAACTTCAACTTGGCACTGAATACCCACCGTCAAAAACGATCATAACAGCGAGGGATCTTATCCCCTTTGCGAGATATTGCCCGAACTTGCAGTGCCTAGGCATAGTTTTTGATGCTCGGAGTGGATCGCTGGAGCCAGATAGCGGTCCCTTCAGCAATAATTTGACCTCCCTATCTGTCGGGAACTCTCCGATCGACGACCCTAACTCGGTTGCTGCTTTTCTTTCCAGTATTTTTCCCATCATCGATTCAGTTGACACTGGCAGTGAGGATGAAATTGTGGACGAAATGTGGATGGAGGTGCAGCGCATGCTTGATATATTTCAAGGAGACGAGTACCAGGAAACCCTTCAAAAGTTCCTCCGATTTATCCGGGACCGCTAGTTTAGTCATCGAAATTCCTTCATTTCTCAAATCTGAGTAAAGGAATTGGAAAGAACGTGTTTTTCAAGTCGTGGATGTTGATGCGTTGATGAGTCCAAGCCTGATTCAAGCGTTGCGAATTAACTGGCTTGTCGTGGTATGTTTGCGCCCGAAGGATTAGCCAAGCTCTCACAACGGGCTTGAGCTTGTCCTTCAGAATTTCAATCATAACTGAGCCTCAACTCAACACGTGAATTTCATTGTTTTCCACAGCCGCGTCCCGAATCTTGACGAGTTGACAATCTGAACAAATGGACGATACGTTGGAACTACCAAATGCAATTGCACCCAAAGTATCCCTTGCCGATGCCATACAGGAGGAGGATGAGCAATCGTCGGACGGAGAAGATGGCGGACTGGACTGGACAAAACTTATGTGAGCTTTTGCGAGTACGCAAGGAGTATTCGATTGACCCTTCAAATCACAAAGTCCAGAAGCAGTGCGTCCTGTGATTCCAAAACGCGGTGAAAAGGAATTTGAACCTAAAGCTGGCGGTGGATCGAACTTGCAATTACACGTCTTGGATCGGGCGAGATCAGCCATGTTGGAGGCCTTGCGGGCAACACGTACGACATCTAGGTAAGCCCATCTTAATTTTTCACTCTTTGAACCTTGTGCTGATCACATTCTGTAGCAAAGCTATCAGCTATGGGGTGTGGCAGCCAAGTCTCGCTCGTACCCATGTTACGGTTGCCCGAGGAATTCATTTTTCCTCTATGGGCCATTCAGCGCCTCGTTCATTGCTTGGGGAGAATGGCGTCGAGAAAATTCAAAAACGACTGGAATTGTTGCCTGAAGAAGCCATTTATCTCATCGAAAGAGGGTCTATGTTTTGCTGGAAGGAAACCGATTTGAATCTTACAGAAGTTTCGGGGGCTTTTGAAGTTTTAGGGGCGCCGATGAGTGTGCAGCAAGGGTACAGTGAGATGATAGGGACGGAAGATCTCACTTTAGATAGATTCCAGGTATGCTCTTTTCCTTTCCGCTAAGCGAGCTCCCTTATCATACTTTTTAGGTCTTTTCATATTTGAAACGGCTCGGTTATGTCGTTACTAGAACGAAGCCGCCAACTTCGTACTACCCAACACCACCCAATACTGTCATCGTGAACTCTGCACCTTCCATCTTCCAACGAATCAGCTCTCTCTTTCCTACTTGGGCTTCTTGGCTATCTCGTTTATGTGGGAGCTTTGACTGGTGGAGGCCAATGCGTATCAGCCGCTGGCTTCACCACGACAAAAACTACGGTGAGTTGCTTCGCAAAATACATGAATGGTACACCAACAAGCTACCCAGGCTCACTTTTCCGTTCCTTGCGCTTCATTCCCTCGGGGCATGGAGTCCCTCTACGACAATCGAAAAGTGTTGAGGTAGAATCACCCTACCAAATCTTTTACAACCTCTACAAACCTTCAACGCCATTCAAGAAAACGGCGCCTCCGCCTCCTGATTTCCAAATAGTTGTTATCAAGTGAGTGACATTGGAGTCACTAGACGAGACTCAGCTCATCATATGATAGTGCCCGGACAACCCCAATGCCAACTCTGCAAGAGCTTACAGACCTCTTTGACGTCCTCCCTGAGCTTCCAACACCTTTGCCGCGCCAACGCAGACCCATTCCGGGAACCACGAATCCGGCTATCCCTGGTCCTGCAGTCAGCGAGAATGCAGCCCCCACTCAAACCCTCAACAATGCAAATCAACTCCCACCTTCTCTTTTCCGCCGCCTCTTCCCTTGGGCGTTCCCACGTCCGGCCGTAGCTCAACCACTGATTCCAGTACGAAGACCCAATCCATTCATGGCGTTGAAAGCTGGGAAGAAAATGGTCGTCATCGCTGTTGTTGATTCTGGAAGCATTAGCTTCTTCCGATTCAGCCAGGGTGCTTTCACAGAATGGCCCATGATGTGACAGTAGTAGTGGACTGGGTATACTTATTGTCTAAGTATGTTATGTTATGCTACCGACACTGCTCTGTAGCTTCCTGCAGGTCACCCATTCTCAAAGATCAGTGCTAGATACCCGTTATCAAGAATCAGTCGTCCACAACAAAATGCACCTACCCCTTGATCATTTTGTCACGATTGGGACTATTGTTTTCTTTGAGAAGGCGAAAGCAGCTGCAATATCTTCCGGTGTATGCACATCAATAATACAACTTGCTGCCAGGAAGACATTGGCGAGAATCGGACTCTTCAATCTTGGGATTGGTATAAGGTATTGCTCCTGGTTGGCTCCTGTATGTATGCCGATGACGTATTCACACGAGTTTTTAGGAGCTTTCAAGTGCGAGTCAAACTCCTAGTAATGGGTTTCACTGTTCGTGCAACGTTCATGCTCTATCACATATCAATCATAACCTATGTATTTCCCTGAAGAGCCCTTCGATCTCTCCCCTTCCCAAGGCGGAGGCTACTTTTCTGCCACAATGGGTCAAAAACTCAACGGTGGGAGGTTCCAAATCGTCCGTAAGCTGGGGTATGGCCCTCGATCATCTACATGGCTTGCCCGGGGCCAAGAAAACTACTTCGCGATCAAGATTTACACTATCGCCGCCTCAGAGTATGCGAGGACCGTGGAAGTTCCCATCCTCAAGGTCGTTCACGGCCTTGAGCGCAATGACGGACTTCCAGCATGCCGTGGCGACTTCTGGGAGCAAACCCGCGCTGGCTCACATCTCTGTCTTGTCCTAGATCCGATGAGCACCACTGTCCAAGCATTTATGCATGAGGCGGATCACGAGCGTCTGCCTATCCATGCCGTTCAGCGCATCGTCCTAACCGTCGCCAATGCACTAAGTTCCTTGCATGACGTTGGTATCATGCACGGAGGTACGAAATTCTTGTCATGTACGATGATTTTACAAGGTCTTGACAACGGTTATGTCCAGCTGTCAGTCCTGAAAATGTTTACTTTCGCCGCTTGGCAAGTGGGACTGAAGATATCAAATCCGTTCTCGCTTCGGAGCCACGACCAACTATTAGAAAAAACAAGATATACCCGGTTGTGATATCACAGCCTCTCGGTCATGGGTGCAGCTGGGACGATAAAAAGAAAAAGATTGCAAATTGGAGCCTTTATCTCTGTGGTTTCGGACATGGTATGCCCTCTCCTACTCGTTGGTTTTATTTTTTCTAAATGTTCCTTCCTCTGTCAGCACACCAATCAAATCCACAGGATCGATTGAAATCGACGCAGACAAACGTTGACTACTCTTTCGCGCCCGAAACGCTCTTGCATTCGGCATACTGCTCAGATAAAACTGATATCTGGATGTTGGGTTATATGGCAAGTCAAGCCAATTGCTGTCTGCGCTCTTTTTTGAATCTCTTCTAGACATTCTATCTTTTAACCGGCACATCTCCCTTTGTTACTAAACCCACCGTCTCCGAAACGGTCGCACACATAAGCGGCGTACTTCGACATGGAAAATGTCCTGACTCCATTCCGATTGAATGGCTTGAAGACGAAAACATGGCGGACTACCATGCCGTCGTTTCTGAGGACTACCATGCCGTCGTTTCTGAAGATACCATTGAGAAAAGTCTCTCAGAAGTTTTGCACGGAGACGATGCGGTTTGGGCGGCCGAGTTCATCAGAGACTGTCTAAGGGTGGACCCGATGAGGCGGCCACATGCATCGGGGCTCTATCAATATAAGTGGTTCGAAGAGTTAACTCCTCCTGGCTGTGATTGCGGTTGGTGGTGTTGTAATTAATATGTATGAACGAACTATCTGAAGCATCTGTCCGTACCCTCCCAGTCGTGGACATATGAACGGACTACGGATACACCAGTGTTAGACTCAACCCACCCAACGTTATCTCGAAATATTGATAGCTAGTAAGGTTGCATACTAACTGTAACGTCCATAGGTATAGTGGCTACGAGTCATAGTCCCTTCAACTGCTTTCCCATCCAAAACATGAGCCCTGCATCTCAAAGATAACAAGAGAAGCGTGCAGAGTTCCGTTTCCAACCGACTGTCATGACCAGATTTATAAGAACTTCGAAAATGAGGAAAAAAGGAGTGGCTTACCGCAATGCCAGCAATCAAGTAGATGGTTTGGGTCACTGCAATCGATAAGCACTAACTTCATACAGTCATCGTTTGCCAAGTGACGTACTACTTTTCTTTCAAGCGCAGCAGCTTCGGATAGTGTTCTCCCCAGAAGGCGACTAAATGTAAGTACCAAAATTGAGATACCGGCGCCAAAGAAAACTCTGTCAAGCTCTCTTACCTTCATGATTGGGCTCGTAAACGTCAGCTTCATTCTAGACGTCAAGTCATCATCAGTAAGAAACTCCAGCAGATAACAAAGACCAACCAGATACGCAGCATCTGGCGTGATTCTTCTCAAATTGTCGATCGAATCGCTTGCACGTTTATAGTTCTGCCTCTTTTCCTCGGTTGTAGCGTTCCAGTTCCAGGGTGAAATCACAGTGACGTGATACAAACTCGATCTCCACGCCTCCGTTACGCTAGTTTTACCAGAGGATGGAAAGGAGGAGGGAGCCGAGATGAGAATAATGAGACCAGGGGTGGCGGTATTCGCGGCAAGAAGAGCTGATACTAGTTCTTCTCTACGTGAAGCGGTTTTAACGTTTTCCTTGCTGATGAGGCGAGAGCTAAGAGCCAAACTGACGCCAACTACCTAGAAAAGACGGTATTTTTTGTTTCCATGAATGAAGAAAGGTACTTTAGTCGGAGACTTACCGCAACGTGATCTTTTGTGAAGACATCAAAGAAAGCACCCCAAGTAGGAAACTCTATGATGTCCAACTCAACCTCGTCAGCTGGCAACGATTTTCCGAAGTCAATCAAAGGGGCCAAGGATTCTCTCGCTTCTTGACTACTTAATTTTGGGTTGATAAGAATGACGACCTGGGACGTGGAAAATCCACCCCATCCTTCATCTGCCCATTTGAGAGCGTTATCCGCCAATATCGACCACATGCGCTTCGTCGCAGAAGGGGATTTCAGTGTGAGAATTAATGATTGCAGTTTAACCGGAGGAGATGCCAGGATTGTAGCTTCAGTCACAACGCCAAAGGTCCCCCCGCCACCTTCAAAACGGGGATCATTATTTGTTGGATAGTCCTGGTGAATGGAACGTACCGCCACGGAGAGCGAAGAAGAGATCTTCGTTCTGGCATTCATTTACGACTCTGTGATGTCCATCTGGTGTGACTATTTTGAACTGAAGCTGTCAAAGAGACGTTAGCTTCAAATGCGTAGGTTCAAATAAATTGAGTAGGTTACCACACGATCCACGCCCAGACCCATTGTGTTTGACAGCGCACCGTGACCCCCTCCCTAATGATAGAACGTTTAGAAATGGAACATTCATATGTGTAAGGGACGGACTTGAAGCCAGCCGCCGACCACTCCCACCGTCTTATCGCTGCCTAATGTTCCAGATCAGCTAGTGAAAGATAGATACAGTTGAAGGGCGCACCCCCGACAAGTGTGATATTATTCTTCTCCGCAAACGGGTATGCCTCCCCCCATTGTACACCAGCCTGAAATCGTAAAAAATTGTCAATCATTTCCAAAGAGTATAGGGCTTCGCATTACGTACGCCAGCTGTTACTCCAGGACTGGAATGTGAACATCCTTCTGGGGTAAATTCAGAGTTATAGGTCAACTGAGTAGTAGATTCCGATTCAATATGTGTCGGACATGATTCCTCGTTGGACGCACCTTCTTAAGATTGTGGGTCTGAAGATAGAAATTGGTCAGTGCATTACGAAAGAAATTTGGATGAGGACGTACCCAAAGAGCAAGAGACCCTGGAGCACTACTGCGGCCTTTATAATCGTGCTACATGCCTCTTCTTAAGAGTCAGTCGTCGACAACAAAATGCACCTACCCCAGTATTTTTTATCACGATTGGGACCCTTGTTTTCTTCGAAAAGAGAAAGGCAGCCGCAATATCTTTCGGTGATCGCACATCTACGAAATATCTTGGGATACTGCCAGGAAGGCATTTGCGAGTCGTAGGCTCTTCATTCTTGGGATTGGTATAATCGAGTAGGCATTGCTCCCCCGTTACTTGACAAGTCTCCCACTGGCTCTGGATGTATGCCGATGACGTATTCGCACGAGTTTCTAGGAATTTTTAACACACAATGAGGGAACGGCTGTAAAAAAAAGCTGACCTTCGTCCACGTACCCATCTTGAACCTGAACACATGAGGGAGAGGGAAACGGTCGTGTAAAGCAGGGCTTGGCGAACGGTGCGCTTCTGAACAACCTTCCCCCAACCTGATAGTTCAAGTCATCCCATTCAGACTGAGAGACATGCGGTGACTGCAAAGGGGTTTGGTTGAGGGATTGCGCTGTAGAAAATGCCAAAATTCCAAGGAGCCAGAGGTAAGATAGAGCTCGGGGCGACATCCGTCCCATTGGTGGTAAGACTTTCGCTGATTCGCTGGGCCTGGTTATATGGGACGTTCAGGAACGCATGTATTGTATCACCGTCGTTCCGATTATCTGATGAGCTTTCCCTAGGCAGTGTTATGCGGCGGACAGCAGTCCCGTAAACGGAGCAGGGCCGGATCGTTGACACGCCATCAATGTATTTCGATGTTGGAGATGTCATCACGCTCAAAGCGCGGTTTAAGCTCTGGAGGCAAAGAGCCGCATGCCTAACTTTTCTTAACTCCATGTTTTAGAGGACTTAGCGTGATACACTATTAGGCGAGCCTGCGGAACGAGACGGTGTCGGGAACCGCATATCCGATAGCATTGCCACGACGGAGTTTTGCGGCTCACAGTGGCACCACTTGATGGTCTCTTGGAGGCTTCTCGACCTTTGAAAGAACACGTCAAATTCAGATACTATCCGATCGGAGGATTGGATTATGTTGATCAACACACCTTCCTACTTCCCACCTTGCGAAAAGTATCACGATTGTCAGTATGTCACGGATAGTCACAGTCACAATCCAAAAGGTACGATGAGCACTGAGCGGAGATGAAGACGGCAAAACTCACTGTGCTAAAAGGAGAGGATGCATATCATCTCGGTGGGAAACCTAAAGGGCGATTTGGATCCCGAGGAATAGGTTTTATTGATGTAACCTCCTTACCTTCCCGCCATCTTGTTGTTCAACTTTACGCCGAGATATTGCCGAAGTAAGTAGCTGCAAAAAACGTGAAGGCCACGATGCATTTTCAAGGAGAAGTGTTAAATCTCCACCGATATTCATAGTCAAGTCACAGAGCGGGTTTGACGTGAGCCATGACGGCAGAAATGAGGTCGAGTTTGACAGCTCATTAGCCCTCGACCTTCGCATTTTGAGTGTGGTGGGGCCAAATATTCTGTTTCCTTGTTACTTGAATTCTTCATCTTTGGCGTCGCCTACTTTTCCCCAGACGGTCCAAAAGGCATTGAATCTCCATTCGCTTCAAAGAGAGTCAGCAATCATGCTCATAATTTTCACTTTCAGGCACAGCCATAGACAATTCATTTTACGTGGCAGAAAGATGTACAAGTATCAGTGATCTGAGGCAAGTGGGAAAGAATGAGCAAATTTGGGACAAGTTAACAGAATGCGCAACGCTCACCATCTGGAAGGAGGTAGGGCTTATCCGCTCAAAAAAATACAGATCAACGGGACCGTGCTACCGTCTTCGCTCTCGGCCAGTATGTCTTTCTCTGCTCCTACTGCGGGACCTACGTCTTTCGTGCTCTCGATGCCCATTTCTTCCGCTAGATTCTCTGGGAGGTGGAGTTCTTGAGTGTCGTCGGCGTGTATCCCTAGATTTGTCTACTTCGTCCCTGTCGCCACTCCGACTGCGTTTTCTTCGGCGCTCGGAGTGATCGGGAACGTCAAAAACCATTCCATAACCTCGATGGTGATGGTGCTCGTGGCTACTGGGGCGCCCATCGTCGCCCCTATATCGACGAGTTTCTTCTAGGTCATCTCGGCCGCCATACCCACTAGTTTTGGTCCGCTTGGGGCCTCTGACGATGTTGTTTGACCAAAAAGTATTGCTTTTCGCAACGGATTGCGAGCTAGGAGAAAATTACGTTAGGCGAAACGAAGTACATGGTCTAGCGGGTTTAACGCACAAGTCAACCCAGATACGGCGGTCATCAACGAGTACGTTTTGCATTTTGAAATAGGCCTGCGATAACTATCAGCCACAGCATCTCCCGGCATATATTTGTGAGGAACTTACCTGTTCAGCGTCCTCACGCTTATCAAACTCGATAAACGCGTACTGTAGGGAATCACCAGTCTTTTTATCGCGAATGACTTGGCAACTCATGATAGTGCCAAAACGCGAAAAGATAAGCTCCAGATCCTCGTCTCTCGTTACGGCGTTGAGTTTGCACACGAACAAGACGTTCTCAGGGGGGCGGACATTAGCGAATGGAAGGTCTCCCACCATCTCGAGAGTTAGCGCCGAGGCGGCCGCCGCTTTCTCGCGCCTAATCCGTTCTTCTTCCTCTTCAGGAAGAGTCGCCAGCGGGTCTTCATCTTCAGCAATACGAGTGGAGTTGTCTGGAGGCCGTGTCGGAGAGGAAGGTGGTTGAACCAAACCTGGCGGATCGGGGAAGGGGTCATCTACATTCGAAATCCACTGAGACTTTGGAAGTGATGAGCTTTAATAAAAGACGTACCAAGAATAACAACATGCCTTATCCGAAGGTCCTTCAATGGGCGTCCATCTTGATCCACAAAGATTTCATTCATCTTGTCAAGCGTGTCCAATCCCTCAACTACATGTCCGAAAACGGCGTGTTTGCCGTCCAGGTAGTCAATCTGGTCCCCGAGAGTGATAAAAAACTGACTTCCGCAGCCTCCTTTGTTGCCCTCCAAGGCTGGAGCTACAGCCATGGAGACTGTGCCTTTATGCGTATGCTTCAGCTTTGGGAGGATCTCTGGAGGGAAGTATCGTGGTATCGGAACATCGGAGGAAGATTTGGAGGCTAAGAGCGAGAAAATGGATTCACCGCCCGTTCCGGTTGCGGTTGGGTCACCAGCTTGTGCGAGGAAGTCTTTTGATACTGTATGACGAAACTATAAGGCCAAACCAGTGGTAAAACAGGCAAGTTACAAACCATTGAAGAAAGCATTCAGGTTGTAGTAGTACACTTTACAGAGTTTCAGGAAATTCTCGCATGTCCTGGGGCAGGCCTCAACCTCGAGATCGATGACTATGTCGCCCAAAGACGTTTCAAAGAGAACGGACATGAGAGCAAACCGTGAGAACAATATTCATTCCATATACAAAAATAAACCATGAATAAAATAGATCCATAGCAACTTTCTAGTTACTTTGTTGTCCTTTTCTTATGCATAAATCAACTCGAGGATGCCTTGTCCTCAGCCATCGCGTAAAGGGCGGCCTTGTCCCCACTCCCATCCACCATAGATTTGAACATTCCACCATCCTGTTTAAGGAGTGCACTAGGAGTATCAAACTCAACCTAGAGAGAGCAATTAGTAATTGCGCCAGAGCCAGAAAGAGCTCGCAAAGCCGCTTACAATTTTTCCACTATCAAGAACAAGCTATGGAACATTAATTTCAGAGTGACTATTGGTGATGGACCGGAAACTCACAATTTTGTCAGCATCCATGATGGTCTGTAGACGATGTGCAATCGTGAGGACCGTAACATCAGCACCGACTTCGTGTCGTAGAGTAGTTTGAATGATAGAATCAGTTTTGTGGTCTAGTGGGGAAGATGAGCAATTGTCGTCGTTGACAGTAAGCCAAACCCACCTATAGCAGAAGTGGCTATCGAGGAGAGGGTGGAATATTAGCCATGTCTTGACTTCGGAAAGTGCGTCGCTTACCTTCATCCAAGATCAAAAGTTTGCTTCCCCTCACAATAGCTCTAGCCAAAGCAATGATTTGTCTTTGTCCGACAGAAAGATTCCCTCCGCCACTTGCAATGCTGCTATCAAGCGTGATTCGAGCCTCATCCGTTTGGTCTTGAAGCGAGAACAAGCCGGCAGCTTGTAAAGCAGCGTTTAGAGTTGCATCGTCATGTTGCTCAAAGGGATCCAAATTGCGTCTCAGACTTCCACTAAGAAGCTCAGGCTATAGCGATAGTTGAGTGAGGTCAGCTTGAAGGCCAGGCGCATACTCACCATTTGAGGGATGATCGTGATATTTGAGCGAAGCGCATCCAAGTTCACATTGCTTGTGAGGAGGCCGTCGTAGTACACCTCGCCCTCCGTCAAGATACACCGCAGCAAAGAAAGTGTCAGTGAGCTCTGCCAAGCCAAGTAAGTATCAATTAAGAAAGGTATCGAGAAGTATACCTTTCCACTGCCAGTCCTGCCAACTACACCAATCCTTTCGCCAGAGCTGATGTTGAATGATAGATCATGGAGTACTTTTGGTCCAGTCTGTTACCAAATGTCAGACGGCGCGGATAGGCGAAGCTTGGTCATTTACCTTAGAGTAACGAGCAGACAACTTCTCAACACGCAGTTCACCACTCGTTGGCCACGACGCAGGGGGGGTTCCAGCTTCCGTTGGTTTCGGTTCGTGTTCAATATCGATGTAGCCTTGAATACGCTCCAAACTATGGTCACGACTATATGAGCCAGCTCACAAGAAGAGGTTCACACACACCTGTTGGCCTGTACTTCGAACTCATTGAAAATTCGCACGAGGTATAGAATCATCGTCGTGAACTCGACGGCCATGTTCAACGAGAAACCAGTGTTAGCGGCGTTAATGCTTTTCCCGTAGACAAGGTACGTGGCGAGGGCAGTGGTGAACATGGCACCTAACAAGTCCATGCGAACACAAATCCAGCGGTTCAGGTTGTATGACGTCCTCGCAGCTCTGGTATAGTAATCAATGCGTTTGAGCGACTCGTTCCTGAAGGTATTTTCAACGCCATAAGCTCGTAGAGATGCTGAGAAGGCATGAACAGATGAAATTTGAATATCTAATAGGCTGCTTACTCAGTCCCGCAATGGCAGCCGCAAAATGGCCTAACAAAGGCGACTTGGCATTGCTGTCAAAAAAAAAAAAAAAAAAAAAAAGGAGAAAGTCAGTTGACGTTGTGCTGAAACGAAGTCGAGGTACTCGCCTCATCTCTCGCTTCGTAGAAAGCTGTGCTTTAATGTAGATGTTGCCCAGGTAAACTCCGACAACTCCAATGAACAACCCTGGCCAGATGAAGATAGGCGTGAACAAAACAGATGCGATGAGCCTGGCAATCATGGAGAGGCCAAGTTCCATAACCCATGAGAAGTATTGAGACAATGTGCTGTCAACAACACCGATATCCTGTGTGCATCGAGTAATGATACGAGAGGTCGGAGTTTCATCCAGCCACCTAGAGAGAAAATTTGATTTTCACAACGTGGAAGGTTTCAAGCCACTTACCGAAGTGTGCTTCCAAGGACGGAGGTGACCAGCACCCTGTTGATGGTTCTTGATGCTCTCAAAGTTGCGATGATGTAGTAAATATTGGCAAAGCTGTAGACCATGATGTTTGCGACAAGGATGGACGAATATTGCCACATGTATCTAACATAGAAAGTGGTGTCAGACACCGATCATTTGGAGGATTGCGAGAAGACGTACCGGAAGACAGGAACTTCGCTTGGATGATGAGTTTCATACTGAGAGCCCCAATGACCAAGGAACCAAACCGAGAAGGTCAGAGCGATATCCTTGAGGACATTTGCCGACATCCAAACAAAGAAGAAGAAGAAAATATGGTTTCCACTAAGGGCATTGAAGAACAACGTCATAGATTTCCGGCTGACACGTCCTTCCTGGATTTCTTCCGCAACCACGAGCTTTCCGTCCGACTTGGTTACTTTTTGTTCTTCAATTGTAGCGGCTAGCTCAAGCTCTTGTTCTTCGCGTTCCAGTTCACGACCCAGGGTGGGATCAACAGCCAGGGCAGCCGAGATATCGTTACCGTAGCTCTGAACTTTACCATCGGCGCCAATCGAAACGACAAAGTTTGCGATAGGGCTAGCAAGTGCGACATTATGGGTCTATACAAATGGTTTATCAATAGACCCTACAGAATCATCGCTGGGAACATACCACGAGGAGGATAGTCCTGTCTTGAACAAGGTCCCCTTTGAAGCATTGGTCGATGATATGTTTGGATCTGTTCGGCCAGTCAGGAGGGATACGAAATCACGGTGTTAGAAACTCACGTATGGACGTCAAGGGCAGCCAAGATGTCATCCAGGAGGATAATCTCAGCGCTCGAATAGATAGCCCGGGCAAGTGTGACTCGAGCCTTCTGTCCACCACTGAGAGTAAGACCCTTTTCGCCAACCTCTGTACGATCTCCAGCCTCAAAGAGTTCAAGATCGCGCTCCAGTGCACATTGTTGAAGAACTAAAGAGCGTTAGGGTAAGCCCAATCTCTAATCCGCGAAGACGTAACTCACCTTTCTTATACCTCTTCTCGTCGAAAGGAGCACCGAACACAATGTTATCCCTTATAGTCTCATTCTGGACCCAAGACTCCTGCGCTGCGTAGGCGATCCCGCCAGCACGAGGGAGGTTGAACCAAGAGTCCCCAGTTGGTGGCGTAAAGTGCATTTCACCAAGTAATGCCATGAGTATGGACGTCTTTCCGGAGCCCCTGGTAAGAAAGGAAAGGTGAGCAAAGAAAACAAAAATTGAAGAGGGCGAACTTACGTAGGTCCAATGATAAGATTGATAGACCCACGTTCAAAGAACAGTTCACCCTCAATGCGGAGCTTGTAAGCACGAGACGAAGGTGTCAATGAACCATCATCGGGCATCGATGCCGACCAAGTGAATTCCGCATTGTTGAATCCAATAACGTCTTCGTGGTCACCTTGGGAAAGGTCGATGACAGTCTTCGATGCATCCTTCGCGAACGAGTCCAAAAGTTCGGTCTCGCCCAAAAACTTGTCAATTCGGTCCAATGAGACTTTGCCACGAATGGACTGGGTGACCATCCAGGAAACTCGATGGAGCTGGTTGCGCAGGATGTCGAAGACGGACATGCTTGAGAAGACTTTCGAGGCTGTTAGCTGTTCCTTCATGACGAGGGTGTATATCGCGTAGGTGATAAGCATGGTGATTGTCGGAATGATGAAGCTGAATATGAGGTTTGAATGTGGCAATGCATTCTTTTCATGAAAGCCACGTACTTGATCATATCATTGCACAAATCCAAAACCTAGCAAGGGCAAACTGTAAGCCCGACAACAAGGAACGGATCCGAGTGATGCACCTTGTCCTTCCACATCCAGTTCAACTCCTCTTCTCGGCGCTCTTGGATCTTCTTGTTCATCTTGCCCTCCCATCCAAACAGCTTGATCATCCGGAGAACGCCCACCGCTGAACAGACCAGTCAGGTTACCAATGTAATAGGTTGTAGAGTAACGTACTCTCGGTCACTGTCTGGACTCTAGCATCGATCTATCAAAAGTATCATCAATCTCTATCACGAGGTGAAAATGAGACAAAAGGGTAATTACCATTGCCATCTTCTTCTTCTGGACACTTTGTATAAGACTTGCAATATAGCCAGGCAGAGGAATGAGGGCGATAATGCTACCAAACCCAACAAAGGCACTCCATCCAAGTACTTTGTACAGGAACACCATCGCGAGGGTAACCTCGAGTGGGACCAGGTATACTTGACATAGGGTCAACAGTTTCTTTCGTGCGATGAACAGCAGAAAACGCACTAATCATTAAGAAATCTCTAGCTCCAGTGATATTATTCAGATCGTTAGTGATGAGGTTGTTCAGCTTCCCGACAAGATTATCTGCTTTCTTTGGCGCTGTCGCCTCAGCTGGAGAATCTTTTTTAGTAACAGACGGTGCTTCTTCCGTGCCCAGCACAGTAGCAGAATCAGTAGACCCTTCTCGCTCCGTAGAATCATCCGTGACCGAGCTGGTAGAAGACGAGGTAGGTTCAGCCGGCTTCTTCTTCTCCTTTTCGTCTGACTCCTCTGCCTCTGCCTTGAAACGAATGCGGAGACTGTGGTCGAAAACAAGCTGGACGAGCAGAGCTTCGCAGCGCACGAGGGTTCGAGTCATGGTGAAGATGTAGGATTGGAAGCTGATCGACATCAGCATAGGGCCGAGGAAGAGCCACATTATCCAGAACCATGGGCGAACGAAGGAGTCCGCACCACGGGTTTCTAGATAACTAAACAATGAATGAGGTTTTGTGAAGTTGGAAGAGCTGAGGGATATGTAATTACTTCAAGATTCGGTTAATGGCGAGAGGAGAGGCGAATCCGAATACAGCTTGGCCAGTGATACCGCATGTTGCGAAGAAGTAATCCTTCCCTAGCGAAAGGCATGAGAAATCAAGCAAAGGCGGGAATAAAGACTGTTTACCAAAGACACGCATAAGATTGAAGAAGAGATGTTGTTTCTTCGCACCTTTGAAGGTGTCAAGATGCTACAATGATCATTAGACTGTAACGTATCAATAAGCCCTATGAGCACGTACCACGAACGCCTTGTCAGTCAAGACTTTGGAGCGGTCATAATCACACAACGGAGGGAGTTCATCATACGGCAGATGAGCCACGCTATACGCCTTGAAAATAGTAGTATCCAGGAACGTATACACGAGGGTTGAAAATAGACACGCTGTCTGCTCTACATTTGGGACTTGCATAGGATCCTGAAGATTCGAATGTTATCTACACAATTCCCGTCACACGCAAAAAAAACTTACGCGGGGATCCACCGGTTCGTACGCGCGAGGAATAAAGAGCGGGATGAACGCAGCCGTGAAGCTCAAAACTCCGAGCTTGGCCCAGAGTAGTGACCCTTCCGACGCGTCGATTGGAGTGAGGGTATAGGTCGCCAGGGGCCACACGTCTCTGTATAAGTAAACGGCGAGAGCCATAAGCAAGATGCCGATGTTATGTCTTGTAAAGAGTGTGTTCCATTTTTTGCTTGTCAAGGAAACGAGTGCGAGAATAGATGTGTATATCTAATATAGAGTGAGAATTGGGTATTTCAGTGCCAACGTTAAGAAGACTTACATATGTCGCGATCATTGCAACGTCCGGCCATTCCTCCCGAGCGACTTCTAGCCATTGTATGTGGTGTATTCCCTTATGACGGAGAACGAAGGTTGCCACTGATAGCGCCACTAAGTCCAAGCATCCAAACAACCGCAGGAATTTGAACAGGTAGATGACAGCCCCTCCATGTGCACAAGCATGCTCCTTAATCTTGGTGGAAAACGGCTGTCGACGCGTCTCGTCGTCCTCTCCGTTGAGTCCAAATTCCGGTTGTTCCTCTCGCTTGCGCAACCGTATAATGGCATGAACGAATAATGCACTAGCCGATACTAAAGCCGCAGTGACAGGGATGAATAGTGTGTCGTTGAACCTGGACAACGTCAGTTACACAGTGGCTCCCCCAAATGCGAACGTACAAGTCTTTTGGATGGTCGAAGGTATAAGCAGACATGACATGCTGGAGGCTCGTCTGGTATAAAGAGGCGTCCATCGCTGCTAACGAGCCAGCAGACATGGACCAAGGGTAAAATGTTGTAGAACGCGCAAGTTTAAGTTAAGAATTTTGATAACGCGGCGAAAACGCATGACTCATTACACCGCGTGGGCGTCTGATACATACATGAAGTTCCCTCGCAGAAGTCCGCAGAGGGCGGCCACTAGACGATATCTATAGGCATTTATCAGCAGAACCTCAATTTGATATAGATCTGGGGGAGGAAGCCAGGGGAGATTGGACCCAGTGAACTGTGATTGATGTGAAGAGAGTTGGTGAGCAACCCAACCCACAGAATTAAACGTCGTTAACGATACTTATACAGTGTCTGGGATGAACGTTGAACGTAATGAACATTGATATTTTCAAACATTGAACGTCAAAAAGTCGGATGTCTATCAACTGACTTCATGCAATTGCAATCAGTGGACTTCAACAACTTCATCGGATCACTGGCAGTTTTACGCGGAGCCAATCCATGTGCTCAACTTGAATGCGTCGGTACCGACGCGACAACCATCATACCCTGCCACCACATTTGACTCGACTGCGATAGCGCGGTGCATGGATGAAATCATTCTTGCACGCCAGAAAGAGTGATGAGATGTCCACGACTGGCCGTGCCTTTGACAGGTCAATAGCTTGCTCGAAGACGGCGCACTACTTCACCGTCCCCCTTGCTTGAGTATTGTGAATACATATTACCCAGCTCACCTCTTTGGATTCACCAGGAGCTATCGCCCGACGGCGGCATCCACCCTGTATGTTTTTCTCAACTTGTTATGATGCACCACGCTCACATTTACTAGTATTCAAGGTGTAGCAAGATTAGATGCATTATTTCTGGATTCCAGCTTAAAAAAGGTAAATCGAAAGTATGACATTCCTGGGACTGGATAGCGGCGTAGCGCACTTCCTTCCTTCCACATCACTAGCCACGGAAGCAAGACCACGACCCCGGTTTACTTGCAAATTGACATAGATATACAGACGAGCGCTTCGCATGAGATGTCAACGTTTCAGAAAACTCTTACCAATGTTCTTCCCCTATCTTCACGCTGTCGACATCTACGCTCCCCTTGAACCAACGATCCTTGTCACTGATCTTCACGTCGTTCCCACTCATCATCCTCTTCTCCATCTTCCCATCCTCCGCGAAGGTCCAATCCTCCAGCCCATAGCATCGCCACCACTGACCCAACTCGTCATGAAACTCGTACCAGAATTGGACCGCAATCTTGTTATCTGTGAACGAGAACAACTCCTTGCGCAGGCGGTATCCGTTCTCCACGCCCCATTTCTCTGTTAGGAACTTCACGATCTCATCCGTTCCTCGGATGAAGACATCACGATTTCGCCAGATGCTGTTGGGTGTGTAGGCGAGCGATACTTTCTGAGGATCACTGAAGGATTCTTGAGCATCGCGTACCATCCATATCTAATAATCTATTACCGCGTGTTCCACAAAGCCTGTGCTGCTTTGACTTTCTTATGAGCTGTGTCTGCACAGAAAGGAGGGAGAATGTCGGCCATGAGTGTAATGTTGGATGGAGCTTGCAAGTTAAACATCTTAGATATATACTTTGCTAATTTTAGCCAGTCACGCGGGAGTTACAAGGGAACCGCTGTGCTACGTGTATATTGCTATGGTACTATACGAGGTATTACATAAAGACGATTCTAACCTATAGCTACAGCCAAAGAAAATGCAGTGAATCATACACCCCGAGGATGAAAGCGACATGCGAAGAGTGCAACCAGATAGATGATGTTGGCCCGAGTCCATGAGTAAAATATCTCCAGAGATGATAAAAGAGTGACAGTCTTGTTTCGTGAATGTGCAAGATGGTCCTGTTATGTCATAGATCTTAAAAGAAAAAAATCATCAGCATCGCTGTAGGCGGAAGAAAAATGGGAGGAGACCAACACGATTGTGGGATAAACGATAGCAAAGCGCAAGCGTGTTTAAACATGCACGAAATTTTGAGTTGTGGGATTCAGTTGTCGTGAATATTTTCCATCCCCTTCTAAACCTTACCGTTTTGTACTCCCCCCAGCGCTAGATTTTGGAGCCGAACGTCTCGTGGAGCCAGATGGTTTCCCAGGCCCCACCGCAGGTGGTTCAGCAAGGTTTTGCCACTCGTCCAACAACCGTTGCCCAACAATGGGCTCCAGCTCAGTACCATCTCTCGACACTTTCACCTCTCGTTCGTGATTCCAAGGGTTCCGTAGATGTCGAATACGGTAGAATGGCAGCTTCTCCGTGCAGAGCCATTCGATTTTGAAGCAATCCCCCCATGCATCCTCACGGCCACCAGCTCCTCCCTCCGGCTCGTCACCTCCTTCTGCAACCTTGTCTTCAGCCCTCTCCAATCCGCCGTCGTCCTCTTGATCTTCAGCCTTCTCCTCTTCAGCTTCCGTTACAACTTCTAAAGGCGGGACAACCTTAGAAGAGGACTCTGAGGTAGTGCCGTGATTCCCCCTCATGGCTCGCACAGGCGCTGATGCATCAAGCTCAAAGCTGTCTGCAGGAGTCGGTGTCAACGCGTTCATGGTAGGCAAACTCTGCTTTTGATATGGTGTGCGAAGAGTGAGCGGCGATTGGGGCTTGCCCAAAATGGCCGGTGCAGACCGGGCTTGCTGCCTATGATGTAAACCTGGAGTCGTTGCATCACCTGGCTCCTCCGTTCCTTCCAAGTTCAAAGCGGGACTGCCATCTACAGGCATAGGTGAATTCCCCACAAACTTGCCGGAGGAAGGGGGGAAGTAGGCGTTTGACAACGACTTTGCGGCCGATTGGCGGAATGGGCTGGTGGGTGTCATCATTTGCATCGTTGCCTGAGCTGCGTCGGGTGATCGTGATGAACGGCTTCCAGAATCATTGCGTGATGCCCAAGAAACATGAGCTTCGCTGCGACGGACAGGACCAGCCATCCTGATGGTGCGAAACAGTTTAACAAAAGCAGCCCTCCAGGATTGAAATACCTCACCTTGCATAGCCGTAGAATTCTCCGCTCTTGTTCACCCCAAAAATGAGATACACGTCTTTGCTTGTGCGGAAAGCTTGATCCAATATACCCTCATTGTGCTTCTGCGTTGCCCATAGCCCGCTTTCCACGCTAAGGTCCAGGTCGTACTAGAAAAATATAAGTTGGGCTATGAAAATTACGTAGAGAAGGCATCACTTACCCTAGTAAGCGACTTAAGAATGAAGTATCGCTTTGGAAAATAACGGGTGAGGACGCTAGAGTCAGTTGACGCATATGATCCGGAACTGCTAGAATGTTTGGAATGAGCGCGCTTCAGACTCTCGTGGTCGCTAGATAAGGACACAGACGCCAAGGGGCGGGAGAGAGGGTCTGGGTTACCCATGGTTGGCGTGGGACGATCAGAGGCTATCATAGGGGCACCTTTCATCGCTTCTTTAGCCTTACCCTTCTGATCTTTTATCCACTGTACGTGCAATCCCACCCCACGTTGCCCGCCAACGCCTGCCTTCAAATCGTCGTCCTTTCTTCGGACCCTGCAAACGAGCTTGGGACACCGGGCTTCTTGTGGTCGCAGCTGCTTGCCGTTAAAACGTTCAATTGCAGCGTGCAAAGACTGTTCGCTATCAAAGTTGACAAAAGCGCAGCTGGAGCGTGAAATTAAGAAGATGGACAGCACTCCTGAGGCCCAGGCGTCGTTGTTAGGGGAGTAACCTTCTGGAGGCTGGTTGAAGAAGCGCCACAATCCGTCATGAACAGAATCAGAAGGTACATTCCCTACCCACATAACCCATTCAGAACGGTGGGCGGGTGGATTAGGGTGGTAGGAACGACGGATGACAGGTTTATCGGGAACCTGAGATTGTCCGCTCGCGGCTGAATCAGGATCGGATGAGGGACCGATGTAAGGGGAATTATGGGATGGTGCTTCTTCGGAGGGGGGACGATTGGGTGACATAGGGAATGGGTTTCCAGACGACGGAGACGCAGAATTATACGGTCCGTCTAAATCACGATGGCCCGTCTGGAAATATTGGAAAGGGTAACGGGGCCCATACGATGGTGGCGTGCTTTCATAGCCCTGGGGCGTCATGGCATGAGGAGGATACCACCACGCACCTGTTGGATCGGCTTCTGGTGATGAAGGGGGAAAGTGCTGGTGTTGGCCATACGCCGCTGGCCCATAAGAACCCCGGTACGCGTTGGTTGCCGTAGGAAACGATTGGGAGTATGTAAAGTGTGGAGCAGAGTATCGGAATGGAGTCGTGCCGATGTAAGGCGACAGTGGACTGCCTGGACCAGCAGCGGATGGTGACAAGGGAGAATTTAAGGCATGACCCTGGTGCGGCGAGTAAACTGGGGAATTTGCGGCTCCTGTGAACGAGGCGTGTTGGGAAGAACCATCTAGAACATTCGAATACGGATAAACAGGAGGAGGATGGTGTAGCACGTTCTGGTGGCTACCAAGTATATTTGTCGACGCCGCCATGTTGTTGTCTGGCACTGTTGGATGGTGAAATGCGTGTGGGTATGTGAAGGACGGCTGTGGATGGCCCATCGTCACGGGAGGTGGGTGTGGCGACATCGGATATTGTCCAACAAAACCACTCCCTTGATTGAAAGGCACTCCGGAGGGTTGATGATAATGGAGAGGGGGTCCCAAAAAACTCGTAGGAGGTTGGGTGTTTTCATGAGGGCCAAACGGGGGTGGCAAACCGTAGTTTTGAGTGGTTGGGGAGTGGGAAGGTTGAATTCCGGGAGGTCTGCTACTCGACGTCGCGTGGGGACGGCGACGTCGATTGGATCCAGCCCGAGCGGGACCAGACATCGAAGAATCTGCCGAGGCTCTACTTTCGCCACCATACATGGAATCACACGAGGTACCCAAACCACTTTCACCGTCAGTTGGTTTTAAAATAGGCGAAGTGTTTGTGGCGGCAGAATCATAAAAACCTGCGGTTAGTGGAAGAAATTAGTCACACACTTAGAAGGTGCTAGAAACGCGACTTGCTAGAAATCCCTTGAGTTGTTGGAACCGAATCAAAGAGTTGCTCTAAAGTTAAATAAGAAACGGACGTAAAAAATTAAAGCAGAAGAAAGGAAAAGAGGACAGAAGAATACGTAACAGGAGGTGCGATCCCCTGCTGTTCTATGATGGAGTTGAACACAAAGTTGACTTGAAATGTTTTTTCGTTCGTGGCTTCAAGTCCACGTGGAAACGTAGCACGTGACTCACCTTGTCCAGTCTTCGCCATGCTGCTTTTTGAGTTAGGGCCAGGAGTTGGGGGACTGGGAGGAGTGGGGAATCGAGAGTCGACGTCTTCACTTGTTGGCATTTTAAACGGCCTTTTTTTGTAAATCGCTTGGGTGCGAGAAAGTTCGTGAAACTGCCTGACGCGAGAAAAACAGGGTGATGATGATTTGGAGGTACCTCGTGTAAGGTCTCCCTGAGTTTCTTTCAATGTGAGTTGTGTAAGACAAGTGAGTTTCTATAACTTGGAAGTCGTGAGAACAATGACGTTATCCCGTCATGACGATTGTGATCGCCGCAAAAAGCGTTGTATCAAGGCTGTGTGCAAGAACGCCTCCAACAAGTCAAGATTCTTCAGTACGTCAGATTACGCCCATAGCCAGGGTTGTAACAGTAGAACATTAACCATGTAGTCGGACGCATTGCCTCGCAAGGGGCGAATTGATGTGATAGGCAACAGAAGAGTTTGGTATGTCAGGTCAAAAGCCTAGCCATAGTGTTTGGCACCCTCCGAGATTTAGCCCCCGAGCCTTGCCAATCGAGCCCATTGCTCAGAAGTTCGTGAGCTTGAGACTAGAACAAGGCTCGATATCATGAAAGGGGCAAAGTTGTCTGGAAGGCCGAAGGCATGGCATCGTTGTCGCCAGGCGGTGTGTGGACAGTTCTCTGTGTCTTGACCGGATCATGCGATAGTTTCCAATAGGGAAAGATGAGTGTATGAGGTTCAAGCAGGCTGAATTTCACCACTCAGACGAAGAGAATGATAAGAGTCGGGCAGAGATCAAGAAGGTGGGGAAATTCAACCGTGAATCTCCCTCAAATTTGCATCAAATACTCCACCAACCCAATTGCTCGGTTCATCTAGGCTAAGTGGTTTTCCATTTTAACCAGGAAGATGTGACGTAAATGAGAATGTAGGTAGCTCAAACTAAGGTTCAAAATACTACAAAAAGCACTTTGCAAGCCCAAAGTCCTTTTTCCACTTCTTCCCGAGCATCATCCACTTTTTTTGCATTTGATTGGGTTTGAAAATTGAAAATGTGGAGAGGCTTAGGCACAGGCCTCGAACCTGGGCCCTGGGCCTAGAACGCATGCATCATGAAAGGCAAATTCAAGCAAATTGAAAAGAAAGAAAAACACACGCACAGATCTTGATTCTTGGCGGCTTGTAAGTTACAGAATTAATCCACGAGAAATCGAAACCCTAAACGAAAAATATAGAGGATGCAGAAAGTTACATACTTCACCCAGGATGGACGTATAGGAAGGAAAAAGAGAAAGTGTATTTTAAACACAAGCGTTGCGCTCGAGTGTTGTGACGCCCACTGACGCATCGTCTTGCCAATATTCAACTGGAAGGGGCCGGTGGCCGCAACTGATTTTGGAACATTTGTTCGAGTTTCAGGGACAATTATCAGCCGAAGCCCGAAGATCTGCGCTGCATGACCGCTCAAGCTCTCTTAAAAAATGGCCAGCTCTGATTTAACCTAAGAAAGATGAAGCGGCCATGACGGGGAGGACGTGCGCATGGAATGTGTGCGCAAGGTTAATGTGGTTGCACCGAGGAGAAGCGGTAATTTTCCTAGCAAGTAAGTAATCGGACATGAGTTGATTGCAGGCATTGAGTATTCAATGGACTCCTTCACATCTGTAAAGTAAATAGTTTCGAAATGAATTCATTAATCAAGCTCAGATGAAAACATATTGAGGATGTTAGTTACACATAAAATATGCCTAGTGGTTGCAATTTAAATGAGTTGTGAGTAATCTCGAAATATTGGGCATATTCTGAATACATTTACTAGTACATAGTATATTATTGAGAAAAAATGCCGCCAATCAACGTACGTCTAATCGGGTGCCTATTGGGCAAATATTCACCTCTCCTCGGTGCTGCGATCTGTTGCAGTTGATTCGTTGCGGCACGGAGGCATTTCACGTTGGCTTCGTGATTATGTAACTTCATAACGATCATGATCGAAATCTTAAATTTAGCCCCACTTGCATGACGTCACCAAGTGACGATGGAGTAGCTTCCTGAAAGTTCGCTATACATTCTGAGTTCGAGCAATCCTTGCGGAGGAAAGTGGGGCAATAGACAGACACCCGAAGCTTTCTAGTCCTAATATGGTCCTGTAGGGTTTGCTCCGAGCAGAAAGAGACTTTGGAGTGGTCGACGATACTAATGCAGTTAGTAGCTAGAAGTCCTGTCATGACGTCGAAAGGCTTGAAACCATGAAATGTCAAACAAATGTTGAGTCGCGGATCCGGAGTGGTGCCTCAACCTCTATACGATACACGTTTCTAGGAGTAGATTCGCTAGCTCCACGTCTGCGCGCGGGCGGGACGCTTCTGCCTCATTAGTTGGGTGGAGAATATAGTAAGAATAGATTGGTCTTACGACGACTATCTCATTCATGAAGGTTCCACTTTCTGGCTTCACGTGGCTCTAGCCCCACTACGTGAAACATAAAACATTTTTTGGATCCTTGGAGTGCAGGTTATAGCGGTATGCTGGACGCTGACGACGACCCATGACGGAAGAGGATGATGCAAAGCACTATGTTATAATTATAATGGGGCGATGATATAGAATTAACCAACTACCGACCGTTCACGCGAGGTCAAAGTGGTGATGTAGATTACTCGTGAATTCCGTCAGTTTCTTCGACACCGACTCCAAAGCAAGAATCCTACACTCCGGTGTCAAGCATACGCTCAAGGGGAAGTCATCTTCTAAGATCTTTCGTATGTGCGAGAGCCGACTGACGACATCATTATCAGACGCCGTGGATGGATGCTCAGCCGCGGAGCCCCACCGAATCTTCCACGCGCTAATACATCGCGAGTGAAATTTGCATCCCTTTGCCTGCTCCAGGATCGGCGCAGTTGCGTATAGGTGCTTTGAATATACAAACAGGGAATGATATCCTTCCAGGAGGTGCATCTTTTGCTTCATCGAAAGGTGCTCGAAACTGGGGTCACAGACCTCAAGCATACGAGGTCCGACGTGAATGAGATACGCATAGTACGCATGACCAAGGAGATGTCGAAGTCCATACTGCTCTGCCAGCAGAAGCGCAGGAAGGGCAGGCAGTTCGTGCAAAAGCAACCGCCGTACCCACTGATCCTGGATGCACAAGACCGACGGTCGATGTCGAAAGGTCAACGCCAACTTCATCATTCGAAATACGACCAAATGCGATGCGGTTCGCAAAGGTGATTCTTGGCAATTCACGACAGTAAAGAAGGCCCCCAAGCACCAACTCCTGAGGTTTTGGAGGCCATAGTGGCAGGATAGTTCGGAAAGTGAAAGCAGCTGAAATAGCGAGAACTTGCGAAAATCTAGTTGAGGGCTAAGTGGACGCGTTTAGATGGGTTGAACAGACGGGAAAAGGCAGACTACACACTAGGCGGCGAAGGCCGATAATAGCAATCTAAACTGGGGAGCTGTATGGCCTGACAAAACGATGGGATCGGCAGCCGACATGCCTTTTCCCGAGGTAAAGGCGATGATCTCGAGGAACTCCGGAGGCATCTGAGCAAAAAACTCAAGGGGCGCCTAGAAAGCATCTTAGTGGGATGGGTACAGGAAGATGAAAGAACTGACCTCGAAGAGATTCTTCTGCACTCGCACGACACGAACATCCCTTTCATCCACCTCTTTCATTTCATTCCGCAGTGGCGAAGGTCGACAGTGTCCGCGTCGAGAAAATTTCGTTGTGACCGTAAGTCGGTGGTCCACGGTGGATTGTCTATACATAACCATGATCAAAAAGACAACAGAAGGTCGTCCTTATAATAAGACGCCATCGCCACCGATAGAATAATTAAGGGGGATTGAATGTGGCACTGTGGCCCCGGCGGTGGCCAGTGTAAGAAGACAATACCTCAAACCTCTGGTCGGGATGCTAGCAACGAGATAAGCTTCCAGAACCCATGACACGATCGGGCCACCTTCGAATTGCCAATTGTTCTTTGCGGGTGTGTACACAATTGGCGGAAGCGCTGGTGATTTGTGCAAGGATGACGACTTCTGGAAAAAGGTTGACTTCCAGAACAAACAAAGCTCTAAACTGACATGTTATTATGCAGACTAGTAATGTACGATAATATGTCAAGGTAACCACAACTCGATACTTGAGATTGAGGGTATAGATACTGGGAATGGAGCGGAAAGAGGGCGTTCAAGAATGCACCGGAACTGACCCTCTCGATGTTGGAATAGGCCTAAGGAAATGGTCAGGTAGTGTTGCGTCCAAATGAGCGAGAATCGTGGAAAGTCCAGCCGCTGACGCTTGTATGCAACCTGGATGGGTGCTAGGGCATTGATTGGTTCTAGTTCGCATTTCTAAGATAGCCGACCGAGGGTTCACTGTCTCTTCTTTCTGCATGAAAAGGTAGACTATAGTGCTCCATTGATGATCCCACTCGAATTTGCAGATCGAGGCGTGGTGTATGTCAGGACAAGCCGGGCACTTGACAATCTGCGGGGGATTGACAAAAAGAAGCCTTTTGAGGTAGTTCGAGAGCGAGAAGTAGCCCTGTTGTAAACATTCGGCCTGTGACGAGGTCAAAGAAATTTCTGGTCGTGCGAAGGCTGTGGAATTTTCCGCAGGGATAGGTTTCATCTTCAGTAATGCCTCGTAATAAACCTTCCCTTGGAATCTTCGCAAACCATGCCGCTCTCCAAATGCGAGAGCGTCTGCAGTAGACATAGTTTCATCCCATTGAAGACGAGAGATCCATGCGGATTCTACCTGTTCTTGGAGGGCGGGTTCGTTGCATAAGATTGCAGCGGTGAGAACTTGTCGCAGAAGGGTGACCGTCGAGGCCTCCAGGAAACGAAAGCTTTGCCGCTGAGCACATTTCACCAGAGCGGCAATCGACCATCTTTCGTAGGAAACAAAATGGTACTTGTTCGCAATGATTGCGAGGTTAGCTAACCTGGGGATGTTGATGGTGGAATCATCCTCTTGCAAGATGACTTCCGTCGGGCTATATGGCGGTTAGACGTTTGATAACTTGGGCTAACTTTGAAACGTACAGTGCGTACAAAGCCCAACAAAGCGCACTTAGTTCTTCACAAGAGTCAGCCAGTAGAAGAGGGCCTTCGTCAGTCGCGTCGCGACCAGATACTCGAGGTGCCACTGCATCCTTGAACATGTCGGCAAATGCTGAAGAGTCACGCGACAATAGAAATCGGTGCACCTTGGGGTTATCATGAGCCCGCTTGTATTGCCAATGGTGAATGACCTACTTTGAACAGAGTGCTTTCGACGAGGATGGTGAAGTCCCCATCCTCCTTGTAATACTCCAGATCAAGAACAAAAAAAGGAGTCTCGCGTTTCGTGTACACGAATTTCTTTTGAGATTCTGGCGAGCTCATGCTGAGGGGTCTAAGTGGCTGGAAAATATTGAAAAGGGGTGAGTGTCCTCCATTAAATAGTGTAGCCAGTGGCCCTTGAGGCTTTTGTACCAAGGTTTGAGATCGACAAAGAAAGTGGCGCATTGTACACTCCCTACTATGGCTGTTTGTTCGATAAGGTGAGAATAGCAGATTCATTGCATAGGATAAAGAAAGATCCCTGTTTATGTTTTTCAGCATCCATCTCGCTTCAAGGGCGAAGGCAACTTGAAAGACTGACCGACCTTCTTCCATCGACCGACAAAGTGCCAGAACCTTCCTTCAGCTCTAGCGCCTCCTAGAAACCACCCCGACCCGTGATTACATCCCGATTGCGATGAGGTTGCGGATTGTTCGATCTCTGACTTGAGAAGCAAGGCTGAAAACTGAGTCCATCCATCGAGAGCTGGTCGCGAGTCTAGAAAATTTCAACGGGTAGACCCCATAACATGAGCGCTAACATTCGCAAGTAACCAGAAGTCAATCTAGTGCGTTCTAAGTATCAAGCTGGAAGTGCGCAAGATTGATAAGTTATTCTGAAAGAGTATAAACACGAACAAATAAGTGTCCAGTCATGTCAATCTCAACAGACTTTCCATCTGCTTCTGTTCAAATTGAGGCCAACTTCATCCAGTTTATCAGCCTACATCAATCATAGTCAAATCAGACGTAAAGATCGAGCATTTGGCGGAGCAAGTCCTTCCATCCCTTGACGACATCGCTAGATTGTGTAAAACTGCAGGTTTTCATGATGGGAATGGCTTGTGCATCCACACAGAGGGTTTTCCTCGGTATTGGGTTAAATTCGGTGACCTCACCGTAGGCGAAGGTCTCACACAGGATTATGTCGCACGTATCGTAAACGCGGACCCCTCGAGCACCTTTCGCGTTCCAGAAGTCTTCGTAATCTTTTCCATCGGGTGGTGTCGCCATATCGTCATGGAGTTCGTCTCAGGCAAGACAGTCGCAGACCGCAAATCACTTGCCACAGGCAAATACAAAGAGGAGGATCTGAAAGCCGCTGTTTCTGCCGTCAGACAACTCATTGAACTCCGAGTACCTGCAGACACCCCTCCAGGACCTATTGTGGCGGAACTATCGGCCACGACTTCTTCGTTGAATGCAGGTCAGCTGTCAAATACCCGAAGGTCGAATATCTCCATCGTCAGATCAAACGTGTACGTCCTCCACTCAATTCAACTCCCCAGTATTCATTGACACTCCTGCACAAGTTAGCCAAATGTCGAAGGATTATGAACGTTGAATTCGGCAAGGAAGCCCAAGAAGACTTGGTTTTGTGTCCATCCGACTTGAACGCTGCCAACTTTCTAGTCGACGAGTCAGGCAGATTATGGGTCATTGACTTTGGCCGTACTTGCTTCATGCCACGCTCGTTTCTTTCATACTCGTTGAACGAAACGTATGACCCCTTTACACGCCTGGTGCAAGGCGGCGTTCGATACCCGGAACATCCCAATCTTAAAGCGATGGTGGCCGCCGCAGATATTCTTACGATTAGTGGTAGAAACACTGTTGGTTAGTCTTTCTTGTTCATCCTGTTTTTGCTGCACTGACTCAGTCATCAATGTCAGGTTTACCCTTCTGAGCTTTTGGGTAGTTCTTAGAGGGGTCTTCATCCCCCCCAAATCCAAAGATAAGGTCGGGAGTTCAAGGGTGTGCTATATCATTTTCCGAGCGTCACGCACTGTGGGCGCGTATAGCCTCAAAAGCTCGTCAGCTCGTGTGCCAGAATGTTGTTGGTGAGTTCTCTTTTCCTCATTGGTATCGCTGTCGTTTTTCGTCGTTCTATGATGTTTGAGGCATTTGGCTTTACGCAGGAGCGCACCCTGCACTGCAGAAAATTATCTCAGCTACCTTCGGCAGGGCTACTTTGGTAGTACTTGTCCGCTTTTTCTGAACTTTTCTCTCTTCGCCGTTTTTCTGCAGAAAAACTTACTGATCCGTCCCTTTGCAGGAATTCTACTTCTTTGACCCCTTCGTGAAACGTTTTTCTCCCAAATTCCCCTGATTATGTGACGGGCCGTTGCCTTGTTCAGACAAAGAATCGCATTTCGAGGTCCATAGCTGAATTTTTGCGCCGCATGGTCTCAAACCACGACCAATCAAGCAATTGCTCAGCTGCAACCTCAAAACATCAAAGGACCCATCCCCCCTCATTCTCAGTTTATCCCTCCTTCCTACGTTTACGCAGCTTATTGGCATCCCCCCTTGTTCAAAATGTCTAACTACATCATCGAACCTCCATCTGAAGGGCGCTGCATGTCGAGATTCTTCACGCTGGTCGCATGGTGGCAACGGGCAATGAGGCCCTAGATATCGTTAATGCTAGAAAAGACAAGAACCACGCCTATTACTTTGACATTGACCCTAGAGAAATGGATCCGAAAGACGGCACTCCCTTGCGCCGAATAATTCCTATTTCGATGAACGTGGAGAACCCAGCAGCGAGTGTTGCTTCCAACGAGGGCCACCACGGCAGCCCCGATGGAAAAACATATTGGGGATATGATTCCTTTGGGAGAGTCAGCGGTACCAGCAGCAGCGTTGGAAGCACTGGTAGTTTTGGCAGCGTCGGCAGTGTCGGAACGTGTCCCATTGATACTGTCGTCGATGTTCTCAGGGTCCATCCATTCTCACCATCTTAGCCATGCATGCTCGAGATCAAAGTCCGCGCTTACGCAAAACAGTCCAACTCTACGCCCGCTTCTTTATCATTCCGCCATTCACGATCGACTTTCGAGTCCGGGCGCGGATAATCTTAGTTAGGGAGACTGGGGGGCAGTACACACATATTATTGTCCGAATCAGAGTACAGGTCAAGTGGACTCAGAAAGGCAAGTGGACTCAGAAAGGAAGCTTGCTACCATCGTAGTTATAGAAGGAAGCCGTAGAATCAATAGTTACTTTCTTCGCGACTGCCAAAATTCCCGCAGACGACTGAGCAGTAGTGATCTGAGGACTGTTCTTAGCGTAGGTCTCCATCCACTCCTTGATCTCGTCGCCCAAGTCAGTCTGTACCCAACCTGGGTGGACGAGAGCAACTGTGACGCCTTCGTGCTTGAGGACTGCACCCCACTTTCGAGCCAGCCTGTTGAATAAAAACGTCAGAGAAAGTATCAGTAGAACGGACAGTAGACTGGGATGCCGACATGTTCAAGGCCGCCTTGGAGATAGAGTAGGAGTTGGTGATAAATGGCCACGAGCCCCCAAGTTCGAGTGACCCAAGGACAGATGTGATGAAAATGATCTTCTTCACAGCGGACTTCTTCACCAAGGGCAAGAATGCGGAAGTCACTCGAATAACGGCGATGGTGCTGAAGCTGAGTTCGTCTGCGAATAGCTTCAAGTCACTAGATTGATGTAGCATAAGCGTTGAATATATAAACAGTCAGTAGAGGGGAGCGCACAGGTCCTCGAAGGAAGTCATGGGCTGTGGCATGATGCCCGCATTGTTAATTAAGTAGTCGAGACCGTTGGGAAGGAGCGTTGCCACTTCCTCCGCGGCTTTCTCGATGCTCGCGACGTCGGTGACGTTGAGCTCGATGAGAGCGAGGCGGGTCTTGGGGTATTTCGAGGCGAGTTCTTGGAGGCCTTTGGCCCTGATATCGCGCGCGGTGGCGATGACAAAGTTATTCTCCTCTTTCAACTAGAAACGATATGTTAGTCCAGGAAAGGCGCACGCAAAGTGGTGGTGAGGACGTACGAGATCGCTGACGATGCTGAGGCCAATACCCCTGCTTGTACCAGTGATTAACCAGGAAGGCATGCTGTTATTGGAGCTGTTGTTGGGTTGTGATCGGGTGCGTTGAATGTTGAAGTGGTTGAACTGGAGGGTTTATAAAGCCAAAAACATTGTTGCAGCTGACGAAGACGTAACGCTGGCCAAGAACACCGATTGAATTATTGTGCCAGGGATACTACAACGTAGGAAGCGTTGGTAAGTATATTCTTAGTAAAAGGCCATCGATGTGGTGTCTGCCCGATGCCCGAGGTCAATTCCGCTTTGGGTGAGTCAACAGTTCTCGGATTTCGGACCTGTCATTGTATAGCCAAGAGGCGTAATACAAGATCTTAAGCTTCCGCAGAGAGGACGCGTCGCCCGTCCACTTTTTTGGCCCTTGCAACGAGTTAGAGGAGACTGGAGATTGTCGTGCAGTTGCCCAAAAGGAGACGCTTGTGTCGCGTATGCCCAGTACAAGTCATCTATGCCATCTATCTATTATTTTGTCGAGAAGAAGTCAGTCATATATATGAGTCGAAGGAGCTCTTCTGTCGGAGAATAGGCAAATACCGGTCCGAGAGTGCTGCTCAAACGAGGCGGGAATGTGAGAAACGTCTTTGGATCACTGAAGGGCTCTTTGCTTGATTTTGAGGTGCGTCAATAAGTACTGGCCGCATTGTGGGGCAATCCAAGAGCACACCTTTGAATTGATGATCCCTCCCAGCACTTGAAAGTCGGACATGCCCTGGCCTGAATGATATGGATAGTTTTTGCGGAGCTTTTGCTTTTTGGCCATGAAAGTTCCTCTGAACTTTGAAGGGAAGAACCCAAGAGAGCCCAAGAGGTGTACTGACTACTGAGAGGGTTCAAACCCAAATTAGGAACCCCACGTGCACACAAAACTCTATCACCCCTCCTTCATCTACAAGGGCCTAAAAACCGTCCTTACCATCGAAAAATGGTGAGTTTCTGAAGTAAATTCACCAAGGAATTGAAAAGCTGATACACTACACAGAGGCCTATACTTTTACAAGGTTCGCAGCAAAGGAAAGGCCGATAAGGCGCACTCAAATTTATCAATTATTTTGCAGGTCACGAACGATCGTTGACGCAGATCAAGTTCAACGCAGAGGGTGACTTGCTATTTACGTGCTCGAAGGACAACGTTATCAATGTGTGGTTTTCGCATAACGGAGAGCGGTTGGGGACGTACGCAGGCAATAATGGATCTGTGTGGACGTTGGATGTTGATCGTACGCTGTCTTTCTTTTATTGTTCGTTGAAGCGATTCTGACAAATTTCTACAGCGGAGTCGAGATTCATGATATCTGGTGCCGCTGATAACACTTTACGACTGTGGGCAGTGTCGACTGGCAAGTGCCTTTACACATGGGAGTTTCCAACGGCCGTCAAGCGGGTAGCGTTCAATGAGGAGGGAACACAGGTCGTATGTATCACTGAGCAGCGGATGGGGCACCAGTGCGCAATACGTGTATTCAACATCAACAAAGAGGGTGATGGAACCAATCGTGCGTATCCCCACAGAGCCCTTCGTTGGCAGCAGTTTTTTTCTGACTTTGATCTCCTACATAGAATCAAAAGAACCGTTGTACATGTTCAACCCCATCGGATCAAAAGCCACCGTTTGCGCCTTCACGCTAACACCCAACGTCATCATCACTGGGCACGAATCCGGAAAAGTGGCGCTTTTCAATGTAAAATCTGGAGAGGAGATCGACAACAACGAGCGGGCACACAGCGATGTGGTCACGGACCTGCAGCTTAGCAAGGATAGGGCATATTGCATTACAAGTAGCAAGGATAAGGCTGCACGGGTGTGTGTTCATCGATCTCAGGCTTTTCACTTGGTTTCTAACTGTTCCGACAGATACACGACACAAAAAACCTGATGGTCATCAAAACCTATAATACTGAAACACCTCTGAACAGCGCCTCACTGGCGCCCAATCGGCCATATGTCAGTGATTTCAGACTTTATCTAAAGGCATAGCTGACACCTTTGTTCGTAGATTCTGCTTGGCGGTGGTCAAGAAGCCATGAACGTAACGACAACATCTGCTCGACAGGGCAAGTTCGAAACACGGTTCTGGCACAAGGTGTTTGAAGAAGAAATCGGTCGTGTAAAGGGCCATTTCGGACCTATCAATACGTGAGTTGCGTTGTTTCTCGAAGGCTCTTCTGACGTTTCTTCGTTCCTTTAGGATTGCTGTGCACCCAGGAGGGACATCCTATGCCTCTGGAGGAGAGGACGGTTTCGTCCGTGTCCATCATTTCGACGACTCGTACTTCAGGGCGAAACCTTACGGGGACATTGAGATCTTGGACTGAGGTGCTGTGAATGTATCGTTTATCTCATAATACCATGCATGGTCCATGCGGCATATACTTTTAAGATCGTCCCATTTGAGTGCCTAGCTTCGTGTGATTGTGATCCAAAGCTGGCTGGCTCACTCTTTTTCTTTCGAGCTTACTGATTGACCTTCCACATGTAATGAATTGTAAGTCCGTCCGTTGCTTATCGTACTGTTTAACTGTTCCTAGCCATAACCAAGTCCACAAGATCGTTACCAAGTCCGAAAGATCGTCTCCAATGTCCAAGGAAGCATGCAAACAGAGCAGGTCGAAATTTTCATGTACCTCACCAACAATCGAAGTAGTTGCCTTGAATAACATTGGGGCATCCTTGAGTGTCTATCATTCACCTTCAAGTGAGTATTCTTATTCGGCAATGGAAGATACCACTAACCTTTGTCCAAAGGACAATCGTCGTAGTTATCACAACATTTGATGCACGCGCGTCTATCACCCGGCTCAACGAGCTCAACGTAGTGGTTGTACCTGGGCACAGTTGCAAGTATTCAGTGACATTACATGACAAAGGACGCCCCATTCACGTACCCAAGACAGACACTCCCTTGTGGGTTTCCAAGCCCCCCAGCTCCACCACTTGAATCATATTGCCCTCCACCATCATTGGAGTTCAGTCGATCCAGTGTCTCTGGTCGAATGCACCCTGTCACTGTCAACAACGTTCAACCCCTCAGCCTTGTAGACACCCTAATCACAAGAGACACGAACGTTGTGCAAACCTCGCTCCGCGGGAACTCGTGCCCGTCTTAAATTCTATGTTACTCCAGAAGTTTGCGGACAGCTGGCCTTGGGAAGAGTCGTACTTCCCACTTGGCGAACAGTATGTCTGCATCCCGCCCGGATGCTCGCTGTCCCCGATGTTGGTGTGTGGGGTCCGAGGCATGATCATACTAACCCGCGTTAGATCTGACGCCTTTGCTTCCGGTGTTAATTGAAGAGACGTACCAGAACGCTGCGGCATTGGTGACGTAGACGATATTGTCGGCCGATTGCCTCGCTTCCAGGGTGGGTGACCCGAGAGCTACCCCCGAGAAATGGGAGAGGACGCTGATCGCCAATAACAGGGCAGTTTTGGAGAACATCGCGGGGCGTTGGGGCACATAGTATGTGGACTCCTCACTGCATATTTATGCAAATCCAATCTACCTTCCTTGATGGATGTGGACGTGCCCTACGTTGCTCATATGACCCCGATAAACGTTAGAAGCGAGCGGAATAAGATTAGTATCATGATCACTGTCACTTGAATAGCGACCTCATGACGCATGTATATGTACCTCCGGCTTTGCATGACCGCCTTCAACGCTCTGCGACCACGTCGAAAGTGTGCCAAGCGTATTCGAAACGGACAAGTGCATCCGACGCGGTCGGAGCTCGAGTGTTGGGATCTGCAAGGGTTGATTTTCTCTGTTCCGCCCTGCCATTGAATATAAAAAAATTCTTTACATATACACTTCGTTATCGCGACTCGCCAGTACGGTATCCCGACGCGCGACAACGGAGGCTAAGTCTGGCTAAGCGCTGATGCGGAATGGAAGGGACAATATAAGTTACGTAATCCCTAAATACAATGAACGATCGACGGGCGCTGGATTCTTCTTCCTCTGCTTTCTATAAGCCTATCGCTTTCTCTCCTTTTCTCCTTCTCAACCCTCGTCCTCGTCGTCCTGGAAGATGACCTCGACCACTCCACGACTACCAGCAGTTACTCTCGCTCTCCTTTTACTAGCATGCACACCCACCTTCGCCGAGCTCGTCCTACCCACATGGATTCCAATGTTGCGCCGCACATCGTCCTCTTCGACACGGAATGTCCCTGCAATAGGCTTTGCCAATCCATTATCTGCAGGAGGAAGCTTTCTAACTGTACGTTGACCTCGACTTTTAAGCTTTTCTGTCTTAGCCTAAATAACCCTATTTAATGTAGCAAGTATCAGGCACATATCCGGAGGGCCAGGGAGAGCCCATAAACATCATTATATCTGGAAACTCGGACCCAAACGTTCTAATAGATGCACAACTCAATGGAGGATTAAGGAATTATTTTACGTCCGTCCACTTCCGTTCCTGGTGTCATCTATTGTTTTGCTCATTTTACGACGCAGGTCATTTGGCTTTTCCGGAGAGTGCCTGGGGCAACATTCTGGCTCGGACCAAGGGGCAAATCTAGGGGACGGGAATGGTAGCAGTGAGCGCTAGAGCCCCTTTCCTTTCAAATCGTCTTTGTCTGACGGCATGCTGGAACAGAGAACGAGACGGCAGTGATGCGATGGAATTACGGCGACCCACAGCTGGGTACGTGCAAGGAGACCGTGCAAGGAGGGAACCATTTTCGGTACTGGGTACAGGATGGGCCTTCTGCGAACACAGGCGCGATATTTTTAGCCCTGTCATATGAGATGCCCATCGCCCGTGAGTTATTCGCGTCTCTCCATATAAAATTTATCAGACGCTCATCTCCTGGCGCAGAACAACACGACATCGTTCCAAACGGATATAATCTTGGAAGGTACGTCTCACTCATTCCTCTTCCATCCCTCCATCCCTCAACAAAGTCTTCTCGCTCTTTCTAGGGACTGGCTAATAGGAAACATAACACAATCCGTAATCCCCACCGCAAACCTGACAAATGGAACCACATATTCAGGGTCAACGTCGTTCGCCAACTACACCTACCAAAGCGATATACAATACTTGACTGGATATCTAGCTAACACAAACGACGCCGTAAACCATAATATTACCGTCGGCGTCAACGGATTCAACGCCACGGACGGCTTCCTGGCGCTAATCAACGTGAAAATAACCGCCACTCCACCGAAAACGTATGATCCATTCTTTCCTTTCGCCTTACCCCCATAATAACTCCCCTGTCCATAGATCTTCAAGTACAACCATTACAATCAACTCTCTCGCACTGATACTCTCGTTGCTTGTTTTGCCCATGACTTCGTTAGCACTATGACCAGTCTCGAACCTGCCTTCTTTCGACATTGCGCAATGAACGGATATCCCTTTTCGTAGACATACCCATAGACTCTCGCTTTCATCATCAAAATCGTATGTAATTTTTAGTGTATATATAATTTGGGGTACAACTGCTATCTATGTTGCTTAGATCCTTGACCACTTCGCTGGACAGCTGCGATCTTGACATCCACCTTGCCTAATAGAAGTGACCCAAGCACGGACAGAACACTGATCACCGTTGAATCCATCACAAACTATAACTAGGAATACATGTCCGACATTGGCTCCAGAAACGCTCTGAACTTCGCCAGCAGCATGTTTACAACCACTGATTAGAAGATTTCTTTCAGCATTGAGGCAAAAACAAGAGGATACTCGTCCACACCTGCATCTTAAGCACCGTTAGGAATGATGTTGGCGAAGGAGTCATACGTGGTGACAGCCAAAGTGTCAGAGAACGGAGATCTGGCCCGGGTTAATAGTGTACAAGATGGCAGTACCATTTGCCTGGATCCGCTTGGCGTAGTAGTGAACGGTTTTGTAGTCGATCAGGATTTGGAAGCGATCACCGTGGTCGTAGACAGTGATAGTCGTGTTGGGTGCATTGACGAACAGCCCTTTGAGTGGTACTCTCTCCTCAGTACCCCGAGCGCCATTGGCAGGCCTGCTGTTCAAGACGATGGCGTTCTCCGCGCGACGGATGCTGACGTGGAGAAGGACGTCGCCGGCAGCATCGAGGATATTGACGGCGGTGTTGTCGATACCCGGGCCAGTGCTGGGAGTCAAGTCCAGTTTTGCGGACTGGAAGACGATGATGTTCTCAGCCTTGAATGGTGTTTTCAAGGTGACGGTCTGATGGGAAGGAGGTAGAAGACCATTGGATTTGCTGGGTTGATTGTAGATCTGTGGACGAAAGGTGAGTACGTTGTGAGAGAGTAGCCCGTCTTCTCCCACCTCAAAATGCGTTGGCAGGAGTCTAGAGATTGGGACATTGAAGCAGCATCCTTTTATACGGTCGCAGGTGTCTTGCCTAACACAGATTTTAAGTCCGCTTCGCTCGTTATTTCGTCAAGAACTAATTCCGCCGTTATATGCACACGCCATTCTCTTTTCCTCTAGCGTGTGGTGAAGTCATTTGTTTGAAAGGTGGTGTCAGGATAAGGAGAAATGGCGTTATTCGCAGAGTCCACGTCGGCCGAAGCGGTCAAACGGTCAAAGGCCAGAAACTTCTGACAACGAGAATAGAAGATTTGGTTTTAAGACGGCGGAACCCAGGGTGTGGAGATGAAATCATCTGACACGGCTAGGATGACTTGAGGTGAATAAAAGGACAAAGGGTGTGCAAGATGTCTCGTAACCGCACAAGATCGAGGCAGGGGGAGGGTCAATATTTTGAGCCCAATGTCGGCCAGAGAGACGTCGAGCGGTAGGTTCAGAACGGACTGTTGAAGATGTCAAATTGATTATAGAGTCTCTTGGGACGTTATGTGGACCGTAAATTGGGATAATTTGAATGTAACTGACAAGGCCATGAATCAGTCAGCAGAGTATTAGTTACGTGGTGTCGTTCCATGATCAGGGCTAGAGTGGCGGTTCACCTGCAGCAACTTTACGATAAATATAGCCATGACGGCAAAGATCACTTCACTTACAAATGCAGATTGAGCCCTACATTCGCAAACCTTCTCAGAGGTTGTCGTGGGCCACTCCAGACGGTATGTTCTATAGGTCCAAGACGTCTCCATCAAGAAACTTCGCGATTGACGAATGGATGGTGATTCTTTGATCAGATTCAGAGGTCGTGGTTGAGACAAGGCCCGAGATCCTTTGAAGGCGAGAATAGAATGCTCGCTTTTTGAGGAAGAACGAAGAAGTCCAGCAATTCAAGGGGGGGGGGGAAATTACTTGGCCTATCTGAGATAATCTAGACGAACGGAATGGAGAAAGAAACGTCTTTTTCCAATCGCACAAGATCTTAAGTGAGGAAGTCACATTTCTGTGCCTCAGTTTAGCCAGAAAATCCTCGAGGGAGGGGGGGAAGGGTTTACAGATGAGGGCGTCCTGTTAGAGATTTGACTGCAGAACCTCCAGAGACTTCACACGGAGCGTGGGTATGGCGGGATTGGTGACACAGATAACAATCTGATGCAGGACTGAGTGTCCGATGTCACTGCAGCAACGCAGGATTCTCTAGCCGTATTGCTGGCCTACACAGAGGTATTTGTCACTCTAAGTTAATGAGTGTTGCTCCATGGGTGAGGAAAGATGTTTCCGAAAACGAGTATCCAGTCAATATTTGAAGGTAGCTATTGGGTAGCTACAGCTAATTTTACAATGAGTATAGCTGTTATAGCAAAGATACTTTCCTTACCGGGGCGCAAAGTCGAATGAGAGCTCAGAGCGTCTAACTGCCTTGGAATTCTTTGAGGTTGCTTTGTATGTTGTGGTTTGAGTGCAAGTCATGTCGGAGATTTATTTCTTTTGTCACAACCAGCCGAAATTGGGACGGCATTGAATCGGCATTCTAACCAGTGCTAACCGTTGAAAGTTCTTTATTTTTCCATTTTTTAGCCCAAAATTGGCTACAATCACGCCGGAACTCCCATTGCCACCTGTTGCAACCAGGTTGCCACCCTGGATGGGACCAAAATTGTAACCAAAAACTCTTTGGTTGCTCTTAATTATGACGGCAATTTTGATAGGAACGTCCACAACAAGTTGAGATGCCGAATTAGAAAACTCCGACACATGGCGCACTAATTCCCGGTTACCCACAACAATTACCGAGCTTCGACCTTTGTAACGACTTCCAAAGTCAGAACAATGGAGTCCGAGACCATGCTGTAGCCCTCTCACCAGCCGAGTGAATTTATATTTTGCATTCCTCCCTCATTTGAACTACCAGCAGAGATAAACCATGCCTTCAAAGAGCACGAGGAGATTCATCATCGTCGATGACAGTACCATTCGCGAAGCCCGGGATCGGCAAGAGGAAACAAGGCCTCGCAAACGACAGCGGGTAGACGAAGACGAGGAAGAGGAGAGGAAGAAGGAAGAAGCTGGTTCTGCTGGAGCGAGGTTGGTGTGTGACCCAGAATACTACAAGGAGGACGGCGACTGCGTTGTGAGGGTTGACAATATCCTCTTCAAGGTGAATATTTTTCACGATGTTATGTATGCAATTTCTAACTATGAATTGAACTTTGTAGGTCCGTAAAGAACTGTTATCAACATCTCATACCTTTGCCGACCTTCTGGAGGGTCGTCGGGGAGCCATCGACGAGCACCCTCTGCAACTGCACGACATCTCCGTTGAAGAACTCCGGGCTCTTCTTTTTGCGTTATATTTTCAGTGGGTATCTATCCGTTTTCAATCCTATATCAATTTTGAACATATGTATACACAAACAGGCCAGACGATGGAACGCTTGTAGCGCTACCATTAGACCACACGGGCGCAGAGTTCGTTATACTCCTGGCTACCATATCCCACAAATACGCCTTCCAGGAGATTCACAAGTGGGCCACGGAAATCCTCGAACACACTGCGTCGTCCAACCCCGCATTCATGGAATCCTGCTCCTCCGCAACGCTGTCATTGATGGTGGACGTCGCTGTGCAATGCAACATTCTGCACCTCCTCTCCAGCGTCGTAGACAAGTGGAATGAGCGCGTGTATCATAAGAGTACACCATCCGTACCAGCAATGCAAGCTGCTGATAAACACGAATTGCTCAGCCTACGCGGGGTCGCGTACTACGTACACGTTCAGGACATGCTCGACCGCCAAACTCACACACCAGAAGGTGGCGGGACGCAGCTGCGTGTCGACCCGAAGCTGAACAACGGACAGGTTATGCGCCTGTTATCTGGGTATTGCTCCCTCGTCAGTTACTGGGAGCGGCTCAGGCTGAAGCCGCTCGAATTGCCCCATGCGTCGGATGCATGCACAGTCGATGCCCACCGCTCATGCGTGGCGACCTGGGAGAGGCGTTGGGTAAGTGCGGTGGGTTGGAAGAGGATATTGGGCTACAACTCGGCTGATATCTTGGCGCTGTTGACGTGCTTGAGAGACCAGCTTGGTGGCGACGAGGAACTGAAGAAGGGTACTACGCCGGAGTGTAGAGCTGCAGGATTGGATCTACTGAAGACGCATGCGGAGACAACACGCAAGCGTCTATCCGACCACTTCTTTGGTTGTATATGATTGCAGATCGTTCAGGTTAATTCAGAGCTCGAGCTGCATTGTGAAGGAGGGGAGAAACAATGAACGAAAGCTGTAAGGAAGTGAGTTGCCTTCGATTGGACGGATTTGAGTAGTAGGCTTTGACACTTTCAAGGGGTAATATTTTGATGCTCACAGAGTCAGAGAGAGAGCGCAGAATCTAATGGAAATTAAATCTAAGGCCCCAGAGTTAGCGGAAAGACTACTCCATTCCATCCCAGTTCTCGAGATTTATTTTAATCGATACAGCTCGTACAGCCACAAACCTCTTGAACTCAAACAAAAGTCAAAGGTGTTCAACTTCAACTTGAGTAAATTCATCTCGAAATACTATCAACAAAGTTCTAGCGAAAGCAATGGTTCATCGGTGCCTTCTTGTTCCCGAGCTCTTTAGCTTGGTTTGCGACGTCTTGAGGCATGACTGCAAAATGCGGCTACGTCAACGGTCGGCGACTTTGGCATCCCTTGCTCTCACATGTCGTGCTTTCGAAGGGCCAGCTCTCGACGTCCTTTGGCGTGAGATTGATGGATTGCGTCCGCTTCTCTGCACGATGCCGTCCGACCTGTTTGAGATGAAGGCAAAGGATTGGTCCCGCCAGGTTCACATATTGGTACGTTTGTGAATTCAAATATATCTTAGTGGAATCATTCTGATTTTTTCCGACCCAAAGTGTTTGCGCAGGCCGATCTTACTCTCTGACTTGACAAGATTGCCATCTTATGCCCAACGAATACGCAAACTTCGTGTGGACTCAACGCCTTCTGTTGACATTGGGGCTCTGCAAGCCCTAGGCATGGCAACATTGCATATGAGGCCCCTCCTTCCAAATCTTGAAGACCTTATGTGGGGTTATGGATACCTTGCCAAAGAAGTGGAATGGTCGATGTTTCAGTGCATCTATCTCTTCTTCTCTCCCAAACTCACCAGATTATCCGTCTTTCTATCCAATATATTTGACCATGCATGTCCCCCCTCCATCCTTTCTGGTCTTATTAACTCTTGCCCAGCCCTGAAAGAATTGACTTTCTATATCCAATCCTCCAACTCCGATGAAGAAAATCGACGGGGTATTTCTTCTGCCATTTGCCAATGGAACTGCCTTCAGTCTCTAACGGTCAATGGATTGACGCAAGAGGCTCTCGAGCATCTCGCAACAATCCCATCCCTCCAAACACTTTCTCTTAACTCCCTGCAAGATGTGACACGCGCTGACAATCAACACTTGCCGATCGTTACGCGCATCCCCACTAGTGGTTACCCTGCCCTTCAAAGTTTATCAATCTCTTGTAGGACGATCAATGCTGTGATTGCTTTTGTGCAGCTCCTATCCTCTAGTCCCCTCGAGGATCTCGAAATTCAGGTTGGGGATCTTTGTTATCTTCGCCAGTGGAGGGAACTCTTCAGTAGCATCAGTCGCCATATTTGCCATCCGTCATTGGAAGCACTTACTTTGCAGGAGTCGGGCAATGCCTTGGAACCCCCAGAAGCACTCATTTCTGACATTGGACTCGAGGCTTTGTCTGTGTTCACAAATCTTCAAACCGTTGATATCCAGCCTGCTTTTGGCATTCAACTTACGAGTGACACAGTGAACAGATTAGCTGATGCCTGGCCCAACATACGTAGCCTCGAACTTGGCAATATGTCTCCATGGCCAAGATCATCAATCATAAAAACGGAGGACCTCATTCCCTTTGCACAACGTTGCTCTAAGCTCTCGTACCTAGGCATCGTTTTTGACGCTCAAAATACCCAGCTGAGGTTAAGTCCTGGTTTCTTCAACAATAATTTGACCAGCCTATCTGTCGCAGACTCTCCCATCAATGCCCCACCCAAAGTTGCCGCTTTTCTTTCCGATATTTTCCCCAGAATCGAATCGATCACTTTTGCGGATGATTGGCGGGACTCGACAGATGGCGATCCTGAGAACGCAACAGAAACCGCAAGAATGTGGGATGAGGCGGAATGCCTGCTTGAAACATTTGCCATGGTACGATTGCAGGAGAGGAGCAGGATGGAAATACGTTGTGATTAACAAACACCTGTTACGGTCGAAGTCTAGATCATCTTGACAAAGCCTTAGTTAGACCTTGGGCTACTACCACAGAACTACAGTCGCGGACAAACAAAGACAACAATTTTGGTGATTGTGAGATGGGGACCCTGCACAACCCTCAATATTACTTTTTATTGCAGAAACGTGGAGATTAGGACCCAACGCTTTGATTTACACGAGCCGATTTTTCGAAATCGATGAAATGGGAAATTTTAGCCCAAAAATATTGGCCGGACCCTTAATGAACCCTTAAAATTATGAAAAATAGCGCAATCGACTCCTTTTTCAATTCTGTATCTGATCCTGAAGTTTGGGGAAAATCTGACAAGCTGTTCTTTAGTGTTTGAAAGTCCGGTTCGGTCCGGTTTTTTGATGCCCAGGGGCGTTAACCGTAACCGTAACCGGTCTGCCTTTTCCCCAGAAGTCAAAAGACCAGACCGGACCGCAAAAAGACCGCAGACTGCGGTTTTTTGCGGTCTATAGACCGGTTTCGGTCTGCATCAGTTTTAACCGGTTTATGACCGGTCTTTAGGCCAATATTTTAAAATTATGAATCGGTAAATTTATTAACATCTCTAATAGCTTCAAAACGAGCCCAAGAACGTTAAATTCCGTTAGGAATTGGTGCTTCTATAAAATAAGTCTGGTACATCTATTATTCCCAAAAGTAATTTACATTTTAATTCATATCTCTCTCGTTTTTTTACCAAATCGTACGTTCTTGGGTGCGTTTTAAAGGGTATTTAAGGGGCTATAAAAGACCAGTCCAAACCGGTCAAGACCGGTTCACGTTAACCGGTTTTTTTGCGGTCTTTACATTTCAAAAATAAAAGACCGTAACCGCAGGTCCGGTCTTTTGCGGTCTTGGTCCGGTCTGGTTACGGTCTTTTTCCAGTCACGAGACCGGACTTCCAAACACTACTGTTCTTGCAGAAAAAAATGATTTTAAATCACCTAAAATGGCAACTCAGGGTCTTCCCACCCCCACAGACCCTAAATGAACCCTGGCCTGTTGACCCCCTTCCCCTCCCCACCTTCAACACATGCATATTATTAACTTCTGATCAGAATTACAATGTTTAGCAAGTGCCACTCAATTTTTAAATGACCACCGGCATTGGGAGCCTGCCAGGGGGGGTCCCAAGACCTGTTGAAGACCCCAACAAAACGACAAAAATTGTCAAAAATTTTGGCCAACCCAATCCCTTGTGGGAAAAATTTTGGAGGGGTGTTTTTGGACGTAGTTTCGCATCCTGAGTTCGAATCTGAAGTCAGATTGTCAAAATATTCATTTCTTCCCAAGCTACTGAAATTGTTGTCTTTGTTTGTCCGCGACTGTATCAACACACCAATAGTTTACATATCGTAATGACTGGTTTCGAGATGACTTGTACCCAAATGCCATTAAGACTCTGCACAAATGGCTTGAGAGGAGATCGCCTTGTTGAGAAAGTAGAATCTGCAATGCGTTGATCTGTGCGCAAATTTGGCGCAAATAGTGATGATTTAGGCAGGATCAAGGCTAGTTGCCGACTGTATCGAGTGTTTTAAGACCATGCGGCGTCAACAGAGTCAACAACCCTCTGCAGCTGCACCACATCTCCATTAAAGCACTCCCTGCTCTTCTTTTTACATTATGCTTTCAGTGGGTACCTTCTGATTTCAATCCCATGTCAATTTACAACATCTGTAGATGTGATACACCAACAGGCCAGAGGATGGAAAGCTAGTAGCCCTACCATTAGGCCACACGGGGGCAAAGCTACCACAAAGACGCTTTTCAACAAATCCACAAATGATCTACTGAAATCCTTGAACACACCATGTCTTTCAATTCCGTATTCATGGAGTCCTGCTCCTCCGCAATGCTGTCCTTGATGGTCAACATCGCTGTGCAAAGCGCCTCCTCTCCAGCCTCATAGACAAATGGAGCAAGCATGTTGAAAGAGGATGCCACCGTACCAGCAATACAAGCTCCTGATAAATATGAATCACTCCACCTACATGGGGTCGCGTGCTACGTACATGTCCAGGACATGCCGACCACCAAACAGGTAAATAGCTTCGCTTGAGATGTCAGCACCTAAAAGTGGAGAGTGTGTTAGGTCCCACCCTTGGCTGTAGTCGTTGCCCTACTCACCCACATTATTGCACTTAATGCTTTGCCATTTACCATGCATTCAAGCCAGGGGTCTGCAGCATGCACTGGCACATGGCTTTGGCCTAGGATTTGTTGGGGGGCTTTTGGTAAACATATATCAACAATCTCTTGTTTCCCTCCAAATATATAAAAGTAGACGAAACACCAAGTTCCTCTGTTGGAAAAATCACAGAACATTGGAAAACAAATCTACTAATATAACCAAATGGGCCAAGACCTATTCCCCCACTTCTTTCTGACTGGAATAGCTGGATGCGACTTACCATGTTCAGATGACGAGATCTGGCAATAACCAGATCAGCTGGAAGCTCCCAGCAAACACATATAAATACAATAATTTTTGCCCGAACAGCCCGATCGCGCATGAACTCATGTTCCGAATCCTCAATCCTCCTCCTCCACCAACATCTCAAGACTAGGGTCCAAGGCTGTGAGAGGCGCCTCCCCGCTATCCTCATTATCCACCACAGGTACCAGGGGCTTGTCCCACATCCTCGTGAAATGGTTCAGCAAATCCCTCCGCACTTGCGTCTGACACATAGCATACGCCTTGATACCTTCTACCGCAGCGGCATCAGCTGTAAAGGGCTCAGTGCGACCCTCCCACTGTCAAGCCTCCCACTCTAGAGTTTTACGGACCCTCCTCATCTCCTCTTTTAATAACTGCACCTCTTCAGACCAACGAAGATAACGCGCTCGTGCCTTGGCCCACTCTATCCTCACAGCTGTGGAAAAGAAAATCAGCCTCTGGAACATACAGATCAGTCTCTACTAACCTTCGTGCAGCACTGCATCTGTTTGATCTCCTGTTGCTGGGGCACGCATCCAAATCCAGGACACAGTGCGGTAACCTTTGCCTAACTTGCACTTGATGATCAATCTCTTCTTTTTGCTCACTTGGCGGCCATCAGGCCCAATTATGTCGTTTGGATCCTCGATGCTGATCTCGGTCCCATCTGGCGTGGTCAAATCCTTGTGCGACAGCTCCCTCAGCTCATTCTCCCAAGCCCCCGGTCCTATCAGCTTGAACAACGCTGCTCGCGCTTCGCGATACTTGACGGCGAGGGCCATGCACTTTGTCTCAACCCGTATGATGGTTTCCGATGCTCTGGTGTTTGGGTTTTGGCCACGAATGTTACGGTTGCGGAAGCCAATGAAGGAAAGGCAGCCACGTTGGAGACTTCGGATTTTCTCGAGGGTGTCGTAGCACTGGGCTTGGCGTAGTTTGGTTTCGATAGTGACGAGGTTTGCATGGCAGTTGTGAAGTCTGTGGTCGTCAGGCAGAGCGGAAGGCAGCCAGAGTAAATGAAACTCGACTTCGTCTCGAGTAGTGTTTGCAGGTCCAGTCTACAGGACTGAAAATATACATAGGACTGAACTGGACTGAACCATGGTCCAGTCTTTTTCCAGTTGCAGTTGCCCACATTTGTGGTCAGTGCAGTTGCCAGTTGCCATGTTTTTGTAAATATATAAAAACTGAAAAAGACCGGTTTAGACCGGTTGCAACCGGTCTTTTGTCCCATCACGTGCTGGACCTTACTCGTGCACATTTTACTTAATTTTCGGTCCCTGAATCATCAAAAACGGTCAAGAATTGGTTGAGATATGGCCAAAAACATTTTTATACATGTGATTCAAATGTACATCCTTTCTGTTTTCGCCCTACCTCAGTCAAATCTTGACGGAATTGCTTAGATTTTTAATCAGTCTACGGAGAATTAAAATATCTATCTATGTATGCAATGTACGTGAGGTAATATTTAGTTTCTGTGGTGTAATAAATTTTACAACAAAAGACTGGTCGCAACTGGTCTGGACCAGTCTTTTTCGCGTTGTGGACCGATTAGGACCGGTCCAAAGCGGTCCGGTTGCGGTCCCTCAATATTTGGATCGGTCTAGACCGGTTGCGGTTGCCAGTTGCGTCGTTTTGAGGTAAAAAACTGGACTTAACTGGACCTGCGAACACTAGTCTCGAGCGCGTTCCTCGGCTGGCAGGGCTTTCTGTGCCTCGTCATACTAGGCCATCATCAAAGATGCCGTGGGCATGTAGACAGCCTGTAAATTGCGGAATTGTTTGAGCTGCCGGTGTAGGAGTAGCCGCCGGCGGTGGATGTCGTTGCTCTGGTTTAATGTCATTTCTTCTTCCGCCCGAGCATCCCAGGCGATCCGTCATCTAAGCACAATAACAGAGTGAGCAAGATCTCGGCTATATGTTAAATTACTTACTGAGTGTCTTCGACCAAAAGGCCCATGGTAATGAACGACGTGGGACCTGTGTCGTGAATTTGGGGAATGCTGGCCTTCAATGACTCCTTTTCCTCCAGTAGTAACTGCCGCTTCACGTCATCTTGAGAAGCGTCTATCAATAATTAATAATTTGACACAAGGAGTAGAGACAAATAAACTTACGAGCAACGATAGACATGTAAGGGTTTGGTTTGGATGGGTCCTTCTCCCACTCCTCCACCATTTTTGTCCATCTTGGCACGAATGCCTCATCGCGCAACGATGCAGAGAAGTCTTCGAAAATCTTTTGTTGGCGCTTCTGCTCGGGTATCGCCAAGAGTAACCGAGTGTGTAAACTTACGCCTATCGAAAGAGTTCGTCAAGCCGGAAAACAACTGAGAAAGTGAGGAAACTTACCCAAACGAACCTTCTTGCGCCAGTTGTGGTGTCCGAAGTGGTCGTCGAGGGTGTCGTGGCGTGACCCTGGTCCCATCTCTTTCGTACTGTTCGCAACCAGATTCATTTCCGCCCAACTCTGCTCAATACCTTCCCCATCCGTTCGACCAACCCCTGGTTTTAGATTCAACGAGTGCGGTGCCTGACAAGGCACTTTATGCATTGGGCAGTGACACTTGGGGATGCCCCAATCCATGGACACATTGTCGGGGATATGGACATCCTTCGGTAACTCAACCATCCGCTTGTGGAACTTGACCTTGAATTGACAAGCAATGTCGTAGGAGACGAAAACACTGAGTAATGCAATCGGTGCAAGCGCACCAAGCAAGATGTAGTCCATGTTGCAATACCTGAAAGAAACCGTGAGTGTCGTGTGACAGGCAGGGTTAGCCTGAGAATGTGCCTTTCACCTTTCTGGAGGTCACCAACCCCATTCGCTTGGACAAATTCATGTCGAGCGCAAATGCACATACCCATGCCGGTCGAGCGCATTCCTCCCGAGAACTTTGTTTCTGCATGAGCCAGTGTCTTGAAGCCACTGCAGGTGCTTATCTGCACATCACTCAGCCCTTCTCGTAGACAGATAAGAACGAAGTAATCACATACGTCTTTTTGGGATGCATATTTCAAGATGTGTTTCCGATATGGTTCGTCGTCAGGGAAGTAAGCCAGGCTGGTATGTAAACCTGGATCCCTTGCAACACTTGATCGCATCAAGTTCTTCAGACGAAAGTTGGCGTCCAATGCCACGATCAGGAGGTAAAGAAACCTGCTATCCATTGATAAGCACATCTTGGAACGGCATGGATAAACTGACTTTAGTTCCAACGGCACGTCCTTCCAATCCTCAGGTATATTAACATCAGGCATCGGACACGCAGGGCATGCAACCGCTAGATCACCAGATTGCGTAGTAATGAGACCATTAACTAAGTTCCCCCGACCTGTGTGCTTCATGAATTTCAAATGACACCACATTCTGATCATTCTCATCAGTGCCCTATAGCGCGTCTTGGTGAAGGGTGTCAGCATTCGAAACATGAGGTTAAAGGGAACATCCACCTTGGGAATATTGATATCAAGGTTATCCGTTAAGTGTTCCAGTGACTTGTAGAATTCGTGTGCCGAAAGTTTCCCCGTTAGAGTAATGACGTGGAAGAGCTCCAGAAGTCGGAATGTTGCACAGGTTTGGGGCTGGTAGACAGTTGCAGGAAACCATTCGCATCGCAAGAGCTGTTGACGATGCGGTATCCGCTCATTGCAACCACAGAAGTCCACGGCGACGTAATGAAGGCCGTTGGTGTGTAATACGATGAAGTCTTGATGGCCAGGAACTGGGAGAACGCAAGAAGAATTGATGTGGCCCAGTTGGACGCATAAACCGATAGACTTTAATGAAACTTTTTCAAAATACACGTCGTTCCACTTCTGCTCGAATAAAACAATCAAAGCCAGGCCAACAATGAAAGTATAGATGGACATACCCGTATAATATGAAGCGGAAGGTACTTGTGCCTTGCTAAGCAACATTCCGAACATTCCAGCCTGCCGCCCAGGCAGTCGACACATTGAAACACACCACACGGCCCTTTGCATGACATACAGGTCCCCTGCCTTGAGTCGCCACAGCCCTCCAATCTCAATACCTCTGATAAAAACTCCTCCCAGAAGCTGGGGTCTTCCTTGGTCTTCCCAGACCATTCTTGTAGAGGCGCATCCTGCACGATCGATGAGAATTGAGCTCAAGATGATGGCACTAATACTTACCGAGGTTGGATATCACTTAGAAGCCACCTTCGCAGCCATGTCTGAAGATTGCGCTGATGGAAGCTCCGCGCTGTGGGGGTTCTGAATTCCATCGTCTAAGTATCCTAGGTCATACTGAGGACTAGGATTCCAGTGATAGGAAGGAGCAGGTTGGGCAAAACGACATGACTTCTGAGGTGAGCGTGGGGTTTGCTGAATACAGCGGTGGTTTGCTGAAAGAGTGACCGTGCGTGCTTGTGGAATGGCGATGTCGTCTTCGGCTGAATCTGTGTCGCGGAGCACAACATATTTTCCAGTGCAGCATCATCCTCGCATGTCGTGATGATGCTTACGGAAGCAAGCTGAGCTCGCTTCATAAGCGTCTAATATCTAATTCCCACAATCATTTCCAACAAGTCAAGGGCGAGCACTTCGCCCTTGACTTAGTGAATATGTAAGTAAGACTACAAATAGATGCTACATTGACTGTAAAATACTAGGCACTAAAACTCATCATCGATGGCCTCCCTTCTGCCCTCCAACCTCCCCTCCTCACGAGCCCTTGACAACGCGACGACATGCTCAAGCCTAATAAACGTCACATCCACTTCAGTCACCCACCTTGACCAAGCTATTAGCTAGGAAATCCTGAAAAATTATCCAGGCTAATAGATCCTCTGGCTGGTTTTTTTTTGGCCTTTGGAAGAAAATATATCATTGGATTTGATAGAAAATGTTTGACCTCTAATATTGTGACTAGAAATATTTGGGTAGATAAATTGTGTTCAAAGAATATCCTAGTCAAG
>NW_001889875.1:2458557-2475740 GCF_000143565.1 Laccaria bicolor S238N-H82
GAAAATGCACAGACCAAGTAAATAGTACATTAATATTATCAACAACCATTTACAACATGTGAATTTTTTTTCATTTTTGGCTATATTTTCATTAATTACTATATTAGGAAATGTGCACAGACCATGTGAACAGCACCCCATCATCACCACTCCCTCTATTTTTAAAAAAAAATTATTCTGGTAAAATCCTGTATGGTGTAATAGATTATCTGTGCATCAAAGGTGGGTGGTATGGCAATATGATCTATCACATGATCACATCACATGATATGTCACAAAACCCAACTCTCATGGTGCCACAGATATCAGATGAGATGCAGATATAGATCATTGTTTGCCATGATGAGCAACATCTATCAGTGCTAGACATTACAGGCCTTGGTGGATGTAAATGGTCTCTTACTTCCTAATTTGTGGGTCACAATAGAATACATACAAACATGATTCCTAAACTTCATTACGCAAACAGCAGTGCAAAGCACTGTAACCTCTGCTACCTCTTGGGAAGTCCATAAGTGGTTGGATACAGATGCAGAAAGGGATAACACTGCAGATCTGATAAGACCTGCCCTGACAAACTGTGCTGACACTTGTACTCTTGAAGTAATGTCAATATAAGTGTCTGGCAAGCTAAGGAGGTTTTGACAGTTTGCATTGTTGTGTGAAGACCTTGCAAGAAGCTTTGAATCTAAGAGAGTCTTGCGGAATCAAGCTAAATGAGTAGCTCCTTATAAGTTATGCTCTGGAATGTCACAAGCATAGCTGTACTCACCTTTCCCAGAATGCTGCAGAAAGGTATAGCAGAATTCTGCCAGAATGTAGGGAAGGGAGAAATGATGAGCACACAATGACAGTCAGTCACAAGCTCTCCTAAAAGAGTCACAATCTACAGCTGACCTTATCACTCTATTCCTTCCCTAAGCTTGATAGAGAGTCATAAAGACAATACTCTCATATGCAAGTGGAAACAGAGAAGATGCATGTACAAAGATGCATAAGAAGCATGACTAAAATATAACATAATCTGAGTGTAACCACTGTGATGTGCATATGTAGGATCCATTGAATAGGGAATATACTTGATAGCCTGACCTCTCTCACACATGGGACTCCTACTGACAAGTATGGCATATATGGGATCTTATCCATCTTTTACAATATTTACTTTCTATTGCTTAGCTATTGTGTCACATGACTCCTTTTTGTACCTGTGAGTAGTACCAAGCAGAGACATGTATGGATGGATAGGCATGGAAGCAATAGCACAAGTAACAAACAAACATCTAACTGGTAATTGGTTATAATTTTTGGCTGACTATACTACATATTATAACTCAGGTAGGACTACTGTACTACCTTGCCAGCTCATAAATAATATACAATCATGTAGTTGTTCATGTTCTATATCATGTGATAGATCATATTGCCATACCACCCACCTTTGATGCACAGATAATCTATTACACCATACAGGATTTTACCAGAATAATTTTTTTTTAAAAATAGAGGGAGTGGTGATGATGGGGTGCTGTTCACATGGTCTGTGCACATTTCCTAATATAGTAATTAATGAAAATATAGCCAAAAATGAAAAAAAATTCACATGTTGTAAATGGTTGTTGATAATATTAATGTACTATTTACTTGGTCTGTGCATGTTTCCAAATATGGTAATTAGTAAAAATATAGCCAGAAAATCAGAGAGAAAAAAGAGAAAAATATGTGATTATAGTTTCACCCCATATGCATTATATAGTTGTTTATGTTGTGTATCATATGATATGACATGTGACACAATCATGTGATATATAATAATCAGGTGATGTCATCATGTGATACAGTCATGTGATAGGACATATGATATAATCATGTGATGGATCATATGATCTGGTCATGTGATGTAGTCATGTGATGGATCATATGATCTGGTCATGTAATATAACCATGTGATGCAGTCATGTGATCTCTTTTTCTGCACTTATAACATCACTACTGCTATTTTTTGCTGTTCATTATCCTTGTTGTTATTCCTCTGTAGCTGTTGTAATATGGTGTAATGAGGTCTGGCCACAGAAATTAATAAGGTAATTGATGAAAATAGAGCTAAAAAGTCACAAAAGAAATAAAATAAAATAATAGAGTATTGTTGATGGTCTGTGCACATTTCCTGATAAGAAATTATATCTAGAAAATTAGAAGAAAAAGAGAGAAATAATGGACTGTTGTTGACAATATTGGAATATTGTATACATGGTCTGTGCACATTTCCTAAAATGGTAATTAATACAAATATTGCTAGAAAAATTGGAAAAAATATTCACATGATATAAATAGTTGTTGATAATGTTGATGTACTATTTACTTGGTCTGTGCATATTTCCAAATATGGTAGTGAATAAAAATATAGGCAGAAAATGAGAAGAAAAAAACACAAAATAATAGACTATTGTTAGCAATATTTAGATACTGTATACATGGTCTGTGAATATTTCCTAATATGGTAAATGATACAAATATAGCTAGAAAAACAGAAAAGAAAATAGAAAAAGAATAGACATACCATCACAACTGAATGCAGAATGATACACCATGCAGATCAACACATACATAGAGCAGACTCTCAAATGTTACTGTGGTACTACAGTGACATCAATTCTGAGGTTGAAATTTGACTCATTGTGAGAACTTGGTGAGGACTCAGCAGCCTCAGCCATCACATCGCTTTGAAATTTTGACAGTCTGCCCTGTGCATGTGTTGGTCTAGTGTGGCTTATCATTCTGCATTCAGCTGTAACTGTTATTGACAATGTTGGTGTATAGTGCACATGGTCTGTGCATATTTCCAAATAAGGTGATTTGTGCAAATATAGCCAGAAAATTACAATAAAATATAAGAAACATTAAAGAAAATATTAGATGGTAGTCACTATTGGTTATGATGTTGCAGAGCTAAAATCAGAGTAAATAAGGCAAGATTACTATTTTAAATGAAAGTCATTTAGAAAATGTGGTAAAAATGAGAAAAAATAGGACTTGTTGTTGGGTACTGTTGTATATCTAAAAAAGAAAATTCAAGTATTTGTAATAGAGAGATCAGAATTCTAAGAGATTCTAACCATTCCTGCAGAAATAGGTGGGGCACAGTAAAGTACTGGTAGTCAGCATGTCATTATGGTCAACAGATATGAATACATCATATCATATTATACATATTTATAACTTCAGACACTGACAATCCTCAGAGCTCTCTGCAGTGCTCAGAAATATACCTCTATAAAAGTGAAAAGAAAAACAAGCTGGCATATTCAATCTGACAGTTCCTGAAGTCTCTCTAGTCTTCAGGAACATACTTCAGTGAAGAAATATGGCTTACACATCAGTAATAATTCAGTAAAGTAAGGCTAGTCTATTATAGATAGTTATTAATATACACTCAACATAAAAGCAGTCAGTAACAACCTTTATTATCTGATAGAGCAGAATTTAGAGGCTATAACTATATAACAAATAGCTTATTACCAATAGATAGAGCTGAATGCAATATATAATCTGGTTTTTCTATAATAAAAATACAATATAAAATAAAAGGGCAAGTTTAGGACCAAAATAATCTTTATCATAAATTTTGTAGAAAAGTTGAATCCAGAAGATAAAAGTTTGAATGGTCAGAAATTTTTGAAGTTTTTTTTTTTGAAACTAGGACCCCAGATACTCCATGACACTGGCAGGAAATTTTTTGCCTATGTGACATGGCTTAAACATTTCCGAGCAGTGTGACATGGCAAAAAAATTTCTTAGCAGTGTGACATGACTCAAACATTTTTCAACAGTGTCACACAGCTAAAAAATTTCCTACCAGTTTGAAACACTTCAAAAATTTCTTACCAGTCTGACACCCTTCAAATATTTCTGACCACTTTCACTTGACTAGGACATTTTTGAACACAATTTATCTACCCAAATATTTCTAGTCACAATATTAGAGGTCAAACATTTTCTATCAAATCCAATGATATATTTTCTTCCAAAGGCCAAAAAAAAACCAGCCAGAGGATCTATTAGCCTGGATAATTTTTCAGGATTTCCTAGCTAATAGCTTGGTCAAGGTGGGTGACTGAAGTGGATGTCAGGGTCTAGCGCGCATGGGAGTAAAGTATCTCCGAGATCTCACCAGCTTTTTCCTTTCGATCTCCATTTTCCGGCGGCGTTCACCCAGCGTCAGGAAACAATCTGGGTGCACAGCAGCAGCAGGAGTGGGTTTTTTTTTGAGAGAGACCTTCGGCATTTAGGATGTGTGAACTTTGGAGAGCGAGAGGGCGATTGTAGTAGTACACGCCAAACCTTATTTTGGTGGCTGCAACTGTATAGTAAATAATCACGCGTAGTTGGGGATGGGTCAAAATGTGTGCATTGACATAGGGGCGTATTAGGACATGTATTGAGATGCTAGATTAATAAACTGTGAGAGGGAGACCCACAGCGCGGTGTTCAGAGTGGTAAGCAAACACGCCTCTACGATACGTGTCTTCAAATTGGGAAGGGGTGTGAACTACGACGGATGCGTGAACATCCTCCAAAAGAGTCAATAGGTTTCAGTACTCGTTGGCAGTCACGTTAGCCGTCCTATACTCGTCGCCGCAACCATAATCTTGAAGGATGTCGGCCAGTGCATCACAGATCTGGGAAATAGATTCCTCCCACATGTGTTCTGCCTCCGTCAATAGGCCGATCGCACCATCAGGGTCACGTATGCATGCCCTGACTATGTCATCGATATATTGAATGACTGAGCCACTGGTAACATTGATGAGATGCACCCGGCGCTCCTCAATGAAGGCTGTCAGCTCTAAGCTGCAGAAGAGAATCTTGGTGACCCTCGTTGAATTTGAATGATACACAGAAAATCCACCTTAATTGACTACTCAACTCGCCTGAGCTAGGTACTTTCTCAGGTTCAGAAGGAACCTGGATCTTCTTCTTTACTTGTTTCTGGTACTGGCGGCACCGCTTCTTGCAAAGGGCATCATGGTTACTATCAAATCGTTCAACTTCCTCATAGCTTTGTCACAGCAAAAGAACGACGCACTTATGGTGAAATTTTCGGGAGGAGCGCCGATGCGCCTCTCGCCTTTCTTCTAGAGTGCTATACAAGCGAGGGCGCCCCATATATGACATTGAAGTAATGGTTGAGTTCAAAGCAAGGGTCAGACCAAACATGGGTACACTTAACTTCAGTCTGATATTTTCATTACTTCATGTGCATTTCATAACCTAATAAAGAGGAAAGTACACTGGAGGAAAGCCCTTAAAAGCGTGATTCCGTAGAGGTCAAAATCATGTTAAACCGTGTCAAGAGGCCCCGGAGCACAGGTGAGAAGCTAAGGACGCCCTGCATAACTACAGTTTTCAAAGCTGAAAGCGAACGACCAATCGTCGTTCGTCTGATATTTACTCTACGAGCCTCCCTGTGCCTCCAAACATAGCCAGATTGTAAGAAACATACCACTGGAGATCCCATGCGAAGTCTTAGCCCATAAGCCTCTGTTTTGAGACCTCCATGGCAGCTTCAAGTTATGTTTTCGCATAATCGGAAATGGCTATTTTGGGCAAGTGCGAGGGAAACATATATGTCCAGCATAAAAATTCTCATCTCTCATTTTGAAACATTGGGCAAGCGTTTAAAGCAGAACACAAGTATATTTTCACCGCACTACGGAACTACCAGACAAATCACAACAAGACTACGGACTACAAAACTAAACGACGGCTATGAACACATGTATCAACACGGCATGAATCAAAAATGCGATTATATCAGAGGCGGCACGCAAAACCTGCCGCAATAGAACTCTCCATCCTCACTCGTCAGTCCTCTGCAGAAGGAATGTGGAAGGAGACAGAAGCCAAGACACAAGTGACGAGGGGGGATGTGTTTTCCCTGAGGTTCGAAAATCAGCGACAGGAAATCAACGAAAAAAGAAGAATACAAACCAACCGACAAATACACCAATATTGTGGCCGCGAGTGACGAGATAGAACGGACCGGAAGCGTCGTCAGGAGGATATTGGTAACTGACCCCGTTAAACATCCTGGTAGTGGATGCGACTGCAGGTGCAGCAATGGAGACAGGTGCCACAGGTACCACAATGACGGGGGATGCTGTGACGGCAGTTGTGCCTGCAGGCGCAACAGCGGGGGGAGCAGTGGCGACGACAGATACTGCAACAGAATCTCTGTTGGATGCTACAGGGGAAGGTCCAACAACAGGTTTCACCGCAACGGTAGATAGGGTAGCGGTAATTAACACACGACCGGCAGTGTCCGCATTTTCATCGCCGCTGTCTTCAGTGGAGACGTTTTGAGGTACGTCGTCGGCATTGATCAAATTGTACGTGTCGTTGTCCAGGCTTGGTTGAGCAGACTTGGTGACGATGTCGGTAAGAGCGTTAAAGAGCTCCTGTAGCTGCGAGGTATTGAGCTGGAGCCGGGAGAGAATGTCTGAGATTTCTAACCATGACGTTGATAAGTATTGAAGGATCGAAACATGAATAACTTACCAGTGACACCGTTAGGAGATGAGGAGCCGGCATTGGTGGGTGAGTGCGGCGCATCATTTCCTAGCAATTGAGTCATGAGGGATAGGGTAAAAAAATGGGGGGAAGGTGGCGTGAAAGGTTGATTGCATTAGACTTGATTGATAGAGTTGAGACGTTGGCGAGATTTGGGTGTCGGATGGGCTTTATACGAGGTCCATCATGCTTCTGGGCTTCCTTCCCACAGTCAAAAAAAAAACTTGAGGCTGAAGAATCAAAAAAACGTACGTAGATTTTATCCCATCGTTCCGCCATCTTTGAGGCAAAAGTTAACCATGGCCGCGAGCAACACTAACGATGGGCAGGGAATGTCGTCGTATGTTTTAACATTTTAGCTTTGTTTTGCTTGTTGATTGTTTTCCAGGAACATTGATGAACAGCGACACGGTATCAATCACTTGGCGCCCCTGCTTACATTGCAGAAAAATTGGGCAAAGGGAGAACACCACACATTCCTCGCCTCGCACCTCGATACCTACAAAGACGTGTGTCTTGTGTCTCGTGTCTTGTGTCTCAGCCACCCAAGCTCTCGATAAAATCATCAACACTTACTTTGTCCGATTCCACTGGTCGCTCCCTCACACATCTCTTCCTGGAGAGCTGCCGACAGTTCGTTTCGATCCCGATGGCTTCGAGATCCTCTCAGCTGAAGAAGCTGCTCACAAGGGCAAAGTTATCGGAGCTATGAAAAAGGTGTGTCTTCGTGAATCAACTCCACTCTAATATACTAATGCTTTAACTCGCTAGACAATCTATAAATGGTACAATCACCGAAACAAAGCCGCTCCCACTCTACCTCGATCCAAGTCCGGCAACAAGGATGATCCCATCGCCATGCTTCTACGTAGATTGCTCAGCAATCCTTCCCCTCCTAAACGCCGTGCAGCCTGGGAAGCCTGGGGTAAAGAGAACTTTCAGTCCTTGAAATCCGACTTCGACGCGAAGTTTGAAGCCACAAACGGGGTCGAGAAAAATCGCGTCAAGGCGTGTAATGAGTTCAAGCGACAAGAGTTCAAAAAACTTAGCGAGGACGAAAAGAAGAAATGGTCGGATCTTGTTCACCTTGAGTGGGAGGACGCAAAGCAGCTCCTCAAGGACCAGGATTCGGTGCCCAAGCTGCTCGATCCAGCCGACGCCCAGAAGTAAGCTTTCTTCCTTCCTTAATTGCGTGAGCACTCATGTCTTTAACAGAGTTCTTGACACACTCCCAAGTATTATGGGCCCATTGATAGAAGGGGTGGGCGAGGCAATTGGGATGCATGTTACAGTCCTTGTTGGGGGACCAGAGCCCAAGAGGCAGGGACAACTCAATAGCTTCAGGTACGTAGGCACAGTTTTCCCCTTGAACCATTTAATAACTGTCATGTATGTAGCATGCACTATGGGGTTGACAAGCAACCGGTCCCAAAAGTTTGGGGTCATGCGGATAAGGCGGGCTTCAAGCTTGTAACAAATGCATTCACCGCATTTCTGGAAACTTGTTATTGTAAGTACGCTCAGTTTTTGTTTAACTCGATTACTCATATTATATTGTCTCAGCACCAGAAGAGCAACGGGTGCGCGCCATGCTGAAAGATTCCCCTCAAGATGACCAAACACATCCCACAAACTCACCGTCTGATAGCTCTCAAGCGCCCCCCACTTCTGTCCAACCGCCCAGCCGCCCCAGCGCATCGAAGTCCTCAGAGTCGGTGTTAAGCACACACGTTGGCGGAAAACATAAGCGAAGCGTCAAAGCAAAAGATGGGAAGGGAAAGAAGCAAAAGAAGCAAAAGAAGAAACGTGTGTTTGTGGTGTCCTACGATGACAACGAGGACAACGATGAGGAGGAGGAGGAGGATGACGACGACGACAAAGAAAATGCGGGCAACAATAACAGGCTGAAAAGCCTCAATCCGAACACGATCACGCCATTCGAAGAACCTTCAACTTTGACAGATGGGCCAACGGTAGCCATGCCTCATCCTCCCGCTCAATCAGCCCAGCTCGACCAATTCCAGTTTGACCAATCTGTGCCACGTTCGCCCCTCGCGCCTTCTGGTACACCATTATCTGGCCCAGTAGGAACCGCCATTGGTACTCCTCAATTAGCTCCTAAACCCCCACTTCCCCTTGATCCCAGTTGGCCAGCCTGGTTTCAGAAGGCATATACCAACTTATCGTTGACTTTTCTCAGTCCGGAACTCACGAGCGCCATCCAGATTTATGTGGGTATCAAAAAGGAAGCCGGCTTCATGGTCGGGTCACCCAACGCCGGGTTCAAAGTCGACAACCGGCCGCCGGAGGTTGCTTTTTGGGTTGGCCGTGGTCGCAAGTCAGTGCCATTGTTTGAGGCAGGTTGGTGGAAGTGGTGGAAGGGCCTCCAGCCGAAATGGCGGTCCGCCGTCGAGGTAGAAGGTCCACTGACGGCCACGCACCGTGAAGTAACCGATGGTGAGGGTGGCTGGGCAAGTGTTGATAAACACGGGCAGAACGCGTTTTTAACTGTTCTGTCCTGCCTGGTATGGTGGGGCACGGCCTTGAATGGCCACCAGGGAGAGAGTGCAGCGTGGACGGCTGCAGTGGACAATACTTTCCATTCCTCCACTGATTCCTACCGGATTCCGCGGATTCCGGCCGGAATTGACAGGAATCCGACTGGAATAGACAGAAATTTCAGTACAGATCTATACTTCTCGATTCCCCCTACAATTCCACTTTAGCTAGATGTCATATGACTTAATCTGCACTTATCAAGACCTCCTGAATTACTTGTGTAATGCAGTCAGTCAATCTATTATTCTATTCTATGCTGATAACTTAAACTTAGAAATTGCTTATGATATTCAAATTTGAACATAAGTAATTCAGGTGTATTCACTAGTACTACATGAGATTATTCTACTACAAAATTATCTTACTACATAGAGTGTTAAAGGGAGGGGGGAGGGATGGAGGGGAGGGGGAGAGGGGTGAAGGAGAGAGGGGTGATGGGAGAGGGAGTGATGGGGAGAGGTGGTGGGGAGTGATGGAGGAGGGAGGGAGTGATGGAGGAGGGAGGGAGTGATGGAGGGGAGGGAGTGATGGAGGGGAGGGAGTGATGGAGGGGAGGGAGTGAAAGAGGGGGGGGAATGGAGAGAGAGGGGGCATGGAGGGAGGGAAGAGGGACAGAGGGAGGGAAGAAGGATGGAGGGAGGGAAGGAGGGAGGGAGGGAAGAGAGGGAGGGTGGATGGAGTGGTGGGGACTGATGGAGGGGGGAGAGTGTGGTGGGGAGTACTTGGCCTCGTCGCTGTTCGTCGGCCTGTGCTTTACGTCATTCCTGTCGTGTCTTCGTTGACGTGCTCGCCGTCGTCCGCTGATGTCGTCTTCGTCGGCCATTGATGTGGGCGTTGTCTGCTGACGTCGTCATCGTCCGCTTATGTGGTCGTTTTCCGCTGACGTGGGCGTCGTCGTCCGCTGACGTCGCCGTCGTTGTCCGTTGACGTGGGCGTCGTCTGTTGATGTGGTGGCGGTCTGTTGACGTGGTGGTGCGTGGGTCGTCTGTTCGCGTGGCCCTCCGTTGACGTGGTGGGGCGCTGACGTGCTGTCCGTCCCTCATTGTGGGCGTGGTCGTCGTTGCGTTGCATTGTCGTTGTCGCGTTGCGTTGTCGTTGTCGCGTTGTCGTTGTCGCGTTGCGTCGCCGTCGTGTCGCGTTGCCGGTCGTGTCGCGTTCTTGTTGTCGTGTCGCGTGGTCGCGTCGTTGTTGTGTCGCGTCGTTGTTGGGTTGTCGTTGGGTCGCGTTTTGGTGAGTGTTAGTGGGGTGGGTTGGGATGGAGGAGGGGGGGGACTCACCTCTGAATGACGACGAACGATGTCGTCGTCGTCGTTCGTCGTTTGGTTGCCACGTCGCTGATAGCGACGTGGCATCAGTGACGTGGCGTTCCCGTGTTTGGTGGTCGTGGTTGCCGGTTGACGAGCGTTGTGGGTGGTGGTGACCACGGGTGATGGTGGTGACGTGGCGATGGGTGGGCGTCGTCGACGATGGTGGTGGTTGAGATGAGAGAGTGGGTTGTTTGTTTCTAATGCCCAAATCAAGCGTCGGCAAACGCCGACGCTTGATTTGGGCATCAGAAATTCCTTTCCGTCTCATTCCGTGGCTATTCCTTCCGGGTGATCACCAGAATTGTTTGATCAATTTGGCAGGGCCCTCTGCCAAATTTGATTCCTCCGGAATTCCAGGAATTCCCCAGATTCCGCCGGATTCCGGCAGGAATCAGTGGAGGACAATAAAGACCTCGCAGTGGACGATGTTCACTGGGTGCTCACGAATCTTGCAAGGTATGTTTTGTATAATATCCTCAGGCTCTCACTCATGCGCCGTCCAGCCTTCCAAAACCTCAAGATGCTAAGCGCGCCTCGCCATCAGCAGCCACGTCGCCACCCTCAAAGCGGCGACGCAAGTAGTAAATTTGTTATATAAGGTTGGTCCGGCAACGTAGTTAACATCCTCATTGCGTGTTGGTACGATTTGACTTATTCAATCTCTTATTACCTTTTGTCTTGTCTTGTATTTCTTGTGTAGAGCATCTGTTGTATTTCTTGTATTTCTTGTAAAATTCACTCTTCATGGTGTACAGACTCGTAGATATCATATACTAAGTAATTTAGTCTGTGTAGAGGAAACTTGTAAGCATGAGGTTAAGAAGACACGTGACCAGACACGTCGTGGTGTTGAAGTCGCGTTCAACTCCAACAACGGGAGATTGATGCGTGTTGAGTCGCAAAGAGTGGCCGTCGACTAATCGACGCATTCCGTGGACACATCGGCACAATGTTACACTGACAGATATAAATCATGACGGAAGTGGACAACTGATGGAAAGAAGCAAACAGAACATATGAAGATTGATGGATGGCAACACACGGAAATCATATCAACACGAGGAATTGATGGGAGGAAGCACAGAAATCATATGAAGATGAACAAAAATAGATTATTGATGGATGGTAACATACGGAAATCATATCAACAAGAAATTGATGGGAGGAAGCACAGAAAATATATAAAAATAGATTATTGATGGATGGTAACACACGGAAATCATATCAACACAAGGAATTGATGGGAGGAAGCACAGAAATCATATGAAGATGAACAAAAATAGATTATTGATGGATGGCAACACACGGAAATCATATCAACGCAAGGAACTGATGGGAGGAAGCAATATCAATCCTGAATCAATTATATCTGATGCCAAATATTGACATTTCACCAAAAAAAACCAAATTTTCACCCTGTGGTGCAATTTTTTAAGGGCAAGCGGAATGCAAGGAGAAGTAGACAAAGGACATTGCACATCAGTTGGCAAATGGTGTGCAAGAAAAATGCACACCTTGTAGGGCTAGGACAGCATCTATGGCTGCCAGCACTCAGACGACGACGACACAATGCCCAAAATGCCCATTCCCATCGACGAAGCGACAACGACATGCCCAGTCCCAGCCCCAGCACCCGGACGACGACGACATCGGCGAGGCGACATCCACTAAGCGACCGCCCACGCCAGTACCACAATCTGCAAATAATAACAGGCCACCACTAGTAGCTGCCATTTACATCATGTAAAACCTGGCATGTACCATAGAAGTTCCTGCTTAACTGCCGTGAATGAAATGAAATGAATTTTCATTCATTCATGGCACCTGTTTCATTCCAAGTCATTCTCATTCATTGCCGTCGAGAATGAAATACTTTTTGTTTCATTTCATTTCATCTCAATTTTTTCTTCATTTCTACTGACAAGAATGCAATTTATTCTGTTTCATTCATGCCTGGCGACTCTTTCATTTTTTTAATTTCATTCCACCATGGCAACTGTTTCATTTTTTGCTTTATTCTTTTGTTTCATTCATTCCTGGCAACTGTTTCATTTTTTTCATTCATTCATTGCCATGGAATTTTCATTTCATTCTTTCCAGGCAGTTATTTCATTTTTGTTTCATTCTTTCAGGCAACAATTTCGATGTTTTAACACACATCTAAATAAGGAAATAATATACAATTATGCCTGATATGTGTTGTGCCCTACTGCAGTGGTGTGGGAGGCCATATGGGGGTACTTTTGCATTTGAGGCTCAAATACACAATGAGATAGGCATGCTGTTGCCAAATAAGGCACTTAAATATTTTGTATCAATTACATAATCATTTTCCCAGCTCTAACAATGAAATAGGCACCTGAGAAGAATGAAGCAAGGAATGAAACAGTTGCCCTGGTGGAATGAAAGAAAAAAATGAAACAGTCGCCAGGAATGAATGAAACAGAATAAATTATCTAGAATGAAACAGGTGCCGTGAATGACAGCTGAAAGCAGAACGATAGGCCATGCCAGATCGACACATACATAGGGCGGACTCTCAACTTTTATTGTGGTACTAGCGTGACATCAATTCGGAGGTTGAAATTTAACACGTTGTGAGAACTCAGCAGTCCCAGCCATCACGTCGCTTTGAAATTTTGGGAGTCCGCCCTGAACATGTGTCGATCTGCCGTGGCCTATCGTTCTGCTTTCAGCTGGAATGAAAATTCATTTCATTTCATTCACGGTAGCTAAGCAGGAACTTCTATGGTACAGCTCAGGAGTACATGATGTAAGTGGTAGCTACCAGTCAGGCCACGAGTGCCCACCACCCACGGACGGCGACAAGTCATGAATACTCACCATCCACAGAGGGGAACAAGTGCCCACCATCACTACAGGACACGGTAAGTAGCCCCCTTCTCACATTCCTCTCAACCCACCCTGCTGAAACGTCAGGGCATGCATACGTGACCCTGATGGTGCGATCGGCCTATTGACGGAGGCAGAACACATGTGGGAGGAATCTATTTCCCAGATCTGTGATGCACTGGCCGACATCCTTCAAGATTATGGTTGCGGCGACGAGTATAGGACGGCTAACGTGACTGCCAACGAGTACCGAAACCTATTGACTCTTTTGGAGGATGTTCACGCATCCGTCGTAGTTCACACCCCTTCCCAATTTGAAGACACGTATCGTAGAGGCGTGTTTGCTTACCACTCTGAACACCGCGCTGTGGGTCTCCCTCTCACAGTTTATTAATCTAGCATCTCAATACATGTCCTAATATGCCCCTATGTCAATGCACACATTTTGACCCATCCCCAACTACGCGTGATTATTTACTATACAGTTGCAGCCACCAAAATAAGGTTTGGCGTGTACTACTACAATCGCCCTCTCGCTCTCCAAAGTTCACACATCCTAAATGCCAAAGGTCTCTCTCAAAAAAAAACCCGCTCCTGCTGCTGCTGTGCACCCAGATTGTTTCCTGACACTGGGTGAACGCCGCCGGAAAATGGAGATCGAAAGGAAAAAGCTGGTGAGATCTCAGAGATACTTTACTCCCATGCACGCTAGACCCTGACATCGTGATCGATCTCCCTAGATTGTCGAGCCAACGCCAAGGGCTCCATCCACCAGCGACGTCAAGCATGCCTTGAAAGCCAAACAAGATCGTGTCTTGCGCCTGCTCCAGCCTAGCTTTGCCTCTGCTGTCAGCGAGGGTGAAGCGGAGGAATATCTCAAGAAAGCATACCTTGTTTGGTTTCTTTGCTTTCCTGAGGTAGAGCCGGAAATTAAGGTCGAAGAATCATTCAGAGATGACCCGACTTACGAAACGCACATCATCAAGGCTCGCGAAAAGGTTTGTGTTTGTTGCGCTGATCATGCCCTTGATGCTAAATTCTGCTCAGCTGGTTCGGACGAAATTGGGATGGTCTACGTTCCTCTTCCCTTCGCGCGCCTCCAAACCGGACTTGGAAGAGGGAGCAACTTCGCAGTGGGAGAAGGGCCTTAACGCTGCCATCCAAGAGATCTTGGATGAACTTCCGACCGTTTGGAACCCGGACAAAGATGTGACGTTTATTAGGCTTGAGCATGTCGTCACGTTGTCAAGGGCTCGTGAGGAGGGGAGGTTGGAGGGCAGAAGGGAGGCCATCGATGATGAGTTTTAGTGCCTAGTATTTTACAGTCAATGTAGCATCTATTTGTAGTCTTACTTACATATTCACTAAGTCAAGGGCGAAGTGCTCGCCCTTGACTTGTTGGAAATGATTGTGGGAATTAGATATTAGACGCTTATGAAGCGAGCTCAGCTTGCTTCCGTAAGCATCATCACGACATGCGAGGATGATGCTGCACTGGAAAATATGTTGTGCTCCGCGACACAGATTCAGCCGAAGACGACATCGCCATTCCACAAGCACGCACGGTCACTCTTTCAGCAAACCACCGCTGTATTCAGCAAACCCCACGCTCACCTCAGAAGTCATGTCGTTTTGCCCAACCTGCTCCTTCCTATCACTGGAATCCTAGTCCTCAGTATGACCTAGGATACTTAGACGATGGAATTCAGAACCCCCACAGCGCGGAGCTTCCATCAGCGCAATCTTCAGACATGGCTGCGAAGGTGGCTTCTAAGTGATATCCAACCTCGGTAAGTATTAGTGCCATCATCTTGAGCTCAATTCTCATCGATCGTGCAGGATGCGCCTCTACAAGAATGGTCTGGGAAGACCAAGGAAGACCCCAGCTTCTGGGAGGAGTTTTTATCAGAGGTATTGAGATTGGAGGGCTGTGGCGACTCAAGGCAGGGGACCTGTATGTCATGCAAAGGGCCGTGTGGTGTGTTTCAATGTGTCGACTGCCTGGGCGGCAGGCTGGAATGTTCGGAATGTTGCTTAGCAAGGCACAAGTACCTTCCGCTTCATATTATACGGGTATGTCCATCTATACTTTCATTGTTGGCCTGGCTTTGATTGTTTTATTCGAGCAGAAGTGGAACGACGTGTATTTTGAAAAAGTTTCATTAAAGTCTATCGGTTTACGCGTCCAACTGGGCCACATCAATTCTTCTTGCGTTCTCCCAGTTCCTGGCCATCAAGACTTCATCGTATTACACACCAACGGCCTTCATTACGTCGCCGTGGACTTCTGTGGTTGCAATGAGCGGATACCGCATCGTCAACAGCTCTTGCGATGCGAATGGTTTCCTGCAACTGTCTACCAGCCCCAAACCTGCGCAACATTCCGACTTCTGGAGCTCTTCCACGTCATTACTCTAACGGGGAAACTTTCGGCACACGAATTCTACAAGTCACTGGAACACTTAACGGATAACCTTGATATCAATATTCCCAAGGTGGATGTTCCCTTTAACCTCATGTTTCGAATGCTGACACCCTTCACCAAGACGCGCTATAGGGCACTGATGAGAATGATCAGAATGTGGTGTCATTTGAAATTCATGAAGCACACAGGTCGGGGGAACTTAGTTAATGGTCTCATTACTACGCAATCTGGTGATCTAGCGGTTGCATGCCCTGCGTGTCCGATGCCTGATGTTAATATACCTGAGGATTGGAAGGACGTGCCGTTGGAACTAAAGTCAGTTTATCCATGCTGTTCCAAGATGTGCTTATCAATGGATAGCAGGTTTCTTTACCTCCTGATCGTGGCATTGGACGCCAACTTTCGTCTGAAGAACTTGATGCGATCAAGTGTTGCAAGGGATCCAGGTTTACATACCAGCCTGGCTTACTTCCCTGACGACGAACCATATCGGAAACACATCTTGAAATATGCATCCCAAAAAGACGTATGTGATTACTTCGTTCTTATCTGTCTACGAGAAGGGCTGAGTGATGTGCAGATAAGCACCTGCAGTGGCTTCAAGACACTGGCTCATGCAGAAACAAAGTTCTCGGGAGGAATGCGCTCGACCGGCATGGGTATGTGCATTTGCGCTCGACATGAATTTGTCCAAGCGAATGGGGTTGGTGACCTCCAGAAAGGTGAAAGGCACATTCTCAGGCTAACCCTGCCTGTCACACGACACTCACGGTTTCTTTCAGGTATTGCAACATGGACTACATCTTGCTTGGTGCGCTTGCACCGATTGCATTACTCAGTGTTTTCGTCTCCTACGACATTGCTTGTCAATTCAAGGTCAAGTTCCACAAGCGGATGGTTGAGTTACCGAAGGATGTCCATATCCCCGACAATGTGTCCATGGATTGGGGCATCCCCAAGTGTCACTGCCCAATGCATAAAGTGCCTTGTCAGGCACCGCACTCGTTGAATCTAAAACCAGGGGTTGGTCGAACGGATGGGGAAGGTATTGAGCAGAGTTGGGCGGAAATGAATCTGGTTGCGAACAGTACGAAAGAGATGGGACCAGGGTCACGCCACGACACCCTCGACGACCACTTCGGACACCACAACTGGCGCAAGAAGGTTCGTTTGGGTAAGTTTCCTCACTTTCTCAGTTGTTTTCCGGCTTGACGAACTCTTTCGATAGGCGTAAGTTTACACACTCGGTTACTCTTGGCGATACCCGAGCAGAAGCGCCAACAAAAGATTTTCGAAGACTTCTCTGCATCGTTGCGCGATGAGGCATTCGTGCCAAGATGGACAAAAATGGTGGAGGAGTGGGAGAAGGACCCATCCAAACCAAACCCTTACATGTCTATCGTTGCTCGTAAGTTTATTTGTCTCTACTCCTTGTGTCAAATTATTAATTATTGATAGACGCTTCTCAA
>NW_001889875.1:2475790-2479014 GCF_000143565.1 Laccaria bicolor S238N-H82
GTTACCACTCTGAACACCGCGCTGTGGGTCTCCCTCTCACAGTTTATTAATCTAGCATCTCAATACATGTCCTAATATGCCCCTATGTCAATGCACACATTTTGACCCATCCCCAACTACGCGTGATTATTTACTATACAGTTGCAGCCACCAAAATAAGGTTTGGCGTGTACTACTACAATCGCCCTCTCGCTCTCCAAAGTTCACACATCCTAAATGCCAAAGGTCTCTCTCAAAAAAAAACCCGCTCCTGCTGCTGCTGTGCACCCAGATTGTTTCCTGACACTGGGTGAACGCCGCCGGAAAATGGAGATCGAAAGGAAAAAGCTGGTGAGATCTCAGAGATACTTTACTCCCATGCACGCTAGACCCTGACATCGTGATCGATCTCCCTAGATTGTCGAGCCAACGCCAAGGGCTCCATCCACCAGCGACGTCAAGCATGCCTTGAAAGCCAAACAAGATCGTGTCTTGCGCCTGCTCCAGCCTAGCTTTGCCTCTGCTGTCAGCGAGGGTGAAGCGGAGGAATATCTCAAGAAAGCATACCTTGTTTGGTTTCTTTGCTTTCCTGAGGTAGAGCCGGAAATTAAGGTCGAAGAATCATTCAGAGATGACCCGACTTACGAAACGCACATCATCAAGGCTCGCGAAAAGGTTTGTGTTTGTTGCGCTGATCATGCCCTTGATGCTAAATTCTGCTCAGCTGGTTCGGACGAAATTGGGATGGTCTACGTTCCTCTTCCCTTCGCGCGCCTCCAAACCGGACTTGGAAGAGGGAGCAACTTCGCAGTGGGAGAAGGGCCTTAACGCTGCCATCCAAGAGATCTTGGATGAACTTCCGACCGTTTGGAACCCGGACAAAGATGTGACGTTTATTAGGCTTGAGCATGTCGTCACGTTGTCAAGGGCTCGTGAGGAGGGGAGGTTGGAGGGCAGAAGGGAGGCCATCGATGATGAGTTTTAGTGCCTAGTATTTTACAGTCAATGTAGCATCTATTTGTAGTCTTACTTACATATTCACTAAGTCAAGGGCGAAGTGCTCGCCCTTGACTTGTTGGAAATGATTGTGGGAATTAGATATTAGACGCTTATGAAGCGAGCTCAGCTTGCTTCCGTAAGCATCATCACGACATGCGAGGATGATGCTGCACTGGAAAATATGTTGTGCTCCGCGACACAGATTCAGCCGAAGACGACATCGCCATTCCACAAGCACGCACGGTCACTCTTTCAGCAAACCACCGCTGTATTCAGCAAACCCCACGCTCACCTCAGAAGTCATGTCGTTTTGCCCAACCTGCTCCTTCCTATCACTGGAATCCTAGTCCTCAGTATGACCTAGGATACTTAGACGATGGAATTCAGAACCCCCACAGCGCGGAGCTTCCATCAGCGCAATCTTCAGACATGGCTGCGAAGGTGGCTTCTAAGTGATATCCAACCTCGGTAAGTATTAGTGCCATCATCTTGAGCTCAATTCTCATCGATCGTGCAGGATGCGCCTCTACAAGAATGGTCTGGGAAGACCAAGGAAGACCCCAGCTTCTGGGAGGAGTTTTTATCAGAGGTATTGAGATTGGAGGGCTGTGGCGACTCAAGGCAGGGGACCTGTATGTCATGCAAAGGGCCGTGTGGTGTGTTTCAATGTGTCGACTGCCTGGGCGGCAGGCTGGAATGTTCGGAATGTTGCTTAGCAAGGCACAAGTACCTTCCGCTTCATATTATACGGGTATGTCCATCTATACTTTCATTGTTGGCCTGGCTTTGATTGTTTTATTCGAGCAGAAGTGGAACGACGTGTATTTTGAAAAAGTTTCATTAAAGTCTATCGGTTTACGCGTCCAACTGGGCCACATCAATTCTTCTTGCGTTCTCCCAGTTCCTGGCCATCAAGACTTCATCGTATTACACACCAACGGCCTTCATTACGTCGCCGTGGACTTCTGTGGTTGCAATGAGCGGATACCGCATCGTCAACAGCTCTTGCGATGCGAATGGTTTCCTGCAACTGTCTACCAGCCCCAAACCTGCGCAACATTCCGACTTCTGGAGCTCTTCCACGTCATTACTCTAACGGGGAAACTTTCGGCACACGAATTCTACAAGTCACTGGAACACTTAACGGATAACCTTGATATCAATATTCCCAAGGTGGATGTTCCCTTTAACCTCATGTTTCGAATGCTGACACCCTTCACCAAGACGCGCTATAGGGCACTGATGAGAATGATCAGAATGTGGTGTCATTTGAAATTCATGAAGCACACAGGTCGGGGGAACTTAGTTAATGGTCTCATTACTACGCAATCTGGTGATCTAGCGGTTGCATGCCCTGCGTGTCCGATGCCTGATGTTAATATACCTGAGGATTGGAAGGACGTGCCGTTGGAACTAAAGTCAGTTTATCCATGCTGTTCCAAGATGTGCTTATCAATGGATAGCAGGTTTCTTTACCTCCTGATCGTGGCATTGGACGCCAACTTTCGTCTGAAGAACTTGATGCGATCAAGTGTTGCAAGGGATCCAGGTTTACATACCAGCCTGGCTTACTTCCCTGACGACGAACCATATCGGAAACACATCTTGAAATATGCATCCCAAAAAGACGTATGTGATTACTTCGTTCTTATCTGTCTACGAGAAGGGCTGAGTGATGTGCAGATAAGCACCTGCAGTGGCTTCAAGACACTGGCTCATGCAGAAACAAAGTTCTCGGGAGGAATGCGCTCGACCGGCATGGGTATGTGCATTTGCGCTCGACATGAATTTGTCCAAGCGAATGGGGTTGGTGACCTCCAGAAAGGTGAAAGGCACATTCTCAGGCTAACCCTGCCTGTCACACGACACTCACGGTTTCTTTCAGGTATTGCAACATGGACTACATCTTGCTTGGTGCGCTTGCACCGATTGCATTACTCAGTGTTTTCGTCTCCTACGACATTGCTTGTCAATTCAAGGTCAAGTTCCACAAGCGGATGGTTGAGTTACCGAAGGATGTCCATATCCCCGACAATGTGTCCATGGATTGGGGCATCCCCAAGTGTCACTGCCCAATGCATAAAGTGCCTTGTCAGGCACCGCACTCGTTGAATCTAAAACCAGGGGTTGGTCGAACGGATGGGGAAGGTATTGAGCAGAGTTGGGCGGAAATGAATCTGGTTGCGAACAGTACGAAAGAGATGGGACCAGGGTCACGCCACGACACCCTCGACGACCACTTCGGA
>NW_001889875.1:2479064-2575557 GCF_000143565.1 Laccaria bicolor S238N-H82
AGAGCACGACATCCACCGCCGGCGGCTACTCCTACACCGGCAGCTCAAACAATTCCGCAATTTACAGGCTGTCTACATGCCCACGGCATCTTTGATGATGGCCTAGTATGACGAGGCACAGAAAGCCCTGCCAGCCGAGGAACGCGCTCGAGACTAGTGTTCGCAGGTCCAGTTAAGTCCAGTTTTTTACCTCAAAACGACGCAACTGGCAACCGCAACCGGTCTAGACCGATCCAAATATTGAGGGACCGCAACCGGACCGCTTTGGACCGGTCCTAATCGGTCCACAACGCGAAAAAGACTGGTCCAGACCAGTTGCGACCAGTCTTTTGTTGTAAAATTTATTACACCACAGAAACTAAATATTACCTCACGTACATTGCATACATAGATAGATATTTTAATTCTCCGTAGACTGATTAAAAATCTAAGCAATTCCGTCAAGATTTGACTGAGGTAGGGCGAAAACAGAAAGGATGTACATTTGAATCACATGTATAAAAATGTTTTTGGCCATATCTCAACCAATTCTTGACCGTTTTTGATGATTCAGGGACCGAAAATTAAGTAAAATGTGCACGAGTAAGGTCCAGCACGTGATGGGACAAAAGACCGGTTGCAACCGGTCTAAACCGGTCTTTTTCAGTTTTTATATATTTACAAAAACATGGCAACTGGCAACTGCACTGACCACAAATGTGGGCAACTGCAACTGGAAAAAGACTGGACCATGGTTCAGTCCAGTTCAGTCCTATGTATATTTTCAGTCCTGTAGACTGGACCTGCAAACACTACTCGAGACGAAGTCGAGTTTCATTTACTCTGGCTGCCTTCCGCTCTGCCTGACGACCACAGACTTCACAACTGCCATGCAAACCTCGTCACTATCGAAACCAAACTACGCCAAGCCCAGTGCTACGACACCCTCGAGAAAATCCGAAGTCTCCAACGTGGCTGCCTTTCCTTCATTGGCTTCCGCAACCGTAACATTCGTGGCCAAAACCCAAACACCAGAGCATCGGAAACCATCATACGGGTTGAGACAAAGTGCATGGCCCTCGCCGTCAAGTATCGCGAAGCGCGAGCAGCGTTGTTCAAGCTGATAGGACCGGGGGCTTGGGAGAATGAGCTGAGGGAGCTGTCGCACAAGGATTTGACCACGCCAGATGGGACCGAGATCAGCATCGAGGATCCAAACGACATAATTGGGCCTGATGGCCGCCAAGTGAGCAAAAAGAAGAGATTGATCATCAAGTGCAAGTTAGGCAAAGGTTACCGCACTGTGTCCTGGATTTGGATGCGTGCCCCAGCAACAGGAGATCAAACAGATGCAGTGCTGCACGAAGGTTAGTAGAGACTGATCTGTATGTTCCAGAGGCTGATTTTCTTTTCCACAGCTGTGAGGATAGAGTGGGCCAAGGCACGAGCGCGTTATCTTCGTTGGTCTGAAGAGGTGCAGTTATTAAAAGAGGAGATGAGGAGGGTCCGTAAAACTCTAGAGTGGGAGGCTTGACAGTGGGAGGGTCGCACTGAGCCCTTTACAGCTGATGCCGCTGCGGTAGAAGGTATCAAGGCGTATGCTATGTGTCAGACGCAAGTGCGGAGGGATTTGCTGAACCATTTCACGAGGATGTGGGACAAGCCCCTGGTACCTGTGGTGGATAATGAGGATAGCGGGGAGGCGCCTCTCACAGCCTTGGACCCTAGTCTTGAGATGTTGGTGGAGGAGGAGGATTGAGGATTCGGAACATGAGTTCATGCGCGATCGGGCTGTTCGGGCAAAAATTATTGTATTTATATGTGTTTGCTGGGAGCTTCCAGCTGATCTGGTTATTGCCAGATCTCGTCATCTGAACATGGTAAGTCGCATCCAGCTATTCCAGTCAGAAAGAAGTGGGGGAATAGGTCTTGGCCCATTTGGTTATATTAGTAGATTTGTTTTCCAATGTTCTGTGATTTTTCCAACAGAGGAACTTGGTGTTTCGTCTACTTTTATATATTTGGAGGGAAACAAGAGATTGTTGATATATGTTTACCAAAAGCCCCCCAACAAATCCTAGGCCAAAGCCATGTGCCAGTGCATGCTGCAGACCCCTGGCTTGAATGCATGGTAAATGGCAAAGCATTAAGTGCAATAATGTGGGTGAGTAGGGCAACGACTACAGCCAAGGGTGAAGACAAGGACACGGGACAATGACACTACGAAAACACGGTGAATACCCCCTGTCCCACGTTCATCCCTACCCACCTCGCTGAGACACAGGACGACGACGGACCGGCCACATGGGACGACGACGACATAACAAGGAGGACACAGGACAATGATGCGACAAGAACACGACCCAATGACACGACGAGGACACGGGACAATGAAGACAACAACAACATGACCAGGACAAGGGCCAACGAGGGACCAGGGCACAACATGATGCAGAGGGGCCGACGATGTGACAACAACAGCAATGACGACGATGTGATGCCAATGTGGTACAACAACGGACGAGGGACCAGCACCACTACCCTGGATGGGCGATGAGTGCCCGGCACCACAACCACGAATGATGATAAGGCTCACCACTGCCTGTCCATCCCCCTTCTTTTTAACATCCCTCTTTCCTTAAACATTTAATGTAGTAGAATACTTCCTATGTAGTTATCAAATACACTTCAATTTTACCTGTTTAAAGTTGAATGTCATAAGGAATTCTGAGGATGAACTTAGCAGCATGGGATACTTAGGTAAATTGTGTTTGTGAAAGTTCTGCAGCTTAAGTTATAGGCACTTTGACAATGCCAGACTCCTGTAGCCTTTGTCTGTCCCCTCAAATGTTTATCAGTTAACACATCAATTTGCTCAGCCATTTTGCTGTAAGTACATAAATAGTCAAGACTCAAGAGGCCACTGTAGAACCTATCTAATGGCCCTCGGATCCAATGTGCACCCCTACCTGAAGTATAAGAACTGGGATGAAACATGCACAACAGAACTGGAATTACCAGAACTGGGATTAAACATGTGTACTGGGGGGTCCAGGGGGCTTGCCCCCAGCAAGCTGTGACCAAGCACCAAAGGCATGCCGAGTGTTAGCGAGTGCTGCGCCGTAGGTGCAGGTCTAAAGCTTGTGAAGAGAAAAACACAATTGATGACTAATCAGCTTTAATGTTACATAATAATTTTACATAAGCGACCATCCTCAGCCGCGTGAGCGGCGTTTGCTGGGGAATCGGATTCAACATGCGTACCAGGGGGTCCAGGGGGCTTGCCCCCGGCAAGCTGTGACCAGTGCTGGAGGAACGGGTCTAAAGCTTGTATGAAGAGACTCATCGAGCGATACGAGTGGCTGCTTTTAGGAGCCTGGTTTTCACTGGGCTTCAAGCTTCAGATCTTCAGACTTTGTCACCACTTCAACTTACATACATAAAATCAAACATCAACTTGAGCAACCTCACCTCGAAATACTGTTAACAAAGTTCCAGCGAAAGCGATGGTTCATCGATGCCTTCTTGTTCCTGAGCTCTTTAGCTTGGTTTGCGAGATCCTAAAGCATGACAACAAAACGCGGCCAGTTCAACGACCAGCGACTTTGGCATCCCTTTCTCGCACATGTCGTGCCTTCGAAGGGCCAGCTCTCAATGTTCTTTGGCGTGAGATCGATGGGCTACGTCCGCTTCTCTGCACGATGCCGTCCGACCTGTTTGAGATGAAGGCAAAGGATTGGTCCCACCAGGTTCACGTATTGGTACGTTGGTGAATTCAAATATATCTTAGTGGAATCATTCTCATTTTTTTCAACCCAAAGTGTTTGCGCAGGCCAATCTTACTCTGTGACTTGACAAGATTGCCATCTTACACCCAACGAATACGCAAAGTTCATCTGGGCTTAAACTTGAAGTCTTTTGTTGACGTTGAGGCTCTGCAAGCTCTAAGCATGGCAACATTGCATATGAGACCCCTCCTTCCAAATCTTGAAGACCTTTCGTGGTATCATGCATACCTTCCGAAAGAAGTGGAATGGTCGATGTTTCAGTGCATCTATCTCTTCTCCTCTCCCAAACTCACCACATTATCCATTACTCTGTGTAATATCTTCGACAGTGCATGTCCCTCCTCCATCCTCTCTGGTCTTATCAACTCTTGTCCAGCCCTGAAAAATTTGACTTTTCTTTTCCGATGCTCCAACTCCGATGAAGGAAATCGACGGGGTATTTCTTCTGTCATTTGCCAATGGAACTGGCTTCAGTCTTTAACGGTCATCAATTTGACGCAAGAAGCTCTCGAGCATCTCGCAACAATCCCATCCCTCCGAACGCTTTCTCTTGACTCTCTGGAAGATTTGACACGTAGTGATGATCAACACTTGCCGATCATTACGCGCAACCCAACTGGTGGGTACCCTGCCCTTCGAAGTTTATCAATCTCCTGTAGGACGATGGATGCAGCGATCGCTTTTGTACAGCTCCTATCCTCTAGTCCCATCGAGGATCTCGAAATTCAAGTTGTGGGTTTTTGTTATCCTCGTCAGTGGAGGGAGCTCTTCAGTACCATCAGTCGCCACATTTACCATCCTTCATTGAATGAGCTTACTTTACAAGGGTCGGGCAATGCCTTGGACCCCACAGAAGCACTCTATTCTGACATTGGACTCGAGGCCTTGACTGTGTTTACAAATCTTGAAGTTGTTGATATCCAGCCTACTTTTGGCATTCAATTTACGGGTGACACAGTAAACAGATTAGCTGATGCCTGGCCCAAGATACGTAGCCTCGAACTTGGCAATACATATCCATCGTCAAGATCACCGATCATACAAACAGAGGACCTCATTCCCTTCGCACAACGTTGTCCTAAGCTGGAGTACCTTGGCATCGTTTTTGATGCTCAAAATACAAAGCTGAGGTCAAGTCCTGGTCTCTTCAATAATACTTTGACCACCCTATCTGTCGCAGACTCTCCCATCAATACCCCAGCTATAGTTTCCGCTTTTCTTTCCGATATTTTCCCCGGAATCGAATCGATCACTTTTGACAACGATTGGCGGGACTCGCCAAATAGGGATCCTGAGGATGCAACAGAAACCGCAATGATGTGGGAGGAGGCAGAACGCCTGCTTAGAACATTTGCCAAGGTACGATTGCAGGAGAGGAGTAGGATGGAAATGTGTTGTGATTAACAAACACCTGTTACAAGACCATTTTGAAAAAGCCGAAGCTAGAACTTTGACTACTACCACAGGACTATTAACACACCAATTACATATCATAACGGCTGGTTTCTGTACCCAGGTGCCACTAAGACACTCCCCGAATGGGTTGGGACAAGGGCGCACGATTGCAAATCCCCAGTCTCTAACCTCTTAATCCATTCAGGATCCTTTCAACTCCAACGTCGAAGAATCTTGAGACCCGTTGAGAAAGTGGAATCTGCAATGCCTTGATCTGTGCGCGAATGCTGGCAATTTGGTCAGGATCAAGGCTGGTTGTCGCGCGTTTCTTATTATCAAGCGTTTTCAGCAGCTGGTTTAGACTCTGTTGCAGATGTTTGCCCGCTTCTGTGTCGGGAATCAGTTTTTTCGCGCGAACCAATTCCTCTTGAATCTGAAGGACCTCTGTTCGGTGTGGATTTGAGTCGGCGAGTATCTCCTTGACCATCTCTAGAGCGGAGTCTTGGCTCCCTGTAAATTTGTGGACTTTCGCGCCGGCATCAATCAACGTCTTCCAACAACCCTCCTTGAGGTTGTTCAGGTGACGCTCCCCAGGATGTACAGTGCCCCGATGCTCCTGTTCACTATTCGAGTTGGACTTCCCTTGACCATCCTTAATGTTACGGCCCCACTTCGTGGTGCCAAGAATAAGTGCTTTTGGTTCCGCGCAGCCTTTATGAAATTCATCAAGATACTTGTGGAACGTGCTGTGCGGAGGTCGGTTTATATCGTGAAGATGGATGATGCCACCAAGCTTTGTACCTGCGCCATACCTGACCTTTTCATGAGTGCATCGCTTGTTGTGCTAGAAGAGCAACTCACCTGCTTGTCAAGTCGTCAAGTATACCTTTCAGTGTTGCAGAATCTTCAATATGAGGCCGGTCGAACCCAGGCGTGTCCACAACGATCAGTCTACCGCGATGTGAAAGACTTCGACTGTGGGCCAGGATCGGCCAATCAACGGTGACTGGCTGAACCTCCAAGGTGCATGGTTCTATATCACCAGGATCCCCGACGGCGACTGCATTCCTTCCAGCAAGGGCATTAACAAACTATAGTAGTGAGTAGAAAAACAGGTGGAAAGATCTGAGTCAATTACCTTGCTTTTTCCGACGCCAGTGACGCCAATAACACTGAAATAGTGAATAGGCTTAGCGACTTTTCACAAAGGATGAGTCACATACGGGATGATCACATCACATGCAACTTGTGCAAGAACCGCATCCACCATCTCCCATGCTGATTCCGGCGTGCCTTCAAAGTTATGCACAATCGACCCATGTTCAATCATTGCCCTCCAGAATTCATCACGTAGTTGCTTTACACGTTCTTCTCCTTCGGAATGGCGTTCCAATTGGTTCCATTTCGTCGTACCAAGAAGAACACTTCGCAAAGCGCGATCCCCACAAAGTTTTCGGAAAACTTCAAGATTCCTCACGCTCGTCCCCTTCATTCGGGCTGACGAAATGTCATGGAGGTAGATAACGCCACTAAGTTTCGTATCAGCGCTGTAGCTGCCATGGGGTAAGAATTACTGCGACAATTTGGAATGTTATAAACTGACGCATTCGCAAGCCAAGAAGCAATGCGCCTCAAGGTTTCTGATTCCGTTGCGAAAGTTTCGTCAAATCCAGGAGTATCGACCAGCACCAATCTTCTGTTTTGCAGCGAAATTGAAGACGGCGGATCGATAACAACCGGCTGAAGTTCTGTGGTGCAGCTTGTCTGGTCGTGTCCAACCTTGACAACGTCGTCTCTCCCTGCAAGACGATTGATAAACTGAAAGGGTCACTTTACGCGAAAGGCATAATCATCCAGATTAAGACCTACAGTGCTCTTCCCAACTCCAGACGGGCCCATAATGCTATCATAGAGGAGGGATTGATGAAGAGTTATCCTGAGATAGAGTTAACATCACTAACGGAATGATGATATCGTCCATAGCAAGGGATGGCTGGAGCTTTGTTAGCTTGCCAGGATTGCCAGTATAAATTCCTGCCTTGTTCTTCATTCTGCTGTCTGTACCAAGGAGTGAGATGGGGGAGAGAGATTACGGCTACAAAGGAGAGGGCGTGAAGTCAAGGCAGTTGCGGGACTTCTGCGGAGGAACTCTGCGAGATCTCGTAGATTTCCGAAAGTTTGAAGGTGTGAAGAGTGTGATATCGCTCTATCGATATGAACTTCATTCTAAACCTGAGATTTGGCGCTCAAAAGTGAATGGTCATTGGATTGGGGGACTGGCCACGAGGAGTGCACGAGGAACCATCCCTTGGTTTTTGCTTTAGTCGTCAAGCAGTAAAAATGTGCTAAGAGACTACCGTCCAACCCGATAACGAAAATGGGCCTCTGAATGTCTTACAGAAGTCCGAGAACGCTTTTGACAAAGATAAGCGTATTTTAATTATGCTCAACTGCATGACGGCGGCGGGTAGGACCAATGTAGGACCCGCTTTTTTGTCCTGGAGACCCCACAATATTTGGAAGAAGTGACGAGACATCACGGATTCAGAATAAGCAAGCCGCAAGGAAGGAGGAAGTACAGGATGGTCTGTGGCTGTGCTACAACACTTTCCCAAACCAACCACAAGCACTAGGACATCGCGTAGGCCGTTTTGTTTCGCCCTGGCCTGAACGCTCGAATTGTCGCTCCACACACGTACGCACTCCCGAGGACAAGCTCTCACCTCCAATGACATTTCTAGTGACGATACATCTAGATGTCAAAGACGAAAAAGAGAACAAGCGCCCCACCTTCCAGAGAAGACCATTCCAAACGCACTCTCGAGAAAAGTTGAGGAGAAGCCAACACTATCGCGTAGGCGCTTTGTTTTCGCCAGGCCACTACGGGGGGTAGCGTTTCCGCGTCTTTGTTATCCCCTTTGTCCTTCCCCACCAATGTCGAGCTGCAACGCTCTTTGCCATTGGAAATAATCAAGTCGGGGTGGGGTGGAAGCATTGGTCGGCGAGGGGTGGGGAGCCCTGTGCTTTCGACGGAGACTCCACGGCTATTGCCCACAGTCGGGGCACTTGTGCATTGACTACTTTAATGAATGGCTAGCTGTGAAACTCTCGACACTCAATGTCCTGCTCGCATTCATTCGACTCCTACCAGAAAGCTTAGCGATGTATTTTGGAGCTGAGATCGGCAAACTTCTCATCACCGACCCACCTTGCCGTTTGAGGTCGATGGGCCGGACCTTCTCCCCGAGCTACTTGCTGCTCTACTGGCAAATTCCGTCGCGCCCATCCCTGTGCACAAGCGGCAGACGCACCTAGATGTGTTGAGGCTTGAGAAATTGTGAAGCCATCGAGCAACGCTGTTCTTTGGTGTTGAAACGAAAATCATGAGGATGATAAGGTGTGCCAAATTACCACCTCAGAGATCTCCCTCCACTGAGGAGAAGGAAGTAGTCAGCGTTCAGACGCCTCCGTTTGATCAATACCCGATGAAGCTTTGGAGGTTCATTTCTCCGCAATATGTGCTTGAGCCGATCCTGCTCTGTCATCGCCAGATTTTGGCTAAACATTTGGTGTTGCTTTCCTAGGTGTTGCTGTTGTAACCGGTTCTTAGCCTTCCATCAACAACCCCGTGAACACTCTACACCCTTATCCTACTAGTCCCTTTTCCGATGACGGCCTCGTTGAACGTGAACCCTCCGAACATACCTCATTCGAACGGGAACTCGTTGACATGATAGCCCCAATGATCTACTTGACAACCCGGCACTTGAACGACATGCACGCCCACGATATAAGAAGAAACTGGTTTCCAAGACGAAGCCTCTCAATTCGCTGAAAAACATGCGGGTTTGAAGCCAGTAAGGCTTCATAAACGTAGGTACGATACGGGGGAGGATTGAGTGATCTGGGGTTGCGTGGCAAGTTGTCTGGCTTCATGCCGACCTCTCGTACCTCTTCTGCCGCTCAGAGGTATACATTGCAAGAACTTCCAAGACTACGCTCGTTGCGGACCACGACGCTTAAAGCTGGCTTGGTACTAAACCTTCTTAGTCCGACATGAAAGGCAGGCAGTGACAGACACAGACCGCCGTATCGCGCAGATTGAAGCGCATTCGAACTCAAGCTGCCTTCATGTTCGTCCGCTGGTGGGGTGGTTTCTGCACTGCAGCAGTCTAGGGTCCTTTACGTGAGTATGGTGGGTCCATTGTGTTCTCATCCTCCAGTAAATCTGACCGACGACAGGACCCCAGAATTCAGCCCACCACAGATGTTCAAAAGCCGCATCTGGAAGACCGATTTGGGGCGAGTCCTCTTTTTGTCTTTACGAAGACATACTGCGCCTAATACGCCCGCATTTTGTGCAATAATAAGGTGTAGGAACGTGGCGGTAGGACCAAGACCAGGTCTTGCTGCGGCGTTTCCCAAGAATCCCAGCACCCTCTCGTTTGCCATTATTCAGATTGTAGACCACCTCCCTTGGCCATGCACTTGATTACCAACATATCACGTGAGGAGGCGAAGTCTTTTCGAGTCAGAAGGCATCAACAGTGGGCCATAAGATCCACTGCTAATGGTTTCGTCAATCGTAACCCATGTATCCTGAAGAACCCCTCGATCTCTCCCCCTCAGAGGGCGGAGGCTACTTCTCCGCCAAAATGGGTCAAAAACTCAACGGTGGAAAGTTCCAAATTGTCCGCAAGCTGGGGTATGGCTCTCGATCATCTACATGGCTTGTCCGGGGCAAAGACAACTACTTCGCGATCAAGATCTACACTATCGCCGCCTCAGAGCATGCGAAGACCGTGGAAGTCCCATCCTCAAGGTCGTCCACGATCTTGCGTGCAGGGGCGGACCCGTTCCAGTCTACCACACCGACTTCTGGGAGGGAACCCGAGCTGGCTCACATCTCTGTCTTGTCTTAGATCCAATGAGCACCACCGTCCAAGCACTGATGCATGAGGCGGATCACGAGCGTCTGCCTGTCCATGCCATTCAGCGCATCGTCGCAACCGTCGCCGAGGCACTAGATTCCCTGCATAAGGTTGGTATCATGCACGGAGGTACGAAATCCTCCTCATGTACAATGATTGTCAGGGTCTTGACAACGGTTATCTCCAGCTGTTAAGCCTGAAAATGTTTACTTCTGGCGCCTTGCATATGGAACTGAAGATATCAAGTCTGTCCTCGATTCGGAACCGCGACCGACCATTAGAAAAAACAAGATATACTTGGTTGTGATAATCTCGCTCATGGGTGTAATTGGAACGATAAGAAGAAAAAGGTTGCGAATTGGAGCCTTTATCTCAGTGGTTTCGGACATGGTATGCCCTCTTCCCACTTTTTGCGTTGATCTTCTAAAATTGTCCCTTTTTCTGTCAGCTCAACAAATAACATTACAAAATCAACCGGAACCGGAGAAGAGTGTCGACTACTCTTTCGCGCCTGAAACGCTCTTGCAATCCGCATACTGCTCACTTGATACCGATCTAATTTTGCTTAACAGTGCCGCAATCACGAGCCCAGTGGACATAATGGCTAACGACAAAATGTTGTGGAGCGAAGCTAGACTTCTACCTCGTCAACCGCAATTTTTTTGATGTCTCAAGGCCTCTATTGTAACCAAGGCGGGACGAGATAAAACAAGCTGAGTTTATCTGGAGATTGGATGTATGGACTTCGGTGACCGCTCCCTCTCGCAGAATGTAATCGAGCTTCTCCATCTCCCGCGACATCTCGTTTTACTGCTGGTTACGAGTCTACACTACTGACCGATTAGATGTGTCAAATTCAAGCTAGCCTTGTGTACTGCTGCGTACTAGACCATCCAACAGTAACCGTTCCTCGATCTTGCAGCCGCGAGGTAATACATGACGTAGATAAGGCAGCACGCCCCACAAAGAACAAAAACACAAAAACAGATCAAAAAGAATTGCGTGAGTACGTCTCCCGCGGCTGAGTTAAATTGTTGTAGCTTACCGTCGCCCGTTTCCAACCTGTCAGATAGTCCACTACCTCTCTAAAATCCCCCATATCCAGGTGTCCATAGCCAGGTGTCTCGTTCACCCGCGATCTCTGTTCACTATTAAGCCAACTGTTTGTCTGCTTCAACGCCACCAAGGGAGCCCGCCATACAGCCCCGCCATCATCCATGCCCGGCACAACTTTACACACCGCCAAATTCTTCTCTGAACCGTCCAACATAGCATCATCATTATAACGCAGATCGATATGGTCCTTGAGCTTGCGCCCACGCACTGAGTTACCATAGAACGTCTGTATATTTGGGCGCTTGCCATCAAAGTACTTTTCAAGGCCGACAGGGGACTCCCAGCTTCCACCGTCGTCCGACTCATCGTCGGCCACCATTTCGGTTGTTTCCCAAGTGAAATTTATCTCGCCGTTCGTGAGGAAGACAATTGCGCGCCGCGAGGAGGCAGTTGGAGGCGTTTCGAACGAGGGTCGAGAGCTGCAGAGAAGTTTGTGGAGTTTCCAGTCAGCACGTTGGCAGGACTTGCTGCAGTAGAGGGGGCGACAATGGCAGCTGGAACAACTGAAAGTGGCGGGGTTGTTGCACATTGCACAGTCAGGGGACGTTGAGGCCGACATTTTTCAGTGAGGAGCTGCCAGCTCCTCCACTTGAAGATGATTAGGATCTAGTCAAAAGACTAGATCGCTTATCGGCTACCCCATGACCTTCTTGTAAGGCGCTTTTGCAGTGATCCTAGAAGACATGCTTTACGGTACTGTTACAGGCTGCTTACATACTCAATCGAGTTCTCGATCACGAGCCCAGTGGAATCCAATGATTTGAAGCGAAGTACTTACACTTTTACATCGTCAACTGCAAAACTTTTGATGTCAGGCTCTCTCAAGGCCTCTATTTATTGTAATCAGGGCTCAATAGGAATACCAACGAGTGATCGCACCAGGAAACCGTTGAGTAAGTATCTTATGACCCGTACGCTGTGCTCCTTCATGGTTTCAGCGAGCTACAAAGCCTGGGATCCGGGTTTTTCCATAGAAATAGACGACAAACGTCTTATAGGCCACCCAGATGATGGCAGATGATCACAGGCAGAGTCAACTTGCATCACTCTGGTCTTGAAGGTCAAATGTTAATGTCGTTACATCGAGGTTTCTTGTGTAAATGTGACGAAATTACATGCGCTACCGTCTTTAGATAGTCTTGATTGGTAGCAAGAACGACGTCCAGATCCCAGCCAAAATTATCCCAAAAAAGACAATGAACACCAGATTACCGCCTGCGATGTTCTGTTGAAGCGAAATGGAGAACAACGAGGAGGCAATGGTTGGAGCTACACATCTCATCCCAGACGATATCGTTTGTCCAATACCATTCGTAGAGCCTAACGAAGCTTTCGAAGGACAGTTCTCCACGATGAGAACATGCATTGATCCTGTACAACGTAACAAAAACACCACAAATCAGATTACAGAGCACATGCAAAGTGGGGAAGAAGGCTTACCATAGCAAGTAGACGTCGACAACTTGGATACCAACTGTGAAAGGACAATAAGCCCCACATTCGTACCCATCCCCACTTTCCGACGCGCGAGGAAGATTGCAATGGGGTACGCAGAAAATGAGAGAAGGTATAGCGAGAAAGCAGTGATAAAGGTTTTCCTAGCACCAAACTTGCGGACCCAGTACCCGCGCATAGTGACTTGGACAAAAGCATTCACGAGCCCGACACCGCCCATCATGGTGCCAATCTGATATGGACTCATTCCGAGCCCACCCAGAGAAATGGGGGTGAAGCAGATAAGGGGGAGGAGGACTGAATAGCTCATGTCGACGAAGCAAAGGAAGGCGTAGCTCGAGAACGTCATAAGAAGGGGGCGGACGAGAAGGGCACTAAGAGGTGGGGGTTTGACGGGCGGGGCGACGTGAGCAGGCTCGAGATCTCCTGGTACTGATGCGCCGTTGGTGCCATAATCCCGCGAGTCGCTATGGTCTAAAAGTGTCGTTGTATGGCTGGGTTGTCTGGAAAGGTGATGCTGGTGCTTTTTGATCTTTTGTCGCTGGATCGCGGCAGGAGAAGTCTGGTTGATGATCAATATAAATGACTAACTCGAAAAGTCAAGCATTCTTCACCTCTTTCAGGAAAATGAATGTGGTCAAGAAAGCGGCGAAAGCTATACAAGCTGCTACCATGCAAGGAAGTAAATAAGGGTGTTCTCTGAGCAGACGGATTCTGCCAAACGTATCAGGCCATGTGTCCGATGGGCTGGTGAAGACGCCACCGATGATCGAACTAGATGCGAAAAGGTCAGAAGTGGATTGAAGCGGCAACAGAGTCAGCAAACGTGCCCAAGTGTGGTTCCAGTTCCCCACACCAATGGGAACAGCGAAAATGCATCAGCGATATTAGTAGGGTCAGTTATCTAGAAGGACGTCCGAAGATAAGTCAACTCCTAGACGTCGATGAGTAGCCATATGAAATCACCTCTCCAATAACCGTCTTGGCTACCCCTGAGCCCAAGAAGCGTAAGCGAGGATAAACTCCACTGCAAATTAATGAGCTCGTACCAATATTGCCATTGAAAACTCCTTGAAAACACCGATATATAACCAACGGCCAAAACGTCTTCGAAAGCCCAAATCCAAGCATAGCAAACGTCAGTCCAAGTGGACCGAGCAGCAGGATGGGTCTACGCCCAAGGCGGTCTGAAAGATACCCCCATTGAAACACAGTCAGCGTTTCCGTTAAGAAAAATGCGGATTCCTACAACAACCATTCCAATTGAATATCTGCCAAAAACGCCCATGTGAAGAAACCTCTCACTAAAATTCCAGCATAATAGCCAATTTTCCGGGGATCTCCATTCGTGATACCTGTATCTTGCACGAACTGGTTGATGAAGGGGTATATCACGATGGCAGTTATCGGTTCTGAGAACTGAGCGAAAAAAACCACGAAGAGTTGGAATTTGGGGAGAGGAGTCCTCTTTTGCCTTTGTTGTTGGTGAGCGTCGTCGTCGTCGTCGACTGGAGTTTCTCGTACCGCAACGGCACTCATGATGGGCGTCGAGAGAGAGGACGTTTCTGTTCCGGTAAAATAATTTTTATCAACAATCCGAGCCATGCGGTCAAAATGACTCGTACAACTTTCATGCCGTCTTATCCTCGCTTTTTATCTAGTTGAGGATTCGATCTCTTCGGGATTTGAGTTGGTTTCATATGGGCTGGCTGCGTGGTAGTTTGTAGAAGAGACGATCAGTATCACCTCGAAGTTGGCGGAAGACCGTTGTTGTTCACAACGCTCATGATCAACGTTAACCCGGACCTCATGCGGCCCGGCCGACGTCGTCATTATCGTAGTAACTGTTCCCCTCCCACAGTACTTACCACCGTCTACTCCCATCCTTACGATAATAGCAACCCTGAAAAGATAACGGCTGGTGTTCAGGTCACCCCACAGCGCGCCCAATGCACAGCCAACGGCATCTTCTGCTTTATGCACACTCATTGATCATCACTGATGTCAGAAGCCTCTACAGTGTCCAAAAGTTCTTCCTGATTCCTACTCCATAGCTTCCAAGCTCCCATGGTATATACAGGGCATTAAGTTGCAAAATAAAAATACACGAGCTCAGCAACACATCTCGCAAGGACAGCCTGTACATATCACAATACAATTAGTTTCGACATAATCTTGACAGGCGGCGCAACGGACTCACATAAGATATCCCCGACACATTCGCAGCATCCCTAGTACATACATCAGGTGACCAGCATCAAGATAGTAATTGGACCGCCCACGAACCTCGCAACATTCTGAGAGACGAACAATCAGGAACATGGGGGCAAACGTGCATGAAGACGGACTCACCAAAACACAAGAAACACCCCACCAAACCAAGGAAGCAGTCCTACGGGGGTAGAGAAACGTTCAGCGACGTCATGCAACGAGGTGGCGATCATCGTACCTTTCCAGCACTCCCACCACGAAGACGAGAGGCCTTATGTTGGTGTTCGCAGTGGGCCTGTTTGCCCACAGCACCCTCAGCAACGCTCATCACCTCTATCAAACATCATGAGACAAAGGAGAGGGGAGCTCATTGACAGTCAGCCTTAGTACTCACTCATCTCAGTGGAGGCCCTCGGTTGGTTGGTCATGGCCTTGGACGGTGCGGTGGTAGTAGCGTTCTCCATGGTGAAGGATAGGGAATTTAGTGGGCAATCACGGGCAGGAGTGGGCAGGCTTTTTATATCCTTTTCAGACAGGAAATGTCGCACGAGACAACGTTGCTGACCTATAAATAGAACTGATCCCTTTGGGGTTTGGCGTAATCAGTGGTATGCACGCCTGCGGATAAGCCCCGGCAGAAGGCTCCAACGACGAGGCAGTGAAATATGTCCCATACGATGTCGTCGGGAGGATTTTCGAGGAATAACATTCGGGGCGGCGGCTGCGTCATGGCGCCAAGCTACCCAAAGCTGTGCTATCGGCTTCAAATTGATTTTGATTGAGGCTGATGCGGTAATGGGTGACGTGCATACAAATTTGTACAACCTTTGAAGGAACGTTGCTTTCATGTACCCCCGTGTGCAGGGAAGAACGGACCTTATAGCAGCAGTCACAGGAACATGGTATCTTGATAGAGTCCTTCAGTAGCTATTTCCCTCACTTCTAGTTCCAGAGCCTAACACTCGTGATTGCATGGAGCGCAGTAACCCCCGCGATAAGTAAAGTCCAGTATGCCCGATGGACAACCTATAGACTTGAATTTTACATAATCTATCACAATCGTGACGAGGTTTAGTATCACGTAGAGATAGATCCTCAAGAAAGAACTCACCAGCCCACGAATCAATATTCACAAAAGTGATCCATCAAGTCCGAGACAATGTCGTCCCTAGTCATCGTGATCGCTTCCAGTGCGGCCAGCGTACACGGAATGCTCATAGCTTGCGTCTCCGTAAGATTTTTTCGCAGAATCACCATCATAGACTTCAACCGCCCCAGAACATCCGCAGAGCCACATCGCATCGTCTGGCTTGCGCCCCCCGCTTTTATCCACGCCTGCCCCCAAGCCGTAATACACGAAGAGTGAGATGGACAGCCACCTGCGTGGAATAGCGGCGGCGTCGTCCGAAGATGTTCCCAAAGATTAACAAGGGAATGGTGCGCAGCGAGGAAACCCATGCGCTTTTCGACGTTCATGGATGTGGAAAAGACAGGCTGCGATGTCATTCTGCCGTCGCTAGAGGCCTGCTCTATGTTGATGAGTTGTTTGTAGTACACCACGCCCTCCAGTTTCCTCAGGCCATGCGTCCTCGCGACATCCAATATAGAGTCGTGGTCGATGCTCGACCACAATATACGAGCAATCAACCGCTGTGTAACGAGGTCGACTAGGCCCTGATGATCGCAAATCACCGCCAGGTTGAGGACCATGGAACATATTTCCGGAGAGTCATTGCGCAAGAACCCCACTGGATCTTGGGCCAGTGTGAAGATGCGGTCAAGAGCCCACGATTCATACGAAGCGAAACAATATTTGTTCGCCACTGTGGCGATATTGATCAGGCGCTCGAGCGATGGCGCTGTAGGGGCCTCAACGTTGATCAGTTCACTCGGGCTGGGTTGACCTTTATGAGTCGTGACAAAAAATATGGACACGTCTCAACACTTACAGCGCATAAAGCACCCAAAGAAAATCCCGAAACTGTTCAACAGTATCCGTCAAAACAATAGAACTATTGTCCGATCTGCCTTCAACAGCCTCATCAAGCTGTGGCATGCTGAACATATCCACAAACGCAGAAGGTTCCCTCAACAAAAAACATCGATGGACCTAAAGTCAAACCAAAAAAAAAATGAGCTCAAAAATCGAAAGAAAACTCGGGCAAATTAAATCACCTTGAACAAAGTATTTTGCACACGAAAAACACAAAACCCTCCCTCCGAATCGTCCTTGTAATAATCGGGATCGCGAAAGACCTCCCCTGCAAAGTTCGCCCTGATACCGATCTCGTTGTCATAGAAAGAAGGGGTGGTAGTAGGGATTTGAGATCTAGCCATGCACGCCCCCTTCCCCGCGTCAGCAGGCTTGAGTAAGCGCCCTCCTCTAAAAAACAATCGACCCAAGAACCCAAGTTTATGCAGGGGATTCCGAGGGAAGAAGTATAGATGCATAGTTGAAGAAAACCTTTACAAGTGGGGGGTTCAGCCGGTGGTGGGGGAGCTGGGAGGTAGAGAGGATGTGAACATGTTACACGCTCAAGTCTGTAGATGATATAAGGTCGATATATGAAGAGAACATGACGTCCACACGTGGGGAGGACCTCTGACGCGTGGGATCAGGGTGATCATGCTCGAGAAGCCTAAAGGGCGGTCTAACTCCTGGCTGTAGGAAGCAAAGATGGGCTGCATCATGATAGATAGCAAAAGAATCCCAGAACAGTCGAGCTTCACGGTGGTGGTGGTGTTGAAGGACCAAATCACATCCGAATCTGTTTGGTTTTAGTGTTGAAACCAAACATTCTGCTCACATCTTCACCCAAATCACCCTCTTCACTGACCCTGGATTCAGACAGAGCTATGTACGGCATAGTTTGACAGAGCGTGGATGTGTGCCGCATGTTCCAAGTTTCTGTTATCACTTTCTACGGTTCTTAATCGATAACCAAGAGCTTATATGCAGTCCAAGATCGGTTACGATGTGAAGGCGCTCACTCCATCCTTCTTAGCACATAGAACAGACTCGTTTCGCATAGAGCACACAGAACACGCAAATTCGTTTCGCATAGATGCCATTAAGGTTGTTACGTACAGTACTGTACGACAGGCGCCAAATCATCAGGAATAAAATAAATACAATACTACTTGAGGGGGGCATGGGATCGAGCCTCTGCTCGCCGTCTTCGTGCATCAAGCGTGGAATACGTGCATCATGAGGAAGAGAGAGAGAGATGAGAAGAAAGGAAGAGAAGAAAAAAATCACAGTCGCGTGCATGGGTGACATATGAACAAGAAAGAAAAGAAGAAAAGAAAAGTTCGGCAAAAAAAAAAGAGCCTTTTGGTGAAATAATGAGTGTCTGTTCACAGAGAAAAACGCAGGTCTAAGGATGGATGGTACAAGAATCTCAAAACGGGGGAAACTAGAAAAACAACCTCTCATCAGAATCCCCCCCCACAAAGGTAAAAGCAAAATAAAAACTCACAATGGATCTCACAAGTCACGGCCTCGGCCAAATATCCGTAACAGTCCTCCTCCGTTCCCTCTTTCCATTTCCATGTTGCGGCAAAATCGTCGACGCAGCACTTCTATCAGCAGCATTCGCAGTAGAACCCCTCCCATACGAAAGTGTCCCAGCATCATCATCACCCTCAAAAGTTTTCCTCGCAGTCCCAAGCGTCTTCCTCCTATCCCTATCCCTCTCAACCGCAGACGTCGAAATCGACTTATTCAACAACGGAGCCGAAGGATGATGATGATGAACCGCACTATCAGAAATACTATTGCCCTCCGCACTCGTCGAAACCGTCCTTTTCCGCTCATCATCAAGATGCTGCTGCTGAAGCCCAGAAAGCGCCGCAGATACCGAAACAGCAGACGGTCGTGAAAACGTCATCGTCGAACGGGCAGGTTTATTTGAATCGGTGCGGACGAGCGGGGACGCAGGCGAGTTAGTGGACACGGTGTGTGCCGTCAATGCAGTCGTCGCACTACTTGGGGTGGTAAGACCAGGAAAGGTAGGCACGCTACCACGGACGGTAGATATGGACGCCAACGAAACCCTAGGCCTGCGCTCGCGATCTCGGACGGAAGATCCTTTATCTGCAGGCGTGCTGACGGGAACATTCGCTTTTCTTGATTCAGAAGGAAGCACAGCAAGTGGTTTGGGCAACGTCAAAGGTGGCAACGTCCGACTCCGACCCAAAGGCTGATCGCGTGTTCTCGAAGCCGGGGTAGGTGAAGGTTCGTAGTCTTGAGATGAAGTTAAAGTCCTTTGAGAGTCTGAAGGGCCTAAACGACCAGTAGTACCATTGGCAGCAGCAGCGTCCATCTGATGTTCTCGTTGTTCACGAGGGGTGAACAACCTTCGGACTGACCCAGACGGAGGAGCCGCACTAGACAACTGCGTAGCTCTACCATGAGGCGGAGGCGTCTCAAACTGCTTGGTGTCCAAGTCCCTGGTAGCTTGGAAGGGCGAAGACCTCGCAAGGGAACTCTCCGCTCTTCCAGCACCAAGTCTCCTCAAAGCCTCCTCCCTATCCCTATCCCTATCCCTAGGCTCCCAACTCTTCCTCGAATCCAACACACTCCGTCTCCCACTCCCCGTGCTCGTACTCGCAGCAACGTCCGGGCTTCCAGCAGCCCCTCTAGCTCTGAGATCCTCGTCGTTCAGACTGACACTCCTGCCGTGCACAGAAGGGGACCCATGCTGCTGCTCACTAGCCGTAAAGTCCCTCACCACCTTCCCCATACCAAGAAGGAAACCAGTGACACCTCGCACAAGATCATCAGCAGCCCGCACCCCTTCCCTATACTCGGCTCCCACCCTCCTCCATACCTCTGCCACCTCTTTATCAACGCCAGTCGAATCGTCAACCTCAGCACCAACCTGCGCTTCCATCGCCCGACTAGTCCCAAGCCTCAAAAGCCCATTGAGCCTCTCAGCAGCATACACAACATTCTGAGCATTCCGTGCCAAATCACTTGATGACGTCCCACTAGACGGAGGGAGATGAGGGATCTTGGCCAGATGCGACTCAAACATCGTCAAACTGTCCAACATCAGCTTTGTATGTTCCGTTTGCTGGAAAGAACCACCAAGGACCGGGGTGGGAGGCCCAAAGCGTTTTGTTCCAAACGGGCTGGCAGTGGAGAATCTCTCGTATCTCTCCTGCTGCATATGCTGAGGCGTAGCAGTGGCAGGCGCGACGTTCGTAGAAGGGGTAGGTGGTGGCGCAGGGGTGACATTGTTGCTGCCGCTGTGACGACTGAGGGAAGATGCTGCACGGTCGAGGTCGAGCTGTTCCCTCTCAGTCCTTGTCAAAGAAGGTTCCCTGTGGCTCAACGAGAGGTCACGTTCCTTGTCCCGTGCAACCAGAGAATACGTGCTCCGGTGGCCTCTCAAACCAGGGCGGCCTGGTGGCTCCTCATTGTGCTCCGAGTAACGATAGTCGGCCATTGATGTTGAAGCTCTCGGTGGCCGCTCTCGCTCTCGCTCCCCACCCAAAACTCTTCGCCTACCATCATCGTCAATATCATGGGGACTCCACTCAACCCGCCGATCTTTGAACACCTCTGCTGCGTGCTCCTCCTTACGCGTCAAACCAGCAGCCCTGAGCCCTTCTCCAATCAGACTCCTACCCCCAGGACTCCATAACCCCAAAGCACTTTCAGCACTCCCTCCACGCAAGCTCTGCCTCCTCTCTTTTTGGGCATCATCATTCACAGCTGCCGTAGACGAAGAGACGATTGACCGATAATCGTCGCTTCCCCATCGACCAGCTGTCCCCGCTCCATTGCGCCGTAGTTCTCGTACAGTGGAAGAACGCCCGACCCCGTTCGTTGTTCTATATGGTGTCATCGGCTCCAAAGAAAGCTGGAAAGCAGAACAATGAGAATGAATGTATCCATTGTGTCCAAGGCAACTCACCCTTCCTTCTCGTCGTTTATCACCACCATCCAAACTCCCTCTCCTCCTGTGGTTCGTTCTTGACTGGTCACCACCATGATCGTCCGTCATCCTTGTCTCTCCTCTAAACTCTTTAGGCAGGGCAGCCCGCTTCCTAGTGCCCAACGGACTTCGTCTAGACGATGCAACCGCCGCCAGAGCACTCTCCGTGATATCCCTGACGGTATCTTTTGACCGTTCTCTAGCAGTCCCGGTTATAGTGTCATATCTGGCAGAATCCCCTTCGTCAAAAGACATATTCGCCATCGATGTCCGTTTCCGCCTTCGACTGGGACTATTACTTAGGTTAGAACCAGAGGACAGCGTCGCTGCACTGAGGGTGCGAGCTCTGTCGGGTGATCCGGGCGCTGATGTGTTACGATGACGACGAAACGGAGTTACTGCGGTGCTCGGATCGCCCGGAGGGGGAGGCGTGATAGGACGACGAGAAGAGTGGGAACTGGTCGATGCAGAGTGGTGATGTGATGAAGAGTAGGAATGCATTGAAGTGGACTCGCGCTCAGTCTCGGAACCGGAAAGAGTGTCCCGTCGTTGTAATGGTGGTGGCGGTGGTAGTGCACGAAGCTGCCGAGGTGGATTGGAGAGGCGAGAGGAGGAGGTAGATGAAGCGTGTGATGGGGCCGAAGAGCGAGAGTCAGGCGTCGCTGCTCGTGCACGGCGACCAGAAGGCGATGGAGTGCTTAGCCTTGAAATGGAGGAGAGTTTGTCAAGGGCCTAATAGGCGCATATATGCGTCGAAAAGTCAGCCACTTCGAGGTGAAACAGAACAAGTGGCGTACCATTCGATTTCTCTCCGTCAGACTTTTAACTCTTTGCAACGCCAAAACATTCTCACTGGAACACTTGAGAGTATCCCTTCTGTCCAATCTCTCCGTATCATCTCCCTCCAAGTCATTCTCATTATCATCGTCAAAATCTCCATGCCCTTCAGGTTGCCGTTCATCCACCAGTCGACTGCCCATATCCATGCTACTGCCCTTCAAGCTCACACTCGGCGTCGTCTTATGGCTCCCACTACTCGTACTCGCACTGCTATTGCTCGTGTATGACAACGGCCGTTGTTGACGTACGGCAATACTCCCCGCGTCGCCCGTACTCTCGCTGCCCGTGGAATTCGTCGCAGGCGGAGATGGAAGCCCGGAGTCTCGTGAGCCGATACTAGAACTCGGACTAGGCGGTTCCGGAAGGTCTGGGAGACCAGGGGGTGTGTTATCGTGGATGAAAGAAGAAGATGACGACGGTTGCGGAGATTGACTAGAGTTGGGGTTGTTGGCACTCGTGCTAGCGCTGCTGCCGATCCAAACTGCAGACAAAGGTCGATTGTGCTTGACCTTGAGCGCTGGCCGAGGGGTCATTTAGAGTGTGTATGCTGTAGTGGGATTACGTTTTTTATGCCAGTTGCTGATTGCTGCTGCCTGCTAAAAGGATTGAAAAGATGAAAGAGTAAGGAAGGTGATCGTTGTGCGTGATGGCGAGCAAGGGCTGCAGAACATGAAATAGGCAATTGCTCGTCGGCCACGGCGACGGCAAGAGCTAAAGTGGAGGACGTCGTTTGAATCAAAGAGTCACAGTCAACAAACAAAAGGTGAAAATAATTATTTATCTTTGTCTCACGACGGTTGTTGAAGTGAAACGCCTGAAGGATGGGATTCCATTCTGGTCAGTGTGTGACGTCAGTCACGACCTCGCGATCGTCAGTAATATTTCGTACGCCGATATGACCGACTTCTAGATCTTCTCCGCCTAGACGATAATCCTATTGGCAATATCACTTCTTTCCCCAGACCGTCGCCGAGGCTTTCTTCAGCAGCTTCCTCGGTGAGATTTCACTCATGTGCTGGCAGGAATCAGGATAAGATCTGAATCCAATGACACACCGGGGAAGCCTCTTTCTTCTTTACCCCTGCCCGAACCGGTACGAACTATCTATAAAAACCCACCCACCTCAACCCAAACACGACCATGTCCATGGCCAACCCTTCAAGTTCCCAGTCCGTGTCCACACAAGACCACCTCATCTCCGCAACCAACGCCTTCTTCCTCGCCCTCGCATCCAACACCTGTTCCCTCACCCTCCTAACCCATTTCTCCACAACTCACCCCGTAACAATCCAACACGCCCCAGCCCTCTGCCCCCACCCGCAAACATCCCGCCTCTCAGGACTAAACGCCGTCCGTTCCTACTTTGACCTCCTCGCCACAAACTGGACCCGCTCAAAAATGGCCATACGCACAAACCCACGCGCGGACGCGAAAGCGCGCCGCGTCGTTGTCGGCGCCAGTGTCACTTGGATGTGGCGCAGGAGCGGCCGCGAGTGGGATGAAGATTTTACTTGTACACTGGAGTTTGATGAGAATTATAAGATCTCCAGCCTCGTCGTGAAGACTGACTCGCCTCCGGAAACGTGTGTTATGAGAGCTGTAGACTCGGCCGTAAAATGAAGGGCGCCATCCCAATAATTGTGGGTACCCATCCTCTACCTTGTGGACATTTCATCATCTGATCTGATACCTTCCTTAGACTCTTCTATCTATTGGCAGTGATCTTTATCGAGCTGGCGCGCAACGAGAGCAGCGACTATATAATCAGCTCCGTCAGCTCTCTGGGATCCAGGTTCGGCCATCGGGCATGAATGAGACTAGGTCCGCATGCCGAGTTCGCTCGGCAGGATGGGGAGATTCCTTCCTTCCATAGGAGTGTATCTCTCTCATCTCGGTGACCTTACGCGTCCCCGTGGCCACGCTTATTTCGAAATTGGCAGGGCCCTTGGACTTCATGACGTGTTTCTGACGAGATATTTGGACCAGACCTCTTCGGGAGTGGGATTATTTATCATACGTACGACGCGGTCTTATACAGCAAGGAATATGGGATTAGGGAGAATGCGCAGTAATTTATTTTGTCAGTGCCCGCCGCGAAAAGTACAACACGTTGACAAGCTTCGGGTGTCCAAACGTCAACTCTTCGCATGGTATAATTTATAGAACACGCCCCCACGATTGCCGCAGTCCATCGGACTCGGACGAGTCAAACGGCCAACAGTTGTCGCTTGAAAGGCCTCTGATATCCTCGTACTGCCAGAAAGTTTTTTCATCTGTGGTATTCCACTGCAGGCACAAAAGTTCGCCAATTTCAGCCCCAGGAAAAATTAGTAGCTCACCTAAGTAAATACCGAGACCGAGGGATCCTTGGAGTCGTTTAGGTTGTAAATTATAATATGGAGTCATAGGCCCAATAGGAATACCACAGCTACTAGGTCGTCAGAAGTTTCCATAGCTATCATAAAAATTCACTACGGCTGTAAAATTCTCGTTCAATCCCAGTAAAAAAAACAGGCGCTCTAAAGGTACGAAACAAGCTTATTAGAGTCACTACTGGTTAATTGAAGGTCGAGAAATGGATATAGCATTTGCGGTAGTCTTGAGCATCGAGTAATCTATTAATAGCCGAGGGTAAGGATCGTCCGATTGCGAGATGAGTTGAACGACGTCATTAATATGTAGTAGGAACTTGAAAGCTTAAGCCTCGCGTCCAGAGCTGGACGCTCGAAGTTCTAAATCTATTTTTTTTTTTTCGGGTCAAATTTAAGTCTATTGGAGCAGAGCCCCATGTCAGACCTTACAACTCGGTAGACTACCTAAGGCCCCTAATGCCATTTAATGCCTAACCCCCGTGAGATCACCCTATGCACCGAAGGAGGCACGCCCAAGGCGAACATCCCCCTACCGGCCCGGCACGGAAACGCCGTTTTAGGGTGCATCTATATACGCGAGCGGGGCAGTCTCGTCATTCTGCTTGTTTGTGCAGTCCATCTAGGTGGCGTTTCGTCTTCTAAGTACCCGATCCCGAAGGATAGGCACAGCCGATGGGACGAGCATGATCAGGGAAAGAAAAATATGATTTTTGTTGGTTGTTTGCTGTTAGCGCGACTTTGCGATTAAGGTTGTGAGACTATTGCGGTGTGACTTGTGCTTGAAGTCCGCGGGCTGAGATGCGGGTAAGAGGGGGTGAAAAAGGTGGGTTGTGTTGTGGACAGGCCCACTAGGTCGGCGCCTGTTCGACTCTTGAGGTTTGCCAAAACTGCAAGTGTGTCCTGTAAGAGCAAGCGCTTACTGTCAGTTCTAAATCTATACCTAAGTATATTTAATCACTGCGTCAAGCCTCGCAACTCGCTGAATTCATGAAATGTGTAGTAAGAGCTGTCGGATAAATGGAAAAAAAAACCTCGAAATTCATATAACAAAATCCTAGTCTTTTTCCTACGGCCGTAACGAGACTAGCAAACCGTACAAGCCCAGTGAAAACCCCGCTGGTTCAAATTGGATGAAATCTGATGAAAGTGAATTAATTCTATCCAAACAGCCAAAATCGGTTGATATCGACCACAAATCCTTGGCAAAGCGCGCCGCGCCTAAAGATAGATCTAGCTTGCCGATCATACGCACATCTTGCTTGTCAAAACGGTTCAAATCTGTCTGTATCGTTATTCCCTTCCAACAACCCTTTGTAGCCCTTTCAATTGTATATCTAGTGCGGCTTTGTCTGTGTTGACGAAGTTGGGACTCCACGACGTTTAGTCTTGGAAATTGCTCACATCATTTTACGCAACCCAAAAGTAAACCTTGACACAATGGATAGTAACGAAGAAAGCGCGACATTCAGAACGAAATACTACAAGAAAAGATCATTGGATACACTCAAATGTCCACGGCGCCATTCTTGTGACAGGGCATCTGACTTGATTTAAACGTGTCTAAAATCAGGTCCATGCCGACTTCAAAACTTTCAAACTTCTGGGCAACACATGTCATTAATTTTCAATATCAAGGACATCAGACCTACCTCTTATCATCATTGCTGATCAGACAGTCTCGAGCTCAAGAAGCTTGGAAAAGTCGTCACTCTTGACCCACTCGTTGACTTCATCGAACTTCCCTTCGGGAACCTTGACAAGATGCTCCACCCCGTCCTCAGTGGTGAACCCAATCACATTTGGCCGGACACAATCGGCATCGTCACGGGCTTCAGCATCGCGCCTCATGCCAGTGCCTGCATTCCAGTTGGCAGACAACCAGTTGGAATAGGTCGGTCCATTGAAAACGCTGGTACCTAGTGAAAATTGTTCCTTTACATCAGAATCGAGGACAAGTTCGGAAGGGTCTTGGGTTCTTACAAATAGTTCCAGAGGAGGAACCTCCACCACCTGTCTGAGTGGAGCACGTCGAGGTGCCGAACGTCTTGCCAAACCAAGTCGATGTCATAGGCATATTCTGGAACTTCACCGACCAGCCATAATTGCTTGGCCAGTTGCAGCAAGTATTCTGTGCAATGCCATAACAGCAACCGAATGACCCGATGCAGCTGCGGGAGGTGTAGGTGCAGATATCGCCTGCCGAGACAAAGCTAACGGCGGAAATGAGGACGAGGAGAGAGGGCATGCGCATTGTTGGCGGAGAAATTTATCGGTGTGCAATATTCAAGGAAGATTGACCTGATGACGGTTTGTCGACCCAAAGTGCTCTTTAATACTTTTTGCAGCTGTCCGGATGTTCCAGAAAAGGTATACACAGTGCATAATATGTGGAAAGTGCCAAGCACATTTTTCCATAAGCTGTGGAGAAAAGGGATATGACGTGAGATTACTTGTCAGACTGTCCAGCGGATTGACATGACACTAGGCACAGGCCAAGAAGCCTTCATCTGGCTGTAGTCAGTCTAGGGTCAAGCTTCGTCGGTAGAAAATCCGACTCACCTACCTTGAGTACAATTACATTCTGACAAAAAGGGTGTATCATAGCTTTAATATTGAGAGCAAGGATGCCGGAAAGCTTTCATGCGACAGCCTTGGTCCAGAAATTTGGACGTTCAGCGTTACAGAAACCAAAGGGTCGTCAGATTTTTTTCGGTCTTGTTCTATAATTGGGCAACGACGGGCTTCTACAGACAAAAATGATTGAATACTAAAATTGTAACTGGTAGAGGAGCAGACGGTGTGCACCTTGGCGAGTTGGATCAGTTGTGAACATTGAGTCCGTCCTCAGCTACTTCCTGTCAGCTCCGGAGCATTGTGAGACGAATCGCGGCAAGACGTTTGCAAAGACGGACACCGTGCTGTATGGATAGGGCTGATTCGGAATGGACTCGGAAAGGTCACAAGTTGTATTGCAAGCCTGACATCTGCATTCCGTTTCTGCATGGAATAGTCTTCGTTGAGCAGGAAACAGATGCCAGAGAAGAGCGCTTACCGGTTCTTAAGACGGTCAGGATCACCCATCCAGAATGGTCACCTAATGAACCCTCGTCGAGCTGCGGTCGTATAGTCAACTGGAGCCTCAGGGAACAACAGTGTAGAGCAGGCTGGAGTATCACATACAGAGTTGGTCTGACATGGCACTCTGCCCCAATAGACTTAAATTTGGCCCCCCCTCCAAAAAAAAAGTATCACTGTCTTCCAGAAGGTTGTTGTATGTCAAACCCAATCGTCCACATTCGTGCATGACAAAGTTACGAAACCGCGCATTAGAGGCGGAGGTACTTGGCCGCAAAGCACAGATAACTCAAAATTAAATTGATGTTCAGCGCCTCTTGCACCCAAGACAATGATAACAATCAGCCCAGCGCGCATCCATGCACTATCGAGGTTCGAATCTAAAAATAAACACAAAAGTTAACGTTAAGATGTAGAGTGAAAGGTCCCCGACCACGCACATGTGCACTGCTTGCGGGGTGCTCCAAGGAAAACTATGGCATCCCAGGAACTCGACGTATGAGATTAAGGGATACTAACGGAAGGGTGTAAGTGCTTGTCTGGGGTGAATGGCCTCTAGGCTCCATTACAATTCCCTACACTGTTTCCTTCAAAAATCGAAGTCCACAACGCCAACGGCTCAGGCATCGATCCCACTGGAGTTGAGTCATTCGAGGCATAAGGGCAAGCCAGAGGGATATGAATTGATCACTTACCCACTGCAGCGAAGATAGTTTTTATTTTAGACAAAAGCCAGAAATTTGAAGATACACCGCTCACCTTCATGTTTTGCCCTAACTATGTAATAACCCTGAATATTGTTATATATTGCCCCATTGGAGATGAAGCGGTGAACGCCGGCGAGGCGGCAGTGCAAAGTGTCACCCAGCCAAAAAAAAACGGAAAGGCGAAAGGACTGCCGAAACGTGAACTGGGTTTTTATGTGAAAGATTTGGATTTGAATCTTGGAATGCAGGACATGGCTCAAGCCAGACCTAAGATCGGAGGAGTCTTCACTTCAGAAGCTTACACAGTGGGTGAGAGTCCCTCGAATAGGCTCTGTCGTACAACCCGCTAAATACCGACCAGTCAGAAAAACATCAAACTAGTCCATGAGATCTATCTTGCCTTGATTCCTTTCCTTGGTCAAAGATTTTCAGTTCTAGTAGAGTGCTCGCCGTGGATGTCGGGCGTCTTCTCTCGCCGTTGCATAAGTCTTGCCCATGAGAAAATTGAGCAGCGTACAGGGGTGCAAGTGTATACGCGCTTAGTCTGTCTTGTGGTGGGGAGTGGAAAGCTTGTTCATCCCAGACGGCGTTACGTAAAGTCGTGTAATTTGCTGTGGCACCGGCATAAAGCATGTTTGCTGGGATCACTGCAAAAGCGCCTTGCAGAAGGTCATGGGGCAGCCGATAAGCGATCTAGTCCTTTGACTTGATCCTAATCGTCTTCAAGTCGAGGAGCTGGCAGTTCCTCACTGAAAAAGGTCGGCCTCAATGTCCCCTGACTGTGCAATGTGCAACAACCCCGCCACCCACCGTTGCTCCAGCTGCCTTTGTCGCCCCCTCTACTGCAGCAAGTCCTGCCAACGGGCTGACTGGAAACTCCACAAACTTCTCTGCAGCTCTCGACCCTCATTCGAATCGCCCCCGACACCCTCCTCGCGGCGCGCAATTGTCTTCCTCACGAACGGCGAGATAAATTTCACTTGGGAAACAACCGAAATGAAGACCGACGATGACGACGGTGTCAGATGGGAGTCCCCCGTCGGCCTTGAAAAGTACTTTGGTGGCGAGTGGCCAGGTTCACAGAAGTACTATAATAACGTAGTGCGCGGGCGCAGGCTCAAGGAAGATATCGATCTGCGTTTCAACGATGATTTTTTGGTGGACGGCTCAGAGAAGAATTTGGCAGTGTGTAAAGTTGTGCAGGGCATGGATGATGGCGGGGCTGTATGGCGGGCTCCCTTGGTGGCGTTGAAGCAGGCAAACAGTTGGCATGATAAACAGAGATTGTCGCCAAACTCGTCACCTGGGTATGGACACATGGATATGGGAGATTTTAGGGAGGTAGTGGACTATCTGACAAGTTGGAAACGAACGACGTGAATTTATTCAACTCGGGCGCGGGAGACATATTCACAACAATGCTTTTTTTGTCTATGTTTTTGTGTTTTTGTTCTATTTCTTGGCTTGTGGGGCATTATCTACTTACTTTACCACCTACTGTAAGATCGAGACATAGTGTGGTATCGTGGTCCTTGGTCAAAGCCCTAGTTATTCCTTGAAGTTGCGCATAAGACGGCGGCAGGAATGGCAGGCTAGGAAAGATGAGAACATGGAATGACGGGCTGCAGACTGGATGGCGCCATGGCGGGGTTGCAGTCTGCAGATCACGGATGGAAGGTGAGCGAGCGCTTATCAGTGAATAGCTTCACGTCGATGATACATGAGCCCAAGTCTGCAATTGACCCAAATCTGCTTTCCAAATGGACATCGACCCAACCTCCATCATGGTATCACCCGTCTAGGGCAGATCAGCGTGCGAAGCAACACCCCACAGTGGACGAGAGGGGAAAAAACGCCTTATCCAAGGGCGATGGCAACGTGGACAGAGTTCTGAATCGGACGTTTAGTTCTTCACTCCACAGGACGAACGAGAAACTTACTTTGATGACTATGGAGTCAGAAGAGCGAGGGATGGCAAGTTGATTCAACGCGAAAAAAACTGCCCTACACCGGTGGCTTCACGATTCCTTGGCTAATTTTGTAATACACAATCGATGCGTCCTCCGACGTGATGCCCAGATAGATCTCTTTCGTGCTCAACTGCGCAAACGCAGCTTGAAGCCTAATAGAAAATTTGTTGGTTCAACATGAGTGAAGTTCAGGGGACGGGCAGACCTACCAGGCAAAAGAGACCGTCTCGGATAGAGAGCATGGCACCACGTGTAGCACCGTGTCCTGAAAATAATCGATTGAAAAACTGAACAAAAAAAAGGAGAGGGAAAGAAAACGCACCGTGTCTTTTTTCTTCCCTTGTATAGCACCCCGCTCACACCTGTCAAGGTCGACAACTTGGACGGTCTGCCATTGTTGAGCTAGATCTTCGATGTCAGATGATTTCCCTCGTAGGGATGGAGAGGGAGTCTGACCGTATACGATGTCGTTGTACGCTTGGAACAGGCCTGATGCGGCACGGGGATACTTTTCGAGTAGGTTTGCGAGGATGGGATGCTGTAGGTCGTTAGGTATGATCTTGGAGAAGGGGAGAGAAAGGTACCGAAGGATGGGATTCCATTTTAGCACAATGGTTGAGAGAGACGCGTCGGTTGATGATGGTGTAGGGGAGAAAGTCGTGACCAAGTCGTGACCTCAGAGGCTGTCGTTGCTCAGCAGAAAACCAGCTCCACCACGTCACTTCCTATCCAGATTCCATATGCCCGTTCCAAGCAATCTCTCTCCCTCGAGTTACCTACTCACCTCAACGGCTTGAGCGATGTACTTCTGCACATCTTCTAACCAAAGCGGCAGCTCACCGACTCCTAGGACACCAGCTTCTTCCCTCCCTCAATGCTAATATGTATATTCCAATCAGTAGTGGTGACCATGCCGTTGACAAGGTTCAGAGCGTTTCCGGAGCCAATGTTGGACATGTATTCCTAGCCATAATTTGCGATGGATGTATCAACGTTCAGTAGTGCTTGGGTCACTTTGAAAAAGGTAGATATCAAGACTGTAAATGGCAGTCCACCGGAATGGTCAAGGATCCAAGCAACATGGAGAGTAGTTGTACGCCAGATTATATATATGCGCTAAAGATTGCATACGAAGTTGATGATGAAAGCGAGTCTACGGGTGTATCTACGATTTGGGATATCCGCTCGCTGTTCATTGTCGAAAGAAGGCAGGTTCGAGAATGATCATAGTGCTAGCGAAGCCATAGGCAAAAGGCCCCACCAGTGCGAGAGTAATGGTTGTACTTGAAGAACTATGACGAAGGGGGTTGGTACGAGGTAAGGCGACGGGAAAGAATGGGGCTTTCGTTTTCGGTGGAGTGGCGGTTATTTTCTCGTTGATTACGCCAGGAAGCCGTCCGAGGTGTTGACTCCGTTGACGCCGACGGTAATATCAGTCTCAAAACGCTTGATACAACCAACCTTGATCCTATCCAGATCGCCAGCATTCGCACACAGATCAAGGCATTGCAGATTCCATTTTGTCAACCTCAAGGTGTCGAAAGGGTCCTGAATGGATGGGGGTAGAGTCCCGAAACCAGCGGTTACGATATGGAGTGTCGATGGACCTGTAGAAGTAGTCAAAGTTTTAGCTCAGGCTCTTGATTGTGACAGGGGTTTGTTAGGTTTCCATCTTGCTCCTGTCCTGCAATCATACCTCGGCAAATGTTTCAAGCAGGCTGTCCACCTCTTCCCACATCCTTGTAGTTTCTGTTTCAGCCTCGCCGGGAACCCCATTCCGCCATTCGTCGTGAAAAGCGATCGTTCTAAGTCTGGGGAAAATATTGGAAAGAAAAGCGGCGACTATGGGTGGGGCATTGATGGGAGAGTCTGCGACAGATAAGGTGTTCAAAGTATTATTGAACTTGACACCGAGATTTTGGGTATTTTGAGCGTCAAAAACGACGCCTAGGTACTCTAGCTTAGGACAACGTTGTGCGAAGGGAATGAGGTCCTCTGTTTTTATGATTGGTGATGTTGACGATGGATATATATTGCCGAGTTCGAGATGACATAGTTTGGGCCAGACATCAGCTAATCTGTTTACTGTGTCGCTTGTAAGTTGAATGCCAAAAGTAGGCTGGATATCAACGACTTGAAGATTCGTAAACACAGTCAAGGCCTCGAGTCCAATGTCAGAATAGAGTGCTTCCTGTGGGTCCAAGTCTATCAAATCTAACTCCAGTAAAGTGAGTTGTTCCAATGAGGGATGGTAAATGTGGCGACTGATGGTATGGAAGAGCTCCCTCCATTGACGAGGATGACAAACATTCTCAACCCGAATTTCGAGATGCTCGATGGGACTGGAGGATAGGAGCTGCGCCAAGGCGATCGCTGGATCCATTGTCCTACAAGAGATTGATAAACCTCGAAGAGCAGGGTATCCGCTAGTTGGGTTGCGCGTAACGATCGGCAAGTGTTGATCGTAACTACGCGTCAAATCTTTCAGAGAGATAAGAGAAAGTCTTTGGAGGGATGGGATTGTTGCAAGATGCTCGAGAGCTTCTTGTGTCAAATTGTTGACCGTTAGAGACTGAAGCCAGCTCCATTGACAAATGACAGAAGAAACAGCCCGTTGATTTTCTCCATTGGAGTCGCAGGGAAAATGGAAAGTCAATTCTTTCAGGGCTGGACAAGAGTTGATAAGACCAGAGAGGATGGAGGGGGCACATGCACCATTGGAGATATGAGAGAGAGTGATGGATAATGTGGTGAGATTGGGAGAGAAGAAGAGATAGACGCATTGAAGCATCGACCACTCCACTTGCTTTGTAGAGTGTCCATAATACCACGAAAGGTCTTCAAGATTTGGAAGGAGGGGCCGCATATGCAATGTTGCCATGCTTAGAGCTTGTAGAGCCTCAATGTCAACAAAAGACTTTGAGTCCACATGAAATTTGCGTATTCGTTGGGCATAAGATGGTAATCTTGTCAAGTCAGAGAGTAAGATTGGCCTTCGCAAACACTTCGGGTCGGAAAAAATCAGAATGATTTCACTAAAATATAATTGATTTTACAAGCGCACCATAACCTTTGTAGACCAACCCTTTGCCTTTATCTCAATTATGTCGGGCGGCATCGTGCAGAGAAGCGGACGCAGTCCCTCGATCTCACGCCAAAGAACGTCGAGAGCTGGCCCTTCGAAGGCACGACATGTGCGAGCAAGAGATGCCAAAGTCGCTGATCGTTGGATTGGCCGCGTTTTGTAGTCAGGCCTTAAGACCTCGCAAACCAAGCTAAAGAGCTCAGGAACAAGAAGGCACCGATGAACCATCGCTTTCGCTGGAACTTTGTTAGCAGTACAGGTTGTTCGAGAAAGGACAACCAAGTTTTGACCAAGTTGATCTTCAACAAAACACTTGAACAAATACATGATAGAGCTACAACAACACTATCGATACAGATGCTACAATAACACTATCGATACAAGATGCAATCGTTGATAAAAAAAAGTAAGTTTTTTCTTATGTTCACGACGCGCTTACTGCTTAGGATGTGGCTCATACACACCGCGCTACAATTTCACTTGAGACGGCATATTTCACAACAGGTTAAAAGTGAACTCACCTGGCGTTGTATACCCAGCTCGTAGAGTTCCGCGTTAGACGTCATCTTCCCGGCCAGTTTCTCGCCGCCACCTGAGGCAGAGAGAAGAGGATTGAGATAAGAAGATAAGAGGAAAAGAGATCGGACATACCAATAACCTTGTCAGTCATGCTAACTTTTCCTGAGGAAGTCTCAGTAGTATCGGCACGGTAAGCGCCAGTGCCTGTAGGTCCAACGCCATAGCCGGTGTCGCCAGCGCGTTGGGTGTCGCCATACCACACACCGGCACCAGCGCGTTGAGTGTCACCGTAACCTGCACCAGCGCGTTGAGTGTCACCATATCCCGTACCAGTACGTCGAGTGTCACCATATCCCGCACCAGCGCGTTGAGTGTCACCATAGCCCGCGCTGGTACGTTGAGTGTCGCCATATCCCGCACCAGTACGTTGAGAGTCGTGTCGCCTACACCCAGCGCACCAATACCACCAGTGCCAGCCCTAGCTAGCAGCTCCCTGCTGAGCTTCGAGGGTCCGCCTCTCCTCCCAGCCTTGACGTCCAGTGTACCCTCCCTCAGCACGGCGTTCAGCAGCAAGACGCTCCTGATGGTGTCAAAGAGAAAGTCGTGACCGTGACTGGAATGGGTCCCTTGTCAGTCCCACTCCCAAGAACTAATTATAGCGTGTGCTTTTTATCATAGTCTGAGCCTCGTCCTAACAATTGCGCCTACCAACATAGGTGCTCGGAGTGATGAAATAATCACCATAACGGCGTAAGCCTACATAAACTCAACGAAAAGGAACAAGATTGCTACTACACGTCGCGTCCTCTATTCCACGAAAACATTCCCAATGATCTCATAATCTGCCTATGAATAGGTCTGCGCTGGAGTGAATGATCGGCACAAAAGAGTATCACAAATGACTTCAGTTTTCGTATACTATGAGGTCATCCACCGACCATATATCAACGCCGTCTGAGACACCACCCCAATCCTCCACCCCACCAAATCCAAGATGAGCCCACAAACACAGCAACCCACACCCACTCCGGTGAACGCGCAGCCGCAAGCTGGTCATGCCATTAGTGAGCAAGCAGATTTTTTATCACTTCGCGAGATTGAAGACTAAGATCATGTTGCTTGATGTAGGCTTTGGTAGAGGTGTGTCGATGCCTGCGAACGCTAATACGGAGCATCAAGGCGCTTCGAGACTCAGAGGTGGTGGAGCTGCGAAAGTGAGCATGGATGGATCTTGTACTATTATATATTCTGACCAAAGTCGATATAAACTCATGTAGGACTGCTGCATTGGCGTGCTGGGCGTTTTCGTCTGTTGTGGTGAGCAGAACCCCCTGTCTTTCGATATGAAGATACTGAAATGACGTGTACGCAGATGTTTGTGAAGTGAGTCTTTCGTGATGACTGTTATATGAATCTTTTTTGGTATATGTTGACGCTTCGCGTAGGGAATTTGCGACGTCATCGCCAACATTGTCTGTTGTCCCTGTGAGATGATTTGTTAGATGCTACGAACGCTGTGTATACAGCATAGACGTTTACGTACCAGCATCGAGTGTAGTTGGAAATTCTTTTTGAAATGGAGACTAGGAGCTCGTTTGTTCGAACGTTAACGCAGTGTTTTCCGCGCCTTCTCTGCTAGAATTGGTTCAGGTGTTCTCATTTAGTAAGGAATGACTCTTTGCTTTCCCATCGAGGAGTTCGTTGAAGTTGTTGCAATGCTGCCTTGACAGCTAACTGCATACTAATCGTAGACCATATCTAAATTTTACTTTTGTGCGCTTTTATTTGTACAAACAACCATATTAGGTAGAACGCCCTTCCAAGTTGGCAAGTTCCAACCGCTCCACCCTTATGACGTGCGGGGCGGGATTGGAGCGTTTGGAGCAACTACCGAAACGGTGCTAGAATGTGGAGCAATAGGCAGCCCGCGCGCATATGGGCATCATGGTTTACATAGCCACGGCCTAAAACGGATGTTTATGCACAACCAAAGGCGCAAAGTGAAATTTCAGATGTGGTCTACGATTATGCAGTTAGCTGGAATCGTAACGAAATAAGGAAGCGATCGCATAACGGAAGTGGTGGAGCAAGGCACTGCGTCCTCATGTTGCGAATCTGTTCTGACCAAGCCTAATGTAGAACTGATGCATTGGAGCTTTCATCTAGAGGTACACTGTTCCTGATACATAGTGCGATACTTGAGCGATGGTATGCAAGTCTCCGGGAGGTGAGCATGGTCTGCCTAGGCAGAGATATCGACGTGTCCGTAGGGTATATGCCCCCAAGCTGCATAAGTACAAGTTTGCGTTGCCCTGTGAGGTAATTTATTAGACGTCCAAGTAGTCCAGCAACTAACGTACCCAGAGAACCAATGGAAATCACGAATTAGCCTGTTCGAACATGAAATCACTGCGCATCGTGTACTTGACACCGCCCGTAACCTCTTCACCGCTATGAACGAGCATTCTCTGCTGGAACACAAGCACTCTGCCTAGTTTAGGCTCCACGTCCAAGTGTTCCTTCTTATCTGGGGTCCAGAAACGCGTCGCCCCGCCTGTGAGACCATCGGGTTCGTTCAGGTAGAGATGGAGCGTGACGAATGATTTTTGCTTCCCGTCGAGCAGGTCGTTGAGCCCGTCGCAGTGGGGTTTGAAGTATTGTCCTGAGCCGTAGCGGAGGAAGCTGAGACGGGGGTTTATTCTATGCATTCCATGAGTCAGTCAGCTAAGTATGTAAAATGAATACCACCAACCGAACCATCTTCCACGTCGGACCCTGTTCCTTCCCCGGTCTGCTAGTGATACAAGACCACCTACTCCCCGGTGCGATCTCACAGATCTCATCAACGAGCGGTCTAAGTTTTTCGTATATCCTGCTGGATACCTCCTCATCAATCACCAGCACCCGATCGCTGTTCCGGAAATTGGTGTGCACGGTCTGAGTAGGACCCTCTGCGCTCAAACCGGCTGGAGACCAGTCCCCCGTTGAGGATGCTAGCGCGATGAGGTCTGCACATTCGTTGGGGGTGAAGACGTTGTCAATTAGTTTAGCGTAGAATGGGCTGTATGGGGTTGCTAGAGGGGTTTGGGAGAAGTCGATGGGTGTGATGGTGGCCATGGTTTGGTCTTCTTTACATATTTGGCACCAAACACCTTCCTCTCCATGGCGTACTTGTGAGGAGAAATTGACGTTATTCTCCTCGATAGCGTCATCCATTCATTCAGTGAGCGTCATATACCGTCATCGATCTCACATTCTTATAAGGACAACTCTCACTTGAAACCTTCAACAAAAGCACCACCTCGAATCGCAAAAGAAAAATGTCGTACGGAAAAGATACGTCTCGCACCGGGGAATACAACCCAAGCCGTGCGTTTCCATTCGTATATACAGAAACCGGGATTGACAATTTCATTTAGAACGAGACCCCCGACTTCAAGGGCAAGGCCAAACCCAAGGTCAAGGGGACCAGCCTAGCACTACCGGAGGGTACCAGCAGGACCCCTCCTATACTCGCGACACCGGCGGACATGGGCTCGGTGCCGAAACCACCCCAGGCGGCGAGCCTGGGTACGGCGACAGGACCACGGCGCAGCAGCACCACTTTGGCCGCACTGACGAGCCCATGCGTGATACTACGGGCGTGCGTGATACTACGGGCATGCATGATACTACTGGGCTCGGTCGGGATTCAGGGATTCGTGGCACTGGTCCTGGCGTAAGTTCTACCACTGCCGGGACGTACCCAGGGGAATACGGGATGGAGGGCCAACATTTTCGTCATGGCGAGAGCATGGAGCCCTTGAGCACCGTCCCCGGAACTAGCCTCCCCGCCACCGCCGCTGCTGGCGGTGATATTCATCGCCACGAGGGGCCCATCACCCGACACGAGGAACGGAAGGAGGGCAGGCGTGAGCAGGAGGTGGAGCGAGAGCTAGGTGAAGGTCCTCTTGAGCGTCGTGAGGAGCATAAAGGTCATCATCATGAAGGACCTTTGGAGCGTCGTGAGGAACGTAAGGAGCTTCGTGGGGAAGAAGAGTTGGGTAGGGGGGGTATGACCCGCCGCGAGGCTCATCGAGTCTCGATGGATGAGCCTTGCATGTCCAATGTTCCTGGCACGAAGTTCGGTGGGTGGGAAGAGACTCGAGGTGGTGGGTTGCCGAAGCAACAGGCGTCCACGACCACTACTTATCCCGGTGCTGGGGTTACTGGTGGTGGTGATACCGCATACGCTGAAACTGGGGCCCAATCTGGGCGAGGCATCCATGCACAGCAGTATGAGAGGCACCCGGAACATCATCTTGGTGAACGTGAACGTCAGCATCTTACCGCCGAGGAGCGTCTTGATGCTGAACGCCGTGCTGAGGGAGGGTACACTGGACGTCAAGGATGGGAGGAGAAGCAGACTCTTGAAGGTCAGCAGGCCGCTAGGGCCGGCGCTGGCACTGGTGGTGTTGGTGCGCTGGGTGTAGGCGACACTCAACGTACTGGTGCGGGGTATGGAGATACTCAACGCGCGGGTGCGGGATATGGCGACAATCAACGTACCGGTGCAGGTTACGGTGACACTCAACGTACCGGTGCGGGCTATGGAGACGCTCAACGTACCGGTGCGGGCTACGGTGACACTCAGCGTGCTGGTGCAGGTTACGGTGACACCCAACGCGCTGGTGCTGGTGTGGGTCATGGTGATACTCAACGGACTGGCGACACCGGCTATGGCGTTGGGCCTACAGGCACTGGCGCTTACCGCGCCGATACTACTGGGACTTCCCCAGGAAAAGTTAGCATGACTGACAAGGTTATTGGTATGTCCGATCTTCTTTGCCTCCTCATTGTTTATCTCATTCCTCTTTTCTCTGCCTCAGGCGGCGGTGAGAAACTGGCTGGGAAGATGACGTCTAAACCGGAACTCTACGAGCAGGGTACACAACGCCAGGTGAGTTCGATTCTTTGCTTTGAAGTATGCCGTCTCAAGTGAAATTGTAGCGCGGTGTGTATGAGCCACACCCTAAGCAGTAAGCGCGTCGTGAAATCAAGAAAATTCTACTTTTTGTATTGCTATAAACGATTGTATCTTGTATTGATAATTTTATTGTAGCGTCTTGTATGTATACTGTTCTATCATGTATCAAGTGTTTTGTTGAAGATCGACTTGGTTTCCCGTCACTTTCTATGCCTTTTTGCTAAATTGGCGGAGGTGACCAAGTGGTGACGAAATTCATCTGCTCAAAACACTATCTCGGCCTCTGGTTCACTCCCAGCACGTGTATGTGAAGCTTCTCGTAATCGCAAAGGTTTGGCCTAGTATATCGGCGGGCGCGACGAGGATCAGACCCCCCTGGATTGCGCACACGGTGTATTATAAACCACACAGTCCTACACCTCTCTCTCCCTCAAATGGCAGTCCCGCGCCTTCGCCTTAGAATTGCTGTAGTCCAGTTCAACCCGAAGGTTAGAGAATCCCAAACTTCACTTATCAAATCACCGCTAGTCTTCTAAAAGATTGGACAAGTTCAAGCCAATTTGGCCAAAGCGAGAGGTCTATGCCGCAAGTACACAATTTGCTCATTGCTTGGAGGGTTCGGGTGACGACTGACGGGTTGTAGACTCCTGCCACGATCCGTTGATCTTCTGTGTTTTCCTGAGATGGCATTCACAGGTGAGTCGCAGTCCCTTGAATCATGGAGTCACAAGCTCTATGAAACTTGTAGGATACGTTTTCGAGAACGCCGCTGCCATATCACCCCATCTGGAACGTCCCCGAACGGGCGCTACATCTCTGTTCTGCGCAGAGCTGGCGCAGAAGTTACAGTGCTATGTCATTGCAGGGTACCCCGAGGAGCTAGCCTCGGACGAACCCAGATTGAACGAAGAGATTGTGGATGGTCCGGCGCAGGATAACGCAGAAGGCAGCGCTTCCTCGGAGGTCCACCAGGTAGGGGCTAATAGCGCGATCATGTACGGTCCAAATGGGCAGTGGGTCGGAGGTTATCGAAAAACAAACCTTTTTGAAACGGATAAACCGTGGGCCAAGGCTGGTGGGTGTATCGGCTTCAACTTTGGTTAAGATTTTACTTATTATTTCCAAGGGACTGGCTTTGCGACATTCGATTTACCGCCCCCGCTTGGAACAATGAGCTTAGCGATATGTATGGACCTCAATCCCCACCCTCCCAATGAATGGACGTCCATTGAGGGCCCATACGAACTTGCAGACTATTGCTTGTCGAAACGAGCAAATGTATTGATATTACTTGATGCATGGCTCGATTCTGGCAATGAACCGGACGATAAACATGATTGGCATACGTTGAGATACTGGTCTGCACGGCTAAGACCTTTGTGGGCAAGCGACGAGAATACCTTGGTCGATTCGGATGGTGAAGACCGGGAGGAGACGCTGGACAAACCTGACGCGCAAGATGCCCCAAGCGATGAGATGATAGTTGTTGCTTGTAATAGATGTGGGGAAGAGAATGGTATGCCCGTTTCCCTTGATCACGCCTCCTAACCTATCAGTAAACGTTTGTAGGAAAATTATTCGCGGGGACTTCGGCCATATTCAGCATGGTAAAAGGTTCCGGCCGTCCCAAATTACTTGACATGATGGAGAGGGACGAAGAGGGCGTTCGCATATGGGATATAAATGTATAACATCTTTGACCGCAATTTTTGGAATTTTCTGTGAGCTTGTATCCTTTATTAGAATGTATATTAAGATGCCCTTTCCGTTCCATTCCTCCCGTTCTCTAAGCAATGCCGCTGAAGAATGTCAGTAATCTCCCGTATGTCTTCTGAATCAGCATCCTGTCGATGCCAAAATTCTGCTTGAGATAATAAGCGGATCGCCACCATCGTTGTATGCGAGCGCCGCTTGTAGCCTTCTAGCGTGCTGCAGAGGCAAAACACTGAAAATTCGATCGTTCGAGCGGTCTCGAAGAGGACATTATTTCTGAAAAGGGCAGTTCAATATCTATATCTTGATTTCGTATTCGAAGCGGCTCACCTGGCATCCCCATCAGAGGGACTTTGTTGGAGCATGGCCCACAGTTCTTCATGATTGGGTTTCACGACGAAGATCTTGTAAAGTGCACGGCGAATAAGGTCGAATGTTTCCTCGCGCTTTTCCGCCTGATAAATTTTGTTGAAAGGTACGGAGGTCATGAAAAAAAAAACGCCGCTCACAGGTATTTTGTTCGAAAATGCGCTCTCCAACTCCATTTCGACATCAGGCAAAGTTACCGGAGAAGCTAAAAGATGGTTGCCTTACTTTCGGCTTTATCATGAAGTAAAGCTGAAAGCTCACATTCTCGAAAAACCTCATCCAGATTATCTTCGTCATCCTCAACGATATCAGGAATATCATAGTTAAAGTCCATCTGCTCCGGTGGATTGACCTCAAGCTCTGGCTCTGGTTCCAACTCTGACGGCGGCGCAACTTTCGGTGGCTTCTGAACGAAACTTGGTGGCTTGAATGGTTTACTCAGACCTGACGCTGATCCGAATGGTTTGGTAACTGGAGTTTGAAGAAAAAAAAGAAAGCTGTCGTTGGATCGTTACTACAAAAAATTGCATACACTTACCAAGCATCGTTGGGAGTGCAGGTTTAATTTTCTTCGTGACATTGCCCGCCTGTTCAGGACCAGTTCGCTTGTTATCCCCGAAGGAATTTCGACTCTGGGGTCTCTGATTATTTTTCTGCCAAGCTTGTTGGTCACCTCCCGAGTGCGCGTTATTCTGAGCAGCTTTTATGATATAACCGTCCACGCGAGAACTCGCATGCTCCAAGGAAGATAGATTTGAGATTTGCTGTTGTACCTTATTGGGGTATTTGCAGACCTTGGGGAGTCAGCGATGAGCCACAAAGAAAGCAAAAGTTATGTATTGGCAGAAAAGCGTACATCGCACATTCTGTTGCAGAAGGTCTTGACAAGTTCTTTGTCCGTTACGTCAATGGCTTCGCCGAAATAACGGCAGATAGACTGCACAGTGCACATAAATGAGCCGCAATTTTGATTTGAAGATGGCCGTCAACTCACTACATGTCTACAAATTGTACTGCTCTCGGCGAATTGAATGAGCTGAGGGGGTCGTGAAAAGCTGAATATCAAATTTTGACAAGATACTTGCTGCAGAAATGCTGTCAATCGCTCTCTGAGTAGGTGGCAGCCCCTCATTATCTTCCTTGACACGGTTCGCGTTTGATATTGTCGCCAATCGTTTACTATATAGCGCATCTTCTCGAGCTAAGTGGCAGGTAAGCCAATTTTCTTTTCTTTTTTGCTAAAAAAGAAAAAATAGAGCTAGTGAACTCACAGTAATACAGAATGCATTTCGATGGCTTTCAATTTGAGGTAATTGTCGTAGTCCACGGGTACAACCAGGTACTCACCAATCCGTCCCGACCAGCACGTCCTGAATAAGATGTAAATACGGATTAATATAGGCAGATACAACATACCAGTTTCCTGATAATATCCTACGAGGAAAAGGGTTATGCAAATGCCTCAAATTGAATTGTACCGCTACCTTCAAAGCTTTTTGGGACGTCGTAATGAATGATGTATCTAAAAATGTTGGAGTGACCTTCCATAAGAGAAGTCGTCAAGGACGAACCTAACATCCCCCTTGTCTATCCCAAGTCCGAAAGCGATGGTGGCAATGACCTTCAAGAATATTCCAGTGGAAATGTGTGCGTAGTTGTGGCTAAAGCTTACAAGGTCCACGCTACCTTCTTCACCCGAACCTCCACCAGTCCATCTTTTCAGCGTCGCATCTAGGGTTGCAGACCTAAAGTCACTGGTAAGATGTTCATCCGTCAACATCGTTTCAAAACTGACCCAATACCGCGGTGATATGGCCTTGCGCTGAGGCCTTTCCCCCTCAAATAGCTCGAGAGCTCGTCGCAGGTCACCCGTTTCCGACAATAAATTATACCCGAAGACGCCCGCCCCCTCCGTCTGTAAAGCGTCGTAATATAATCAAACACATCGGCCATTTTTGATCTGTCGTCTGGGGCGGAAAGATACTTGATCTGTTCATAATGTCATTAGCCCATTGCTAATCACGTTCCGTCGGTCTATCACCTGGTAATACAAGTTATCACGATTAAAGGGATGAAGGGCACAGAAAAGATTATCTTTGGACATCTTCAAACTTCGAACGATGTCCTCTTGAACGCTGGAATAGTAAAAATAAATGGCTAATTTATAGCCATCAAGAAGAAATAGCTTACGCTTCCGTAGCGGTTGCGGTGAGTGCCATTATCGGTATGCCCACGTACTTTTCACGGAACTCTCCAATACGTCTATATTCTGGGCGAAAATCATGACCCCATTCCTGTCAAGTAATTAATGTGTGAGTTGGCACATGAAAATAATAATAATAATCTAGACTGACGGATACGCAATGCGCCTGGACAACACTAGAATAAGTGGTATTCAAACATTATTCAGAAGACCTACCTCATCGACGACGAGGAGGTTCAATTGTTCGTCGTCGAATAAGCCCTCCAGTAAAGGTTGAAACTCTTGTGTCAGGAGTTTCTCAGGCGTAACTGGTGAAAAAAAGTTAGATCTGGAAATCAAGTAATGCGGGTTCATCTAGACTGACCATAAAGCAGCCTAATTTTTGGACGACTGGACGACATGTCTTTGATGATCTGATGTCGGTTTAATGCGATGTGAGTATTGATGGATCGTAATCGTAGCTCACCCCTTTTTTCTCCTCTTTTGTCGTTTCTGATGTAAAAGCTGCGACAGGAACGCCTTTACTTCGCAAGTTGTCGACCTCTGGTCAAGGGCATGAGGTTCAAACCAGGACAGGGAGTTTTGGAGGAAACCTACGATTTTTCATCAAAGCTTTTTTCTCGAGTTCGTAACTGAAAAACGGACAGAGAGAAAGACAATCTTACCCAGGAGTGGGGAGACTACAATGGTCGTCCCGTGCTAGAAGATATTCATAGTTTGCGTTGAGTCAGTGACAGAGGCCGGGCACGTACCTCAGCGGCCAGCGCGGGCACCTGAAAACATAGGCTCTACAAAGATGATTTGAAATTAAGTAGAACGAGCTAAAATAATGGGCGCACTAACCTTCCCCATACCCGTTGGAGCCACCACCAAAACATCTCGACCTGGAACGAAAAGATTCAGTAAACCAGCCCTTTACGCCATATAAACCAACCGGAGGCAGCAGCTTCGACAATTTCCTTCTGTTTCCCTTTGTATGCGGTATGACCAAATGCTTAACAGGGTCATTGGGATGAACGAGGGGCCGCAAACTGATAATGCCAAATACACACTTTGGGTCAAGATACTAAGGAAAGTCAGATTAACTGAGGCATATATTGCGGCAATTTATAACTTACCGGTAGCACACATCGCTCACGCATACTTTCCCTTGGGCCATGGAGAAGGAGAGTGATGGAAAGGACAATTGAAGGTTTGACGCGGAACACCGTGACGTAAGAGTGTCAATTCTGACACGTGATGTGACCGATCGTGTTTTCTTGAGAAATCCGGTACAGTTTTGTTCTCTTTCTCTTTCTAGAATTCTGGATCTGGCCTGGAAGTCGCGTCTCCCGCGCCCTGAGGGTCATAAAAAGCTTTTATTTTGGTGCTTTAATTTCCGAAAAACCCATCTTTTACACCCTTAGCACCATCTGAACAAAGCAAAATCCGGCTCAAGTTACAATGCCTCCTCTTACCCAGTAAAATACCCCTGCCGGTTCAACTATGTCCGGACTTGGATCTGGCTTTTTCGGTGCCGATGTAACGGATGGCACCTGGCCTAACTATGCCCAATCTTCAAATTTCCGTCCAGCCTGGGATGTGTCCTCTGAGGGGCCTCTCGTGAGTCCTTATGAATTTTAAGCACTACGTGACGTCGGAGGGGGAGATTGGTTCTATTGTAGGGCAAATTCATAGAAGTTACAAGCCAATACACGATAGATCTAGTAAAATCAGCGACGTGATTGATACATCAGGCTTCATTTAGGACTGTTGGAAGGCCAGCTAGCTTCATCCTCACCCCCATTTCGAAAAGGTAATCCAGGCACTAGAAAAGATGAGTGATATGCAGCGTAGACGCGTGGTTGAGGCTAAGTACCTCAGTCTGAGTTTTTGCTTTCTCCCAATCGTTTCCTGAACATGTCATGAGATTCGGTAGATACGTAGTTACTTGACTAGGACTCACCCCAAACGTAAACCCCATGTCGACGAACTAGCACACCAGCAGCGTCGGGATACTTAAGCATGGCTTCTGCCATGCTGTCTTTGAGGTCCTCTTCATTCGGTGTGTTCTCAATGATCGGAAGCTCTAGCGTATCCAGATAAGAAAGAGCGGCACCAGTACCGCCGACGCGCACGCCTTTGATCATCTATTTCAGAAGTTTCCAGTCAGGTGGAGGAGACCGGGAAGTGATAGTTTAAGTCACCTCCTATATATCTGTTAGCAGATAAAGGGAACTGATGAGATAAAAAGCACCTGATGAGAGATAGTGAAGACCGGCCCAGGCCAAAGAAGCGTCGCCATCACAGCATGCTGAGAATGTGTATGGATGCAGCTTCCGGCGTTACGCAGGTCAAAAGAGTTCCAGAATAATGGTGTACACGCAGATTCTTTGAGGTTCATCGCAGGACGACGGAGGAATGCTCGGTCAGTGTGTGGGGATGGCGCCGCCTGTGGGTAAGGCAGTACAAAGATATGGGTTGACTCGATGCGCTCTTTTTGCACCCCTGATGGTGCGATAAAGACCTTGTCGCTGTAAGAGAGTTAATGAGAGGCTGCCAATGTCTACACTCAAGCGTACCCAGTCCGAATGCAGATTCCGCCGCCCGTTCCTGTAACCCATCCTAGCTACCGACTCCTTGAATTTGTTGACAGATATACCACTTCATCAAGACAAACCTGATAGAAGGATCGACAGAGTTCTGGAATGAGATTGGCCGGCTGGACCACAAGGTGAGCTCAGAGTGAAGATCTGCAACAAGGTAAAGCTCACATGTAGTGGATCGGAGGAAGTAACCAAAGCGTCAGCATCCTGAGATGCCATGATATCTGTCCTTTCAACAACGAGAAAGAGACTGGGCTGTGGTTGAGTGTAATCTTATCATCGGAGGATGCAGATGAGATGATTGAAGATTGCCACGCGATGGCGTGACTGGTACCAGTAAACGTGTGTCACAGAAATCGTGGATTCCTGGAAGATCGCGACACCATCCATATAACCATCGATTTGGTACATAGCCCTACTGTATGTGGTTTGATATCATTATCAGCGGGCTTTGATGATAGGGTGATAAATAGCACAAACAAGGCGTTGTTTAACCGGGCAAAAACTGCCCCGGACTTCAAAAAAACGCAAGTCATCGAAATCAGTGAGTCGATATTTGCGCCCTCTGATGCGCCCCTTCTGAAGCAAAATTCAAGACTTAAAATGTCTGGTATTGAAGAGCATCTCACTATTTGTTACAAGGAAACGCCAGAGGGCCTACCAATTTACTTTGACATCTGGCCTCCTATGCCTGAAAAGTCGACAACGTCTGGACAATCAAATGGCACGATTCCCTCAGCATCAGTCGTTCTCTATTTTCACGGCGGCGGATTGACTGCTGGAAACCGACGAAGCTGGTTCCCTCTTTGGTTACAAAGTCGGTTTCGGCCATTTATTTGTGACGCGTATGGCGCTTGGACTGACATGGAATTTTTTGTGTTCTAGGACGTGCCGTATCGTCTGGACATGCCTTCATATCAGCAGATTATCGTCTTTTGCCTCCTGCTACAGGACATGATATTGTGAAAGACATAAAGGACTTGTTCGCATTTCTAAAAGATCCACTTCTGTCTTTTACGATGCCATCCAAACCAGGAGACGAACAAATCAAGTTTGGGGTTGATCCTCAATCAATCGTCGTTTCTGGCTCGAGTGCCGGAGGGTTTTGTGCATACCTAGCTGCGATAAATTGCATCTCCCCTAAACCCAAAGCAATTTTATCTTTATATGGCATGGGCGGGGATCTTTTGGTAGGCGTTAATTCCTAAAAAAATAATTTTCAAACCGGGGAAGCTTAACGTTCCAACGTACTAGACTCCAACCTACCTCTCACCGAAGAAGGATCCCTTCTTTCGGGGTCGCGAAATATTGGACCCAGCCGATTTTCAAGAATATCTATATCCCTCCATAACGACGCTTCAAGCGATCTCTGACTCCCCGTTGGCGTATCATCCAGAGACATACCACATTCCAGGATACCCTGCAAACCCTCGCATGCTTCTTGTTCGTCTTTATTTTCAACTCGGAATTTTTTTGGATTACTACACTGGAGAACACAACCCAAGTCTCAGCTCCATTCTGCGGGTCGAGTTGCAACAGCATAAAGTTGATCCCGATACCATCCCTTCAAATGAATCCATAATCGCCAAAATTCCAGATCAACATAGAAATTTGTTCCCTCAACTCAGCGTAACCTCCAGCTGGCCGCCGACCATGTTCTTGCATGGGACCGCTGATACTGCTGTTCCTATCCATGAATCTAGACTTATGCATTCACTGATAAAAGACGCGGGTGTTCCAACAGAACTAGTGGCATTTGAGGGTCTAGAACATTCGTTTGACTATGAAGCTGGTGCAGAAGAAAGATTCGGCGAACAATTTGACGCAGCGAGGAATTTTATTGATCTATGGATCGGAAGGAAATCTTTATAGAGCGCTTGTACATTGAAAATTTATGAACGCGTTGCCGTCAGCGCACTGTTAGCAGAGTCTGCTAAAATTTTCTAGTCGCGAATAGGCGATGGCTACGGACTCCCGAACGGGTCGTAACTTTGTCATGACCTCGAGGCAAGCTGTGCATTTTAGTGCCCCTCATACAATCTTTTCGAAAATTGAGCTAGTATGTTCCAGATTGTTGAGCAGAGCTGCATTCAGTGAGGATGCCTTTTTCCACTTCACTTCCGCGGGCCCCTTTGTTGGCGGCTGATTCGCTGTGAGCTTATTATCCCCAGTATTTATATACAAACTATGCCCCGCCTTTATCTCCAACTTACGCATTTGAACATTTTAAAATCACCGGGAAAACTCCCTTCTCCTAATTCGTCGTGTTATCTAAATCCGGGGACTTTCGACCTCTTGATGATGAAGAACACCTCGTGGAATAGCAACTTAAAGGAGAGTAGAAATGAGCGAGATAAACCTTGATCGGAGAAAGTGTACCATGATTCACGGGTCACTGAGGATTCGGGCGTTGAGGTGGAGTTTGGGAAAGATCGTCGTTGCCCATCTGGATTTCAACATCAGGAAAACGCGGAAATGGATGCTTTACAATCGGAGGTCATGGGAGCTTGACAGCACCTCGTAATTTCATATCACAAGAAACGGTGATTTCCATGACACGCGATGGGGCTTGTGGTTGGCTCACAACAGCCAGTGTGCACTGTGTTCATGTGAGATAACTTGAACAAGGTTGTTTATTGATCGGGCCAATACAAGGACGTTGTTTGCACAGTTGGGCACTATGGATTTGCTCAGAGTAGGCGCTTTGTAAAACCGCTACGTAATGCATATTAGGGAGAAAAATTGTTACATATCCAGAGTTGGGAGTGAGTTTAATTTTAGATCCGGAAGGAAGGAAGTTTATCACTTGATTTCATCTGGAACAATCAGTTTTCTACCAACTAGTAACTACCAAGGTCTGCTTCTGCGATTCAGCCGCACGTGCTTTTTTCCTACTTAGTTCACCGAGGTCCACCGTGGTCGGCCGAGCATGTGTTCCTCTTTATCATGTTAAGTATTCGGATAATGATTGTTTGATCATGACCCAACGGACTAAGTTGTAAAGTTATCAAGTTCTTCATGTTTTATATGTTGGGTGTAGCGTTTCTTTGTCGCTCGTGAGCCTCGAATTGTCCCAATACAGCTTGCGGAGGTTGCCAAGTCAAATACGAGGGCGAACATTCGAGAGTCGGCAGCATTCCGATCAACGGCTTGTTGTATTTTTGTGTTCATGACGCCGATTGACAACAAGAGTCAACACTTTATATCCAATCGCTTGACCGTTCTTTTCCAGCTGACAATCGATTGAAGATTCGGTCTTTGAGAGCCCTGATTTGAGTCATGTGTAAGAGATTTTGCAGCGTCGGAGAGGCGAGGTGGCACCCAATCTGGGGCGTGTTTAATCCCTGAGGGTCATGCGCTATTTGGATGGTGTTCTTCAGGTTAGGGTGGACTTCGCTAAATCAGTGCACCGGGTACTAAAACTCATACAGATTTTTTGAAATTTGGCTTACGAACACAAGTTTCTCGCAGCCTAGAAACGAATGTTTCATGTACGGCCTGAAGATGGTATGGATGAATCGATGATGGCTCATCGTAGCGAAGACAGCCAGGAGGGGTACTCTCACAAATGAGGCTGAGGATAGGTGAATAAGCAAGGTTTCGGGGTCTGAAGGGTCGTTGCCTCGTTCGACGCCACTTCCCAATCGGTAAATGTGTAGATCTGAGGTGTTCGTTGGGTGCTTTGAGCCAGGAGACCGTTTTTCTCTTTTTTGTGTGTGTGAAGTCAGTTAGCATACTTTGAAAAAAACCGCCGACGACTGTCGAGCTGACCGGAGAAAGAATTGGAGAAGAGTGCGCAATGCTGCGCATTTCGAGCCGTTGTATGTGTGTGTTTGCAACGCATGGCATCGTGGTTGCACTCTGTTTGGCTGTGTTTGGAATTGTGCGTGATTGCCCAGTCTTGGGTTTTTGGACATTCGCCAATTGCGCCGTCAGAACATCTCTTTCCCGTACGGCCTCCATCATTTTTGCTCTTCCCCACCCATGAACCGTCGTCGCTCGACGCCTGGCACCATGGGCCCTCCCTCCGACAGAGACGTCGTAATGGGCCCTCCACCTGTTCCAACCCCTTTATCTTCAGGGCTCCCTGCGCCGCTACCACAACAAAAATCAAAAGATGATCAAAACCTCACCGAGAAGTATAAAAAGCTCAAAAGAAGATTTTTCGAGCTTGAGGAGGTTAGTGTAAATATCGTTCTCTTTCTCTTGATGAGAAAGAGGCCTGACACCGTATTGACGCAGAAACATAAGGAAACGAACAATGAGCTACAACGCTCCGGGGAGCGCAATGTCAGAATGCGAGAAGAACGAGAGTGCGTCTAGGTTTCTGCATGTATGGCTTTGCCGCGTATTGACTATGCTATCTAGCTACCTCCTTGAGCGAATCATGGAGCTGGAGTCGCCTCACCACGCCAACGGCTCCCCAAGTTCATCGCAAATTCCTGCGCCTCAGCCAAGCTCTAGTGCCCTTCCGCGTAACTTGCTGAATGCACGAGCTCGGACCTCGTTTGTTGAAAACCTTCGCCAAGCTATCGCTGAGGATGATGCAGATGACGATGTGTACCCAATTCTTTCTACGCGACATGTTGGGCCTGAAGCTCGTCGCAAAGAAGAGGAGGAATGGAGGGAACGTCTTGAGGAGGAAGCCCGAGAATATAGGAAAGGTATTCGTAGGAGTCACGCTTCTCGTCCAGAAGCTAACAATCATAAAGGAAAGGAATCAAGCGGAAGCTCTACTTCACAATCCGTGATGAACTACACTCCTTTTGCTCATCAAAGTGGTCCATCGGTTTCCCCGCGTCATAGCTCGTCTCCCGTATCGTCCGGCACCAGCACAAGGCTTCGCGTGAACTCGCAAGTCTCGTCGCCTTCTCCTCATTCGGACCGTGTGGTCTTGCCAGTGACCCACAATGCCATAGCTTCCTCTTCATCGTCACGAGGTCAAGGTCAACAGTCGCCATCGCATTCTCATCCTCATTCATACGCCAACCCTCCTCTACAACCACCTTCTCCATTCCAGCAGTCCCAACATCAGCCCCAGCCGCCACTCCATCACATACCACGTTCTCAGTCACCGGAGTATCACCCTCGTTCTCCAGCTAATTCACACCTGAGTGATGGTCCTGCACTCCAGAATACGCCGAATTCTGCGCAGGATCACGCCTATGAAGCTGGTGATCGTGAAGAACTTCCCCGCGATATCCAAAATGAACCGAATTCACTCGAGCTGGGAACGAACCCTGTGCCACCTAGGAGGGGAACAAGATCTCGACGGAACAACAGAGACTCTTACCGTGAAGTTGTCGAAGATCAAGGGTCGTCGCCTCGTCCCACCTCTCAGGCTGCTCGAAGGGTAAGTTCACGCAATGCTAGTCGGGCTACTCGAAGCGAAAAGGCCGCCGCGGCCAAGGCTGAAAGCCAACGTGAGCCAACCTTACAATCGCATGACGAGCTCACCTCCCCGGCGCATGTGGAAATTTCGTCCAGTTCTGTGCGGGCATTGCCGTCTTCCCCTCCCCCTGCCGTACAAGAAGACCAATATATGGACTCCCAGATGGAAGATGAGGCTCAGCCGGAAATCGTATCAGGAGTTGAGGAGGTCCCTGATGCAGCTGCATCTGCAACTTCTGGTTCTGCTCCATCTCTTGTTCACGAGTCTCCTCAGCGATCCCCCTCACCGGCTGACCCTCCGCCTCCCTCCGCATCCACAGCTTCTACCGACGCGCCGTCTCCGTCTCCAACTGTAGATGCGACGACGGGCGCGGCTGCAACGGAACCAACGTCTCCCGCAGAAGTAGAAGCTTCTATTTCACCCCCTTCGCTCGCCCCTGCTCCAGGATCTACGTCCCTGCGGACTGCCGAAGATAATCCTCAGGCGAGTGCCGTGGAGGGTCTTGCGGAAGTTAACGAGCAGTTACACAATGGCATCGTCCAAGCGGCTTCGAAGGAGACTATTGAACAGACTTCAAAGGAAGTTGTTCGAGAGACAATGAACAAGTTTTCTGTGGAGGCACACCCTACGCTAACTTTGGACATCGTGAAAGTTGCGGAGGCTGCTATCGCTGCTCAGAATGCTGCCAAACAATCTGCGAACAACAGTGTATCTCCCCCTCTCGACCCAAATATCGATCCTAACCTCGACCCCAGCCTATATGCTGGATCATCGAGCTCTGCTACTGTGGGGACTTCTATTAGCACCAAGGACCAAGGCAGTGTGGCTCAATCTTCTAGCAGCACCAGCACCACCCCTTCTACCCCCAGCTCAAATCTTAGTGCGAATCCTTATTTGAGTTTGAGCACGGCAATGATGTCGAAGATGCATGGGTCGCCCACTGGCGTTCCTCCCATGATGGGCATGAACCCGTACTCCATGTATTACCCTAGCCCAACAACGCCTGGTACTCCCAATACACCGACCTACGGCAATCCTTATGCGAATCCATATTTCTTCCTCGCTTCTCCTTTGGGACCTGCTCCAGGAATGTATGGGCCTGGTTATATGCCTCCCCCCCTTCAACCTCCCCCACAGCAGGGACAGCCGCAACAACGTCCAACCACTGATGTTCAGCGACATGCTAAGCCCAAACGACTAAAGGCCCACACTGTCACGTCCAAAAGCTTCAGCATTCCCATGGTTCCTCGCGATAAGAAGGGCCAGCCGATGCTACCTTTGAATGTTGGTATTATGACTGTTATCAACCTTGGGATTGTATGTATGCGAGAACACTTCCATACAGAGCGATACATCTTTCCCGTTGGTTATGAAGTGACGAGGTCAGTTTCATTGTCTGGTTCTGCCCTCTGATGCTAACGCCTTTGTTGCCCTGTTAGACGATACCTGTCCACTGTCGATCCCGGCATCGAGGTAGTCTATCACTGTACAATCCTTGACGGTGGTGATGGGCCCAAGTTTCAGATCGTCCCTTCAGACGTCCCAGACAGGCCTGTCATTGCTGGGACGGCAACGGGGGCGTGGTCCAACATCGTCAAACAGGCAAATGCCATTCGCAACCGCCAACATTCAAACTCGGTCTCAGGTCCTGACTTTTTTGGTCTTGGGCAAAACACGATCAAGCACCTTATACAGGAGCTACCTAACGCTAATCGACTCAGAGATTATGTGTGGCAGACTTTCGTAGAAGGAGGGTACGTCAAACTGAGCTTTATCCCTATCTGTTTTTATAAAGCTTACTCCCTCGTCAAGGCCACTTGGAGGACGACATGCAGCCGTCATTCCTGCCCTCCCCGAAGAGTATGATGCGTCATTGCCCATCGGTGCCTACTACCCTTCCGAGCAGGAGAAATTGAAGAGGGACGTAACCACCAATCCCAACACTCCCAAGGGGCTGGCACACTACCCTCAGCATATTGTTGCTCAGGCTGAGGCTCAGCGCAAGCAGCAGCAAGCCGTCCAGCAAGCCAAACAACAAGCGATAGACCCTGGTATGCAAGAGGGAACTTCACAGCTCGGCATGCTTCCAATGTTGCCTTCTTCTGCAGATATCAACTTCCAAGAGTACCAGCCCTCTCCGTCCGCGACTGTTGCGTCTGGATCCGGGTCGGGAAGGACGACGAGGAACTCTTCGGGAAGTTTGAGTGCACCAATCGCATCGACAAGGAAGACACGTCAGAGTTCGCGTGCGCCAAATGCCCGTGCGCAGCAGCAGGTTGCACTACTTCAAGCATCCCCACAAGCTGCTCAAGGCGGGCCTCTGCAATACATATCACAAGATGGCACAGCAGTGACGTCGCCGACTTCGCAGATCCCATCAACGTTCGCTAGCATCATGAACGCCTATCCCGCCCCCGGCGTTAATGATCCAAACCTTCATCAGTGAAAGTGGGCATCGGTGATACTTTCTTCATTTGTTCTCCGAACTATTTTTGGGACAGTCCAGGTGTAGTCTCTTTTCATAATCACCATCGTATTTCTTCGCATTTCTTCTATTTCGATGTCGTCATCTCTCGCTTGCGTCGCCCGTCTCCTTTTTTTTTCTGCTCCTAACGCATTCTTTCTTTTTTTCTTTTTTCATCGCCAAAATGTAGCGCCACGCTGTCAAGAACGACTGTAAATGATATTCATCTTGTCTCATCTCTTGGGCTTCAAGATCCTCTCCGTCCGGTCACTTCTCTATCTTTGTTTATCCTTGCAATTTCCCGCTCTACATTTTGTCTTTCTCTCCTCTTGTGCTTGCTCCAGACTTTTGCCCAAACCGGACACCCTTCTCGAATCGCTCCTTGCGAAACCCACTCTTGAAGGGTGTGTCGGACCGCTGCCCAGTCCCGGGATGACCTTGATTAGTTGCCGTCTGTCGGCTTTGGCTGGCAGGGTGATGATGATATCGAATGACCGTTTCTCGCAGTATGCTTTGATGCTAGGGGCAATATCAACTAAAACGTCGAGTGGTTTCAGACGTGCCTCTGTGGGGACTCCTTCCGCTGCAAGGATAGTGCCGGAAAATGGGGTAGTATGTGAGGCAAACAGACCTATTTTGAGACGCCATGCATGATGTTCAGCGGATCCACGGATAATTTATTGTTCTTACTGTTGTAACAGGCTCGATATCGACCGTTTAATAATAATGTACAAGAATCTGAGCCCTATTGGTGCTAACACAAGAAGAGATCGAATACAAGTACAGGTATTTGAAGCCTTGCGAAAAGACTGCACATCCATAATCTGAAACTTCCATAGTCACCAGCTTATATTTAAGCTACTTCTCTTGAGGTCGCCCTTCCAACTTCGGAGAAGTTTCAGGTGTGGTTTCCTGGATATCTTTAGGTGGCGGTGTCAAAGGCGCTGGTATCTTCAATTTCCCGTCATCACGAGGGTCAGCTATCGAGGAATCTGAGAGCAATGCAGAGTCCTTCTGTTTCGAACGAGGCTCTACAGCCGTCTCGTTCAAAGCCAAGCTTTTCTCGATTGCAGCTGTGAGATTCTCGACTTCTTCGTCCGCCCTGACTAAGGTCCCCAACTCAGATTTTCCATCAACGCCCTCCTCCTTTTCAACAGTGTCCTCAGTCTCGTGCCACAATTTGAGTAGTTCGTCTTCCCAACCAAGTTCTTTGCAGAGGTCCCGAACGATGTCGTCACATTTTCCTAGTAGTACGACATCGTCAGATCTGCTTCCGATACTACCAACGCGGTCGAGATTGATTAGCACGCGAGGACACGAGTTGTCAACCCTCTCGACCAGCGAAGCGAAAGGCTGAACAGTCAAAGATGTCCCCATGACAATCAGCAAATCCGCCTCCTGCAAGAGAGGGATGGCACGGATGAAATTAATCGGAAGCTAAGTTTTAGATCAGAACGCTGAGTGAGAGGTAGGACGAAGAAACCACAAACTGATTCTCCGAAGAAGACTATATCTGGTTTGACTAGCCCACCACACTCCTCACAAGTTGCGATTTTCTTATCTTTGATATGTTGCTTCATCACCTCGTCATCGAATGGCTCCTCGCAGTCGATACAGCGCTGGGTCGCGAAACTGCCGTGTGCTTCAATGATCTTCCCGTCCGGGACGCCAGCCCTTCGTTCGAGGGTATCGATATTCTGGGTAAAACACTGGTATAAAAGGGAGTGTTCTGCAAGGAGACGAATGAAGGAGTGTGCAATCGTCGGACGGAATTTTCCTGGGTAGAGTTCATGTGCAAGAGTGTAAACTTTGCGAGGAAACAAAGTTGTTAATTTCAATTCATCTGATAGAATTTGGGACGCACAAGGGACAGGATTACGGCGGAAGAAACTGATCTCAAAGACTGCTTCTGGGTGAGGCAGATTGAGTCGAGCGAGGTTAGACTTCAATAGGATGTTCTCAAAGTCTGTCGCATGATGACATACATAGGAAACTTACATAGAGCCCTGCATTAATTGGATGAGATCAGACAAACAGGTAATGCGAAGACCTCGACTGGCCTGTTCCCGGAGATCGGAAGTCGGGAATCCCTGCAGAAGTGCTTACGCCTTGCGTGAAAAAAGTAGGAAGTATTTCAGAAGCAGTTCTGCGCCTCCGGCCCTTGACTAAAGGCCTGCTTACCAGCGCCTAACTGCAAAAGTATCCATGTGAGCCAACACACAGCCGATAATGTTAACGAGAGTGGACAAACCATCAAGACAATATTCTTGCATCCATCTGATTTGATGTACTTCGCTAGGGAGGGTATGTCTTTCCCTTTCAAAACCTTGGGTTTTTTGGCACCGTGCCGTGTTGTGCGCCCAGTCAGCCGATCCATAGTAATTAGTTAGTGGTGTGGAGAAGCAAGAGATTAGGCGCCGGTCCCGGGAACTTCGTGTGAACTTTTTACACCTTTTTTCGAGGACGTTCCGTATTTCGAGAGTCCGAACTGCCGCCGATCCGCCGATCCGCCTGTCCGCCTCAGCCAGCATCGTCACGTGCACATCTTTTGGTATTGATTTAGTTCGCAGAATATAATCTAAGTACTTGCGGGTCTATCGCAACTATTGGCAAGGTAGCTGCCAGGATCCCACAAAACTTGAGTCAGTAAATGATGCTTCCTTTGAACCTCGGTAACCGTACTTAAAGAGTGAACTTCGCGTCCATGTCAACATCAAGAACGAGCGACCGAATTTTTATTGCATAATGATAGCAATGTACTATACAACCTATAATATGAATGACTGGGTAGGTATACAACAAGGCAGGATCTAAACAGCAGTCATTATCGCGGGCGTGCATGTCGTGGGGTCGTAATCAGAGGTGTTTTAGATACTGCAGCCGTCTGCGCGTGACCCTGCTGAAGTGTTGGTGGTACATGTCAGTGGTGGTGCTGCTGGCTGCCGCTGCGGAGGCCGATGGAATAACCGACGAAGAGGCAGACTTGCCCTTCTTGAGCGTGCACGTCTTCCCCTTGGAGGTTGTCGACGTCCCAGCGGCACCGCCTTGCCGTTGCCGTTGAAAATGCGGTCGTGGTTGCGTTACCAGGAGTGAAAGTGCCACCGTTCACGAATGCAGCGACAGGAGGACGGGGGAAGGTGTACTATGGTGCACTGGCATCGAACATCTGGGAATAAAAGATACCAGAGTCGTTGTCGCTGTACGCGCCTGGCAAACTGAACAACCCCGAAGGCTCAGGGACCCCAGTGCCCAATGCGCCAACCGTGAGCCGCGAACAGGTGGGATAGAACGCCGCACCGCCAAGTGATGTGGCGAGATGGAGAGCCATGATTTCGTGGCGGACAAAGTAGTTTCGTGGCGCAAGGTTGGATGTGACTAGTACGCTTGTGAGGGAGTCGGACACTGTTGTAAATAAGCGGGGGTCGTTAGCGCAATTCGGGAGAAACTTAGAGCCAGGAGCACCACGTACATGGTCGATCTTGAACTATTTGGCGGTTTGTGCGTCAAACTCGTCACAGGTCGTCAACCTGCAAGATGCTAAATATGTAAGCATTGGGCCAATATTATGAGGCCACTAGGAGATGGTCAGTGATTTTCATTGAAAAGAATGCAAAGGAGCGTACGTCGCTGCCATCAGCACCTTTCCAATCGAAGCCAAGCTGGTCACCGGGGTTCGTGTTGGCGATGAGGGTCGTGGGTTGAGCATCCCACAGTTGAGCGCTGGATTGCTGGCACCCATGTTAGGCTTTGCAGTGGAAACTTGTAACACTGAGTGTCGAGACTCGACGCACGAATGCCACGGAATGGCGCAAAGGTGAAGAGGCTCATGACCGTGTTTGGTAGCGGCAGGTGCCGTGCGAACCACAGGCGGATCGGCGGCGGTTCGGACTCTCGAAATTCGGAACCTTCTGCTTTTTTCTGAAGCCAGGAATACATACTACTTGCGTTCTGCGCAATCCAGAGTTTCGAAAACGAAATATGTTGGTCACTGACCTTTTTGCAGGGTTTAGACTTTTGTTTATTCAAGAACGCCGACCTCAGGAGGTCAAAACAAGAGGTTTTTGAATTTCTGCCATCACGCGCAGCTGAGTCGCCTCTGTAATATTCAAAAGCCAAGGTTTTCATTGGAGTACATTATGTTACAATTCCCAGCAAGTCAATCACGACATAACAAGCGGCGGAATAGATGTCTCGAAAGATCGAGAATTAAGAATCAAGAACCTCAGAGCCTAGATCCCTTTTTTGTTTTGTTTTGCTTCAGCCACTCCCTTTCATGATTCCTCCACCTTGGTATCGGTATTATTGATCTTCTTGTACTCCTCCCAATCCTTCAACCACTCCGTGACAAACGTGATCATCTCTCCGTGAATCTTACGGATCTCAGGCGGCTCCTCGAGAAGGTTGCGTAGGCCGTATTCATCGTAGTGATGTACGCCTCCTATAATACTCGACTTGAGCAACTGGAACAGGAAGAGACTGTGGAAGAAAAAACGAACGGGGGATGAGTTTAAACGGCCGGAGGATGGTATCTTTCCGGTCTTCAGCGTCGTCGCCGTGGGGTGTGACGGGTCTCCATGGGTCAACTAGGCAAAGAGACGCTATTAGCGAGACGTCTGAAGGGGGAACCATGGGACGAACCTTCCCCGTCAATGATAGCTAATCTATCAGCTGCAATGTCAAAGTCCCCGAGTTCGTTGACAACGGTTACGTTTGGCAACTTGGGAATCCTGAAGTGCTCCCCAGGCAGGAAGGCCTTGAAAAGGTGGTTTGAAGGTGACAGGTGAATGGTGAAGTAGCAGGACTGCCTACCTGTTTACAGATCTTGGTCTCATACGCGAGGGAAAGAAGGTTGGACACAATGCGGGGTTGTTTCTGGTCGGGTGGTGCAGTCTACAGCGACAGATCAGGGTTCGGAGAAGACGGTGAAGAAGAACAGCGAAGGGAACAGGGTAAAAGTTTTACGTACAGTGAAGTATCCCCACTCCGTGCAGACTTGGAATAACCAAAGTCGCCAGTCCTCACCGAGATCTGTTGCTTGATACTTTTCGTCGTCGTACGTTCCGAAACACTAGGGTTTGACTTGAGTTAGGGAGCACTTCTTTGCTGGACTCTTTTTGCTTACGTCTTCGACCCCAAATTCCTCTGGACACTTTGATACGTAGTGCTGTGGTGGGCAATGAAAAGCGCGTCACAAAGAATGAGAAGATCCTCGACTGACCTCCTTGATCCAACGGCCATACCTGATTATAGAAAAATCAACAGCAAATCCACCTTGAAGCGTGACCATTCGATCCTCATGTCCAAAGGGCAGCTCGTTTACTTCCAAGTTGAATCTGCCGAAAGGCTTGCTGAGGGCATCACAGAACTCATCGAAGCGGTTACTCCCAACGAGTGGGTCCCAGCACTTGGCTTGCCAGGCTGCGAGGGGACTCTTTTGAAAAAAAGGGCGACCATTATTAGTTTTCACGAACGTTGGTGGATGGTGTCATCGCACCTCAATCATAGATGCAAAGTCATCATCGTTCTGGAGATTCTGCAGCCCGAAGAGACCCTTCAACTGGCGCTTAATGAAGTCGGGACTGTGCGCAAGGATGGCGTCGATTCTTTCAATGGAGTTGACGAGGTTGGAAGAGCATTTCGCGTCAGCAGCGGTTCGGATGACTTCCATGTATTGCCAGTTTTGGAGAGTTGCATGTGTGACGCCTAGAAGGGAGGGAGGAAAGTGGATGAATTTTGAGCGGCGGTAAGGACGGAGAAAACGACGGACCGCTTGATGAGATGGCGCCATAGACAAGGTCCGGGTATAGAACCCTCATGTGGGCGGCACGAGCGCCTGCGTATGATCCCTTTTGGAAGGTGTCAACTTGACATATAAGTGTGGGAGGAGATGGGTACTCACTCCGTAGTATATCCAAGGGGTATGAGGTGCCCTTAGGTCCTCGTCGATCCCGTCGATTTTAAAATTCCTCATAAAGTTTGCGCTGTCCGCAGCGGACTGTGCGTTGTTGAGCCACCTTAACCGCCGTCAAAAACGGAATGTCCGATATACCGAAGACGCCTCACCGGAGGGAATCAGTGCTGAAGTTAGAGACGGGGATAGATTTCCCTGTAATGACAGCGGTTATGCTTGGAAGGAATGTTATGGAGAGAATGATGGGTACCATAATACCTGTGCTCTAGCACCACACCAACGCCGCCTGTCGCCCTTGCAAGAATTTCTACGATCCCAGTGTCCAAGAACGGAAGGCGATCCTGTCGTCAGGTGTTGAGGTGCAGTACACTGAAAAACCCATAACAGCATACCTCTCCACTTGTCTCGCCTCCATCCAGAACAATAACTGGCGCATTTTTGCTGGGCTTATAGTGCCTTGTGTTGACCCAGTACCGCTGATGGAAGGTATGTTTGTTGCTCGTCGAGAAGTGATCCAATGGCTGCTTGAACCAGAGCGGCCGGAACTCGAATGATGTTGGTGAACTACCGCCTGCTTCTTGGACAAGTAACCCTGGGTCCTTTGCAAACTTTTGCCTGGCAGCTCGAGCCTCCAACTTGTGCAAGTTCACGCCTTGAGGACCGAGAATGCGGATGAGGTCTGATTTAGAGGTCGCTGCGACTTTCAATAGCAGAACCAAAGGCGTCAGAAAGGACAGCAAGATCATGGTTTGCAGACAAGTTGTTGAGAAATTAACGTAAAGGTTTATATATGACCCGGACAGGTTGCATGGTTCTGGATCCTCCACAACAGCTGACTTGCAGCTGACAGTGACAGAGAGCACTGACACCAAAATAACGCGTAACACGTGACAGTGTGATGTGACAGCCGTGTCAGCATTTCAATTTACTGACTCGCTCTTTCTCCTGAACTTGATGTCTGAAGAACAAGATTCATTTGCAAATGAAGACAGTGAAGATGAGTTTGACTGGGAAGAAGTGGAAATGCCAGCGCATCAACCGCAAGAACATCAAGGCTTTGAAATCACCCTGCAAACGCGTCTAAAACCCGACGCGGTCAAGTCTGTTCTTTCCAAAACGATGAAGAATCGAAGAATGTCTGATTTATTTGCAGAAATAAGGGTACATCCCACGCAGAAAGGCTCATTCGCATAGACTGTCATAAGATCCATACCGTCGCTTTGCTCACCAACGCTCGAATTCGGAACAAATGGATAAACGACCCTCTTTTGCATGTAAGATCCGTCTCAACAGTTTAAAATGTGCTGAATAGTTATCATTTCTAGGCTCGTATAATGTCGCTCACACCCCTCCATTTGCAAAATGCATTTGCCATAATTCACAAGTCCCGAATCCCAGATCAAAACCAGCGAGGACGCACGTTTGAGGCAGCCCTGCGGAACCTAGTAGAGTGGTGGTCCACCTCGTTCTTCGCCGTCGAGCAGGGAGGACATATCCGGAGCCGACCATTCGAAGAGATCCAGAAACAACTAGAAATACGTGGTCTTCACGTCAAAGACGAGAATGACCCAGACGCAACCATCAACTATGAGTCTCTCCAGGATATAGTTGGCGACGACGGGGAGCAAATAAGGAGCCCCAAGAGTCTTATGAAGCACGCTCTCATGCAGAGCGGATCAAGGGACACAAGTGCCCAGTTATTTACTGCACTTTGCCGAGGCATGGGGATTCCAGCCAGGCTTGTGGTCAGCTTGCAGAGCGTCCCGTGGCAGGCAGGCGTTGGTAAGCCCAAGCCGACGTATCAGCGAAAATCGAAGGGTAAAGGGAAAGGCAAGACGGGAGAAGGCGATGTTGACGAAGAAATGGAAGACGACGCTGCCTCCACGTCAGGCATCGATACCAAAGGGAAGGGTAAGGCCAAGGAATTTGCCGGAACTGGACAGAGACTGGACGGAGCTCCTGTCGTCGAGAAAAGCGAGAAGGTCAAGGGCAAGGAAAAGGCCAGACCCGTCATCAACCTCCGCAAGACTAAAAGCAAAGGCCAAGTCTTGGGAAGTGCCAGCTCAAGCCGTCTTCGTCAGTCTCAATCACAGAAGTCAACTCTGTACTAATGCGCAGCACAGCGTCTCCTGATCCAACCACTTCACCCCCCGTTTTTTGGACAGAGGTTTTCTCGCGCCCAGACGCTCGATGGCTACCCGTCGACCCTATCCGGGGCATCATCAACAGGAGAAAAGTCTTCGATCCCAGTCCAGCGGCCCAGGCGACGACGGGTGATTCGACTAGGAAGGTGAAGACGAAACAGGAAAATCGCATGGTCTATGTGATGGCGTTTGAGGAAGATGGGTACGCTCGGGACGTAACAAGGAGATATGCCCGGGAATACGGCTCCAAGGTGGCGAAGGTGCAAGGGGGAAGCGCTAGTGGTGGTGGCAGTAAAGCGAGACACGTATGGTGGCGTCGGGTTGTGGATATTGTTAAGAGGCCATATCGACTGGTACGCATTCATCTAACTCTCTTGTCAGGTTCTAATCTCGACTTGGGGGCGTACAGCACAGAGATGACTTGGAGGACGAAGAGCTGGAAGCCGCACAGATGCTGGAGGGCATGCCCTCTACCATATCTGGGTTCAAAGATCATCCATTGTACGTCACCCTTTGGTCAATTGCATAAACTTCCCGCTGACTGACTCGCATCACAGATACGTCCTCACACGGCATCTAAAACACAACGAGACGATCCATCCACCCCCACCTGGCACGCCAGAGCTAGGCAAGTTCCGTGGAGAGCCTGTCTACCCCCGCACCTCCGTTGTCACGTTGAAGACGGCGGAGGTCTGGATGCGCAGTGAGGGAAGGATGGTGAGGGAAGGCGTGCAGGCTTTGAAGCTTGCGAAAGTGAGAGCGGGGACTGTTAACAAGATGAGAGAGCTTGAAGTGCTCAAAGAAGAGTTAAGGGAAGCTGGTGGGGAGGGGAATCAAAATGGTCATGGGACGGGTGGTGAGGTAATGCAGGGCTTATATGCGCGATTCCAAACGGAGCCTTATGTCCCCGATCCTATCGTCGATGTAAGTGGTCTATTTTTCGTACAGGTTGATGATAGACATGACTCCCAAAATTAACAGGGCAAAATTCCGAAGAACAATTTTGGCAATATTGACCTTTACGTTCCTTCAATGCTGCCGGAGGGAGGCGTGCACGTTCCATGTAAGATTCAAGTCTACCCTACACATCCCCTAAGTTAACAACGACCCAGTTAAACGCGTTGCCAAAATCGCCCGAAAATTAGGGTTCGACTTTGCAGAGGCTGTCGTGCGTACAACTCCACACAAACGGATCTTCTGGTCTTGATCTCTCGCGTAAAAACAGACAGGTTTCGAGTTCAAAAAACGCCGAGCGTTTCCTATAATCGAGGGTGTAGTCATCGCCTCTGAAAACGAGGCTGCCTTACTACAGGTCCGTCCGGATTCATCTACTTCTCTAGATTCGAATTTACGGCAACACATCAGGCATACTGGGAAGCGGAACGAGCGGCGGAAGAGAAGGCCCGAATAAAGCGTGAGGAAAGGGTACTCAAGCAATGGACGCGCCTTGTGCAGGGTCTGCGGATACGGCAGCGGTTGCAGGAACAGTATGCATCGAAGCCAGAGGAGACTCAAGCCAGCAGCACGAGTGCGAACACGCAACAACGTGCTGGTGCGTCTGCTGCTGCTGATGGCGATGATGACCTGCAACTGGGGGAGGAAGCAGGGGCGTCAACTGATGTTCGTTTGTTATCCACCTACCCTCGAATAATATTAACCAACTATAATCTACAGGCGCACGGCAGCGGATTCTTGGTGGGTGCAGACGATGTCGTGCAGGCGTTCCATCTACCAAAATACACGCACGTCAGATTACCTTCTACACCCCCACCCCCAGGTGCTGTTGACAGAAAAGATCTGGAACTTCTAGAAGCGGAGAGTACTCCAGATTATACGACGTACGACCTGGAGATGATGGATGTAGAAGAGTCCGATGCACTAGAAACTCCGAATGACGTTGGTATGCAAGAAGAAGAGAGTAGGATTCCGAAGACGATGCAGGAGTTGGCTGAAGATGCTGCGAGGAAGCTGCAGGCTGTTATTCGCGATCAAGATGCCGAGACGTGGACTCGGAGGAAGAATCTTGATGGAGGGGATGGAGAGTATAGACCCTTGCCACCACCGCCGCCACCAGCGAACAAGAAGGTTGCCAAGATCACTATGCCTGCAAGCACTACCACAGTCGCGAGAGTGATCACCAGGAATGGTGGCGCCACTAGTAACGTGAAGCCGAAACCAAAACCAAAACCCAAAGCAAGATCTACGCCTAGAAAACGGGCTCGGACGCGGGAGGACTCTGATGCGGATGAATCCGATGCTGTAGAAGAGGAGGAAAAAGAGAAACCAAGTAAACGCTCTCGCTCGACTGCTACTGCCGGTAGTAGTAAACCTGCCATACCTGCCCCAACCAGGACACTCCGACCAAGAGTGTCGAAAACTCGTGCGCAGATCGAGGAGGAGAGGGAGAATGAGGAAACGTATAGACGTGCTGTAGATGGAGATGACTTGTAGATGGCTGAGATACTATAGATATCCCTTTTTATTTTTGTTTTGGATGACGATACATTATTGTACTATATAATACCTCTTGTACAGGACGACTTTGAGTAATCGATTTAGAGAGGAAAAGAAAACGTACGGTATTTAGATCATATATCAGTCTTAGACTTTCATATCTGCCTCCGTAGTCTCTATCTCCGTTGACACTCCAGTCCCCAGTTCCTCTTTCGCCTCTCTCGACGTGCCGGCCTCTTTAATACCCTCATCGTCCTTTACAGCCGGCGAAAAAGGTATCAAGCACGCAAACGTGAGGTAGGACGTATGTCCCCTCACTTCCGGCGACGCCTTCGACACGCCCATCCGCACGCTCACATTCGTACTCGTCGGTTTCGGCCTTGCAATGGATGTCGGCACAGCGTCATCAAGCACCACATCCTCTTCATCGTCCAACCTCACGCGCTTCGGCTCCACCTCTCCCACCCCCTCCTCCTGCGGCTGTAGATCCTGTTCATCAACTACAACCACCATCTTATCCACCGCCTCTTCTTCAGCTCCGTTTACCTCTTCTTCTTCTCGTTTTCTTTTTTGTGCAGCTGTCCCCCTACTCGTCGTGGGTCCTGATGAAGATGGAGATGTAGAGTAGAGAGTTGAATTAGCGGCAGCGGCTAAAGCAGAAGCCCTATTCGACGCAATCTGCTTCAAGCGCAGCTCTTCCCTCCTCGCTTCGGCTGTTTTGAGTTTTTCTCCGATGGAAGTTATGTCTTGGAGAGGGGGGTAATTGTATACTTCGTGTGGACGGAGCAGGGTTTCGTACATTGTTATTTCTGTTGAAAATGGTTGGTTAGGAGGGGGAGGAACAAGGAAGAGGGAGAGGGAGACAAACCGGTGAACCCAGATTCGTTCAATGCGCTTACGGTGCGTAGGACTTGTTCCATGCATGGAGAGAAGCAGCATATCCGCGTCGTGCGGTCTTTCTGTGTTCATTCGTATTAGCCAATGGACGAGGAAGGGGACAGAACGTACTCGGAGTGCTTTTTTCGCATGTTCGACTGCTTCCCAGGGGGCTGGGAGGTCTAGGAATACTGTGCCCGGTATTAGAGGTGTGGAGGGGGAATACGATGGAGAGCGTACCGGCGTCCACCTCATCGACGACTGTGAACCCGTCTTTACATACGTTCCGGTGAGTTAGGGTGACAAAGTCGTTCATTCCATGGCGGGTAAACTCGTCCCTGGTGAGTAGGTGAGTTACGAGTGATTAGGGAAGTGGCTGCAGAGATTCGCAACAGATCGAGGTTGGGTCAGATCATGATACGACGTTAGGGGGAGGGGGTAGATCACGATACGACGCTGGGGGGATAGATTACGATCCTCGGTCATTGGGGAGAATGTAGGCGTTGGAGCAGATCACGATTCCCTCGAGCGCGATGCATCGGCCACACCAAAGGAAAGAGGGGCTTACCTGGCTTTACTCGCCCTGGCCTCGTGGAATTCGTAGGAGTACAAATGACCCGCCGATCCAATGGTACGTGCGATAGAATGCGAGAAGGAGCCCGATCCGGTGCCTATGTAAGGGAATGAATGGAATATGTCAAAAGTGTCTCCCAGAATGGAACAAAGACGTACCTAGGGAGGAGGGAGGGTGAGTGAGGAGAAAAAAATAGAACCCGTAGAAAAAGACACAGACCTGCTTCGATAACGCGACTACCACGTTTGATGTTGAGATAGGACGTGATGAATGCGATATCTGCGATGTAGAGGATTTGTGTCCTGTGAGGAAGGGCTATGGTCCATAGCTCAGGCGTTGGCCGTAGGATGTGTAGGAACCCTTTTCCAGTTCTTGCAGAGACTTTGCTCCCGTATGGGACACCGACAAAGTCTGCTTGCCTGTAATTCCCAAATTTTGAGTTGAAGTCTTTGCCAGGTGTGACGACAAGTGGTTGGATCTGGTCTCTTGTCTGTTTTTTATTGTTTTTGTTTTGTTGTTAGCTTGTAAGAAGAAAAAAGAAAGGCTTACAAGCCAGATAATAACGGTATCTCCAGCTGCTACAGTGGGTGCGGTTGACCACATGTTGTGGGACAAACTTGGATCAAAATGAGATTAGGCAGATCGAGATCAGTATTTAGAGTGGCTGTGTGCATTAGATCGTGTTGGATCTCGATTGATATTTAAATAAATATCCTTTGGAATGCTGAAGCTTCTCTCAATCTCCCTTCCCCTCCATGCCAATATCCTCTGCAACCCCGTGTCTCTCTTTCAGTCAGTCCATTCCGTATTTCTCGTGTATTTTCTATCTAACCTTTCAAAATACAGTCGGTATCGTCGACTTTTCTCAAGAGGTGCATGGATCGCAATTGCGTATACGAGTCCTTATTGATAATACGTTCCCTACTTAGGCACGATGGTTGTACATGACTGGCTCGGTGACGGAACTCCTCGGTGCGCAATCTCTCCCCTTTCTTCTCACAGGTCACTTATGCCGTACTATTGCCTAGGTTTCGAACCGAAAGAGCTCATTGGTCGATCATCACTCGAGTTGGTACATCCAGACGAGTTCCCGAGGGTCAAGAAACTTCACTAGTCCGTGCTCTTCCATCCATTGTGCGCCTTTTTACTGACAACATCGCGTAGTGATACCATTCAGCTCGACAAGGCTGCTGTGCTCGTGTACCTCCGTCTCCGACATAAAGACCCATACAAGGGTTACATCTTATGCGGCATCGTCAGTCTTTTCCTTTTCAGTCTTATCTTTATTGACCCCCCTCGCAGTCACGGTTCGCACACGTACCCTGCTAGCTACCAAAGAAACAACACTAATTTTTTTCTTTGTAGAACCGTCGTGCACAATGTCTTAGTAGGCAGTGTATCATTCGCTAGCCCAGGTGCCAAAGCCCTCCACAACGCCTCAACCGCACAAGAGATAGAAGTCATCACGCCCAGCGCTATGAATTTTGAGTTCAGGGTACGCGTCACCCTATATCCGCCTTCCATAGTTTTCACCCCCCCCCTTCTTTTCTTCAAGCGATGGCACGACCCATCCCCAATGCCACCCAGTCCGACTCTCCCCTCTCGGTCCCTTCCCACCTCGGGGTCTAGCCCAACACCCTCATCATCAAGTTCCTCATCTTCCGGCACCTCAAGATCCTCGTGGCGCGCTTCCCCAGGCGAAGCCCCGTCTTCTCCGCGGACTTCCAGCCGCACGCCCAGCCCCTCCCCCCCTCCTCCGCCTCGCGTAATATCATTTGCGCACCTCCCCAATAAATCCTTTCGCACCGCTTTCATCCTTGATAGGTTTACGGTGAACTGTACGATCCTCTACTGCTCCAACGACCTCTTCCTATCCACCACTTCCGCTATTGGCCGGAGTTTCTTCGATTTTGTTGCGAGGAGGGATGACGAGATTGTTAGAAGCTGGGTGAGCTGTGTGAAGGGATGGGGGGTTAATGAACGTGGTCAGCCTAGTGATGGTGGGTTTGGGTTTGGGAGGTTTACGTTGCTTACGGAGGGGAGAGATTCGATGTTAGTGTTTTCCTTTTCCTTTCCTTTCACTGTTGCTTATTATTCTTTCAACCGAACTAGATCGAGGTTACCGGAACCCGCGCCCTCCCGTCGCGAACGACAAGGATCGACGACCTCGAGGGGATCACGGCCTTCAACGTCTTCAACTTCTTCCTCTTCGTCCTCGCTATCATCGCGGCACCGTGAAGGACGTACCGCGCATACACCACTTGGCCGTCGACCACAGAATCATCCTACGTCTTTACTTTCGCAGAATCAAAATGCGGTAGACCCGGCTGAGGAGGACCAGGAACAGTTTGCGGTGGACGCGATATTTTCGGCGCATAGTGATGGGTTGATGGTCATTTTGAGGAGGGGGTCGAGTTCTATCTGAGTGTCAAGGACTCGCTCGCTCTTTCGCAATGCGTTAGGTTTTTTTTTTTGCTATGGCGGGTTTTTTTCTCTTGGGTTGCCTGTGCTTACCACTTCACCTTCTTTCATTCACTTTCATTCACTTACCTGCTTGCTCGTCTGTTGCGCTGATTGCTGTGTCTAATTGCTTTTTCTCTGTTGTGTAACATGCCTTGTAGTTATAGTAGTACCAGTAGATACCCTCCCTTGTCGTCGTTGCTTTCGTGTTATGTACGTGTACGATTTATACCTAGTTTGATATGGTTCTTCCGCAATGTTGTCCACGGCTTTGTATGAAATATTATGCATTTCTTGGTGTTTGATTTGGCCGCTTTGAACATTGCAATTTAGCGGAAGGCGGCCTTGACTCCCGACTTCCAAATATTTACAAGAGTCAGCTCATTCGGGATGATATTTCCGGTCCTCAATTTGAACTCTGGCACACGTATGTACTATGTCCAAACAATTTTATTTACACAGCACGCAGCTGGCCTGTCTGCCTAATAATTCGTCTTGATGTTCACTCTGCCAGTCCAGGCGTACTAGCAATAGGGTAAGCTGCCCCCAAAGGTATTCGAACGGAACCCGGCCTCTTGGTAACTCATTGAAATGAGCACTTTGTCTGGCGCGTATAGTAGTCAAGTGCGCGTCAATACACTCACTCCACAAACATAATTTCAAAAACCCTCACTCGAAAATAAATTGAATTCTCATTTCCTCCATCCCGTTCACCTGGTAATCACCACCAAACCTTCTCATCCCCCTCCTCGCCCCATAAATAATAAACTGCCCGCCTCTGCATCACCACCATGTGTTGCGGGAGGTAGAGCACGAGGTACATGAGGATGAGAACGAACACAACGAGGTATATCGCCACTGTCAATGTCAAGTCAAGCCGGGGTCGATCGGGCATGATGAAAGAAAGCCCGGGAACCAACGTAAAGCGATAAGGCGTCAAGAAAAATCAAAGGTGAGTGTCAGCCAGAGAAACGAAGGAGGGGGAACCATACTGACGAGCTACGGATTGCTCCCAAGGCTCCATGACGGTGAGTGCGAACGTCGCTTCGAACCATACCCGCCAGCGCCAGAAGAATACCCCGAGTTTGGTGGGTGGGGGGTTTGTGTAACGTTTGTGGTCTGGTCGCGGTGTGGGGAGTGGGTCGAGGACGACAATGGCCGTCATAGCGGTGACGCGTAGATGTTGGATGTCGACAAGTTGAGATGAGGGTGTCTTAGTTTTCTAAATGACATGGTAGGTGATCCGATGTTGGTGTCGATGCGTCATGACAGGTAAGTATTTATTTTTTAGTTCCGTGACTCATAAGGTAGGGACATCCATCCGTCTCTAACATCACGTGCAAAAGCGTGACATTTCCTTTCTGAGCAGTAGTTCTACAGAAATGCATTTAAAATATTCTTACAACAATATTTGATAAAAATTGGAAACCAGGAGTTTGTGCCAAAATGAGTTGTGAATCAACGCGAAAAGAAAAAAAAAGTGTGAAATTGTGTCGCGCCCAAATGGTATCAAAAATACATTTCAGCATGTAAATTTAGTGGCGCATCACGTCGAAATCCACAAATTCTCCCTGGATGCACCGGAAATATGACAATGCAGAGGGAAAGCCAGTGTACCTTCCAAATGGATCACCAGAAAAGATCAAGATTCAATTTGAGGATGGTACACCCCAACCCCTTTATTTTCCAGATGGACACCCATGCACTGGTTCAAGTGCACCCCTCCAGCAATTGACTGCTGCTGCCATCACATTTTGTACAACCAACCGGATTTCACACATGTTGAGACAACACTGGAAACTTACTGCAAGAATCAAGGCTTTCAGGTTATTTCTTTACCCAAATTTCACTGCGAGCTCAATTTCATCAAGCAGTGTTGGGGGTACACAAAACGGCTCTATTGCCTCAATCCTGAGTCATTGCAAGAAGCCATTGCCGCGTTAAATGTGGTGCCACTTGAATCAATGTGCAGGTAAGCTAAATTTATTTATAATGCTGTTTACATTAAACTACATATACCAAAAGGTTTGCAAATCACTCCAGGTGGTTTATGGATGTGTACCAGAAAGGCCTTAATGGCAGTGAAGCTGCTTGGGCATCTAGAAAATATTGTGGACACCATGTCCTTCCAGAGAGTCTTATGGAAGACATGGAAAAGGCCAAGCTGCATTAATCTTTGCTTCTTCTTGTTCATATTTTGTGGCTACTTAATACTTATTGTAGATAGTGTTTGGAAGTCCGGTCTCATGACTGGAAAAAGACCGTAACCAGACCAGACCAAGACCGCAAAAGACCAGACCTGTGGTTACGGTCTTTTATTTTTGAGATGTAAAGACCGTAAAAAAACCGGTTAACGTGAACCGGTCTTGACCGGTTTGGACCGGTCTTTTGTAGCCCCTTAAATACCCTTTAAAACGCACCCAAGAACATACGATTTGGTAAAAAAACGAGAGAGATATGAATTAAAATGTAAATTACTTTTGGGAATAATAGATGTACCAGACTTATTTTATAGAAGCACCAATTCCTAACGGAATTTGACGTTCTTAAGCTCGTTTTGAAGCTAATAGAGATGTTAATAAATTTACCGATTCATAATTTTAAAATATTAGCCTAAAGACCGGTCATAAACCGGTTAAAACCGATGCAGACTGAAACTGGTCTATAGACCGCAAAAAGACTGCAGACTGCGGTTTTTTGCGGTCTGGTCTGGTCTTTTGACTTCTGGGGAAAAGGCAGACCGGTTACGGTTACGGTTAACGCCCCTGGGCATCAAAAAACTGGACCGAACCGGACTTTCAAACACTAATTGTAGATAAGTATTGTATTTTGCATACCATTCCATGAGATCATAATCTTAGCTTCTATAAATCTGTAAATAGGTTTCTAGTAATAATTCTAATAATCTCTTGGGAGCTGATTTTGAGTTTCTGCTCTTAAAGCAACTACAGTCCCGTATCTTCCACCTTCAAACTGCCTGTGAATATAAAAGGAGTGTGACTGTAACATCATGTGACATTAGAGACAGATGTATGTCCCTACACCGCCAAATGACAGGCATGTGAGAAAAACCTGAGAGTCAAACCCTGTGTGGCATGTTTTCCCACCTGTCAGGCAATAATGATCCGAGTCCACACCATGATCGAAATCCGACTAATAGCAGGGTGTGCCCAGGTCGATCTTGGCATTACCTGTCTGGGGCAGCTGGGGACCAGCTGGCAGCCCAGCCTACGTAAATTCACTATATTTTCAATATTTCTCCCTGGCCATATTTGTACTATGTAGGTGTTCATGTTCTTATTTAGTCCATAAAATACAAGGGGCAAGGAGGAGGATGACGTTCACCACATTTTCATAAGCAAGGATTATAAACAGGCTGCATAGTACAAAGGTATAGGGTGTATGGAAGGATGTGAGAAATGAGGCAGTTCCAATTACTACCTGTGTCTGCTCTTCCGTTCAAAAAACATTCCCCCACCCGACCACCCTTTGCGCTGTCCGCCGAATGCGCAACCACAAACAAGGCGCGTCAAAGCGGAGCCTCTGGCTTGTTGAATGAGAGGAGGGTAGCGGAGGGCGGATACCACGTTGAGACGTTGTCTGGAGAGCCAAGCTTGGGTTTGATGATGGTGATAGGCGCGCGTCTACTGCGGCTGCCGCTACGTGGCGCATGCGAAAGTGAACCTGTCCGGGAGAGTCAGTATTAGCAAGTGGCCACTTGTCGGGGAGGAACTACAAAGGGGCAATGGGCAGGAACAAAAGCCCAGAACAGTGACAGGTGGTGACCGCGCACAGACGCACGGGTGGGTAACAAGGACAACCAATGGAACAACATGAGGAGGATTACATGGGGCGCAGACCACTTGGTAGTGGAACACAGATGAAAACAAGAAATAATGAGGGGAGCAAGCAAGCAACTGGGCGAGAGACGGTTGTGGTGGAGAGGAAGGTGAGTTTGGTTCTGGTTGAAGTTTGGAAATAACCAAACATAGGGCGGAGTTTAAACGACTTGGGGAAATTTTGGAGAGTTTCTCGCACGGGCCTTTTCATGTTGAGCTCAGGATTCCGTGTCTTTTCTACCTGTAAGAACTTGGAAGTGCTCAATGTATCATTTTATTATCTTACTATGAATAATTTGTATCTCAAGTACATCATTTCGTCGCCCGAAGAAAATTGGCGGTACAGGTGTTCCTGAGCAGAGTTGAAAACCTGTGGGTCAGGTGTCGAGCCGCTGGCTCTAACATTTACGCCCCAAGCTCCGACACACCTGCCCTCCATGCCGGGGCGACCTCCATCAGTAATCTGTCAAGCGGAGATTCATGCCAGATGCCATCAGCATTTTGAACAAATGGTGGTGTACCTTATGTGCTGATTGAGGGCAAAAAGTGGCACACCAGAGTGACAGAACATGAATATTTGAATACTCCCCTCTCACTACCCCGTCACCCAGCTCAGTGCTCAACCCTCCATCCCTTTTGTGATCCCATCTTTGACATTCTGATAATCCAAACAATTTGTCAAGCAAACTAAGATGAGGTACATAAACAAGTAGGAAGACTCAAACATGTGTTTCTGATTATGCTATTCATGGAGGAGGGGGGCTGCTATTCAGTAACCGAGTTATCCCTACCCAAAACCAGGTTTGAACCATTTGATGAGGGTCAGTTTGGCTTGCAAGGTACAACTCAATGTGACTGAGTTGGTCATGGCATGCATGATGGCAGCAGTTTCCGTGATGAGAAAACATGACCTGCTAAAGCAACATGTTGAAACCCCTGTATTGTGGCACTGTGCACTGTGCATCCACAACATATCACTGCCAATGTTACCTGCCACCAACATCCTCAACAAGCTCAAGGTGCACCTGGCACTTTGACACCTCACCTTAGATGGTGTTGTGACATTCACATGCCTTGCAATCCACCTCAAACACATGCAAGCCACCTCAAACACAACATCCTCCAACCACAACTGATCCATCATCCCTCAAAGTAACACAGCAATTCTGCCCACCATTCTGCCTCTGCCTATTATGAAATTTCCTGAAGCTTCTCTGGGAGTGTGCACTAATGTTATTGATGATTGTTGGTACATATTGCAAAATTAATTGCAAAATTATCGCTTAATGACTGTTGTATGGTTATAAATTGTCCAAACAATCCACTCAAGAAGGAGTATTACAAAAAGGCAGTTGTGTATATCTACTTACATATATTAGGAGTAAAAACATAGTGAACTAAGCACTAAGCAAGAACATGTGATGAAGGCAGAAACTGCTGCTGTAAATGATCACTGGAATTATGGTGCCAGAATTTCCAATTCACGAATGCCCTCGAGTTGGTGAGGCTTGTCACATATTCTGGAATTCTCTGGTCTCTCATCATGTTGCATGACATGTTGCCAAAACATCTTCAGCATTGTTTAACATTGTGAGGCCCAAACTAGCAGGGCTGTTTACCTCAACTATAAAGTATTTACCATTGAACAAAGTTGAGGAAACATTATATCTGAGTGCTAGCTATGAGTAATTGAAGAGTGCACCAAATTACAGCCACAAATGAAAGATCTAGTCAAGCTCATTATTGGAAATGGCAAGCAGCAACCAGTGATGACAAAGCTCTGATAGTCTGGTGTGACAAACCCAAATCAACCCTGTGGTTACTGAACAAAAATTTGGCTTAACCCCTTCATATTTTGGGGCCTACTGTACTATTTCATTCAATTCAGCAGTAATGTGTCACACAGCCTCCAAAATCACCGAAATGTAACACTTGTAATGGGCAAATTTTTCCTGTGCCAAAACTGTTTTGTCGTAACAGTCTCAAGATAGCAAAATCTTGCGGCCTGTGGCACCATACTGCCGAAATTTTGGCCTTCTCATGGCCAAATTTTGCAAGTGCTAAAATTAAAATTTCGGCTGGGCAGTAACACATCACAGGCCCTGCCAAATTGAATGAAATAGTACAGTAAACCTGACCAAACCAGGACTTTATTAAGATAACCCAGTTACTGAGTGGCCTAAAAATGCTGAACATGGGTAGCAGGAGGATGAGTGAGGAAGGATGGCATCATGGCCATATCATCCACAGCACAGAGATGGTGGGCAATAAACAGGATTTACCCCTGTGCACCTTCATACATTTTTGGAGCTGTACAGTTTGTACCATATTAAAAATTCATGACAGTGGGATGCACCACCTAAGTATATAAAAGGAAATTTGCCTTATTGGGTAAGTCACAGTAAGATTCTTTTCCTCCACTAGGACCATTCTACTATATAAGGAGATATGCTGGCAAATAATCTCCTTATTGGGCCTCCATCCCATTATACCAGTGTATCCATTTGAAAATGTGAAAGGTTGCTATACAACTTTTTTGCTATTGAAAAATATTACCCCAATCAATTTTAGTGGAAAATAGCCATGTGGTTACACATTATACATTCCACATGCCCCTCTCTCTGAATGTGTCCTTTTCTAAATGTGAGAATCAGACATTCAACTTTCTGAGAATAAAACTGACTCACTTGTGATCTTTGAAAATATTATCCCAATTGTTACCCTCAATTCAAATGGTAAATATTTTACTGCATTAGTGGCCAGTGCAACCTGCAGGATTTCAGAGTTGGTGCAACTTGTGGGATATGTGGAGCTTATTTGAATGCTTTGAATTGATCTTCTAATTTCTTGCAGCCTCCTTTATTTTCAAATTTCTTTTTGTAACCAACCCAGGGCTTGAGGACTGGATGGTAGGATTGAAGCATCAATGTGATCATGGCATGATTAGTACAGTTCCCATACTGTATCATATATAGGATGCACTGGCTAAGAATATAACTTTTCAATTATTCTACCTTTTGGCTTAGGTGGTTCTTTGTGCATCCTAGGGACTGCTTGCACATCATAGGGACCACTTACACATCCTAGAGACTGTTTACAATCAACAACTGTGATGCTCACACTGAGAGGAGCCAGTCTCATGTATAAACAGGTCTCTCTTAGGGTTGTTTTGTTCCCAAGAAATTCCTGTTGAATATGTCTAGCAAAATGATGGCTGAGTAGCCCCAAAACATAGCAGCTGAGAATCTGACCAGGATGTTCTTCTAAGGAAGCTCAATTGCTCTTCTTGAACAGTTCTTATGAAATACTGCCACTGCATGGTGTAGGTTCTACCATCACTAGCTGGGGTCAGGTCTGTATTGAAAGTAAACAATGTGATTGGCTTTTGAAGCATTCTGGGGTCCTACCTATCAGCAGCTGTTAAGCACTTTGTCTGTCTACCCCATCCATGGGCATATATTGGGTGTCTCTCACAAGGTACCCCCATTTTGCACATGATGGTGTCTGTAGTTTGGGCAGGAAGTTGTTGAAAAAGTCTGCTATATCCCTGTCATGGGGAAGGTTACAGTTGAGTGCAAAAAGAATGAAGGTTGGTTCATTTTTCTGGTTCTTTCTAAGAAACTATTGTACCTCAAATGTATTTGTGTATTCTTTTACATTATGTAGTTGTGTTACACTTCCCTTGGTATGGACTAATTTCAGTGAAAGCTGGAGCCTTGAGAAGGTTTTTATTCTGGAGGCCATTTTTGGCATCTGAAAAAAAAAAAAAAGTGCTAACTGGGGAGGTAGCCAGAACATACCTCTGGTCAACCTGAATGAGCCTATCAAAGAATTAGTTAAAAAATACTGAGTGGTTATGCTTGTAGAGCCTCCAGAAAATGGTCATTTTGTGCTATTTTGGTCATTTTTGGCCTGTTTTAGACAAAACAAGCCATTTTCCAAAGCCTCTACGACCTAACTGCCCAGTATTTTTGACTGATTCTTTGATAGGCTCATTTAGGTTGACCAGAGGTATGTTCTGGCTACCTCCCCAGTTAGCACATATTTTTTTTTTCAGATGCCAAAAATGGCCTCCAGAATAAAAACCTTCTCAAGGCTCCAGCTTTCACTGAAATTAGTCCATACCAAGGGAAGTGTAACACAACTACATAATGTAAAAGAATACACAAATACATTTGAGGTACAATAGATTCTTAGAAAGAACCAGAAAAGTGAACCAACCTTCATTCTTTTTGCACTCAACTGTAAAACCATGCTGATCAAAAGAGTTTGAGTACAACATAAGCATGGTGAAAGTGGAACAGGAGCCTGAATTTTTGTAGTTGAACCTAGCAGCTTTAACTTGATCCTTCAAACAACCTGCTGCTTTTCAGGGATTGTGACTTATGTTTTGAATAGCAGTGAATGATAATGTTATGTTAAAGGGATTATGACTTTTCTGGCCAACACCTTGGTATATGTTGTACACGCTACAGCACCACCCTTCCAGCTTATTGGATATCCCACCAAGGCCCATAGATGAATCAAGTCCTTGATCAATGAACTATGCTCTTCAATCAGTGTCTCTGTCCTGGAATTTGCATCACCACTAGACATGAATTGATTAAATAATATATATCTCCTAGGTCTGCTGCATAAGCCTCCTCAATGTCTTCATCAACTCATTCCTCATAGATTTCCTCTAAGTTACTTGAGGTATCAGATTGTTTTAACATGTCCAATAATTTTGTTAGCTGACCACAAACTGTGCATCCAGATTCAAGAAGTTTGGAAGGGAGTGTGTCTTCACAGAATCCACTAATTATTTTATGAATTAATTTCTTAGAGGGTGGTTTAGGTGGGAAATCAGTGTCAGACTTATTCTCTTTACTTCTCATAATTTTACATGTTGGACCTTTTAAAAACTTAATGTACTTTTTTTTAATGATTTTTTTCTTGTCTGCTTTACTGAGACCCTTGTACCACTTAGCTTGACGTTCAGAAGATGTCAAAGCTGGTTTCTCCAGAGCAAACAATGTATAAAATTGAGAACATCATGAGGAACACATATGTGCTGTTAAAACCTCCAAGACCTCTGCAACTGGAGATTTGCTTGATATTGTAACATTGTGCATCTTTGCAATGGATTTCGCTTGAACCAATGATATTTTTCCCTCTAATAATTCCAATGGCATATAACATATAAGCAGTTCAGGGTTTTTACGTAACTCAGCCTGAGCAGCTTGAAGCACAAACTAGCCAATGTATTTATAATTATCCAAGGTCGCATTCTGTAGCTCTAGACTGTATGGAGTGATGTAATTTTTTATTTCACTCAAGTTTGTGCTAATCTTTCCACCCCCATATTGAATGGAAGGCACAACTGCCATCGTTGCTTGACAAGGGCACCCATACCCATACCAATGTTTAATAGAATGAAGATAAGGTTCATTTATGGGTCGGTGAGAGCACAGAAGGCTATGGGTAAGATACAGCAAATAGTGACACTGGCGATAACAGGGGGACTATGGACTTCGCCGAATGACCTGCTAGATGCGCATGCCGGGGTCTTACCGGCGAATCTGATGCTCGAATGCATATGTCACTCAGTGATAATCCGGACAGCTACCTTACCACGCAGCCACCCCCTTTGGAACGTAATCTGGGGATACAGCAAATCACCTGCAAAAACACACCTTGCCCCTCTTCAAAAACTTATCCAATGCTTCAAGGTCAAACCGAAGCGTTTAGAAACGATCAGGCCAGACACACGCCCACCAACGTACAAAAGAACATTCATGGCGACGATCGCGGATTCAAAGGAAACCTCCATCAAGGAAGAAGCAGCGGACGTCTCAGACATCAAGATTTACACCGATGGATCAGGATATGAGGGAGGAGTGGGAGCAGCTGCAGTCTTATATAGGAAGGGGGCTGAGGAACCAGAAAGAGTCTTATGTTTTCATTTAGGGTCTCTCAAGGAGCACACTACATACGAAGGAGAAGCGGTTGGCTCCATCCTTGCTGCCTGGATGTTACAGAGCCAACCAGAGGTGGGAAAGTCAACTGTTACCAGTTACACTGATAGCCAGGCTTTCATCAAGGCGACAGCAGCGAGGAAGGCAGGACCAGGCAATACCTGGTTATGGAATACCTGAGGTTGACGGAGGTGATGGGTGATGGAACTGATGCACCTCCCCCCATAGATATGGCCAAGTTCGCCCTCAAATGGTCTGATCATGTGACATACCATATGATGTATCATGTGATAGCCAGCAAAGATTTTGGCACTTATCTAGTATTTACACCAGAATAGTGTGGCTACTACAATTGCAAAATAAAGTAAGTATTGCATTTCCACATGAAAAATTGAAGAGAAAAAGAAAAAATAATAGAGGAAATTCAATAAAGCTAGAAAATCAGAAAAATAAAATAAAAATAATAAACTAATGTTAAAAATATTGGGGTACAATATACAGGGTCTGTGCACATTTTCCAATATGGTAATCAACATAAATATAGGCAGAAAAATAAATAAAAATTCAAATAATATGTGATAATTTTGATGTACTGTTTACTTGGTCTATGCATATTTCCAAGTATAGTAATTAACGAAAATATAGCCAGAAAATTAGAAGAAAAACAGAAAAATAATGTACTATTATTGACAATATTGACATACTATGAACATAGTTTGTGCACATTTTCTGATATAGTAATTGATACAAAGATAGCCAGAAAAATAAGAAAATGGACCCATTGTTGACGATATTGGGTATATACATGGCCTGTGCATATTTGTTAATATAGTAATTAATACAAATATAATTAGAGAAATGAAAAAAAATCATGTGATGTAAATAGATCTTGGTGCACTGTTTACTTGGTCTGTGCATATTTCCAAATATAGTAAATCATAAAAATATATCCAGAAAATTAGAGCCAAAAGAGGAAAATAATAGACTATTGTCAGGAATATTGTTATTGACAATGTGGGTGCATGGTGGACATGACCTGTGCATATTTCCAAATATGGTAATTTGTGCAAATATACCCAGTAAATCGCAATAAAATGAGAGTAACATTGGGGACAATGTAGATGGTAATTACTGGTGGTCATAATATTGCAGGTCTGATTTCAGAGTCCATTTTGCCTTTTCGAATGAGAAATATTACTATTTTAAATGAAGATCATTTATAAAATATGGTAAAAATGAGAAAAAATAGGACTTCTTGTTGGGTACTGTTGTCAAGGTCTAAAATCCATATCTAAAAAACAAAATTCAAGTATTTCTAATAGAGAGATCAGAATTTTGTAGGATTCTAGCCATTTCTGCAGAAATAGGTGAGGCACAGTAAAGTACTGGCAGTCATGATGGTGTTCAAAGAAGATATTTAATATGTCATTATAGTCAACAAACACAAATACACCACATATACATTTACATGAAACATCAGACTCTGACAATCCTCAGAACTCTCCAGTGCTCAGGAACATACCTCTATGGGAGTGAGAAAATATAGCTAGCATAGTAAATGTAACAATCCCCAGAACTCTCTCTAGTTTTCAGAAACATAGGTTTACTGCAGTGAAGAATATGGCTTGCACATCAGCCATATTTACCTCTGGTAATTTGCATGAATAATAGACAACAGTAATGATTCAGTAAGTAGGGCTAGTCTATTATAGGCAATTACCAATATAAACTCAATATAAGAGCAGTCAGTAAAAACCTTTATTATCTGATGAAGCAGAATTTAGAGGCTATAACTATATAGCAAATAGCTGAATACCAATAGATACAGTTGCATGCAATATATAATCTGCTGTTTCTATAATAAAAATACAATATAAAAGTAAAAGGGCAAGTTTAGGACCAACATTATCTTTATGATAAATTTTGTAGAAAAGTTGAATCCAGAAGATAAAAGTTTGAATGGTCAGAAATTGTTGAAGTTTTTTTTAAAAACTAGGACCCCAGATACTCCGTGACACTGGCAGGAAAATTTTTGCCTGTGTGACATGGCTAAAACATTTCTGAGCAGTGTGACATGGTCAAAACATTTTTCAGCAGTGTGACATGGCTCAAACATTTCTTAGCAGTGTGACATGACCAAAACATTTTTCAGCAGTGTGACATAGCTAAAACATTTCCAGCCAGTCTGAAACACTTCAAATATTTCCTACCACTCTAACATGCTTCAAACATTTCCGACCACTTTCAGATGGCTAGGATATTTTTCAATGCAATATATCAACCCAAATATTTCCAGTCACAATATTGAAGGTCAAATATTTTTGCCCAATGCAATAATATATTTTCCTCCAGAGGCAAAAAAATAAACGGCCAAGGAACCTATTAGCCTGGATATATACCCATATGTTTCAAGGCTAATAGCTTGTTCAAGGTGGGTGACTGAAGTGAGGGGACAATTGTCCAGAAGACTAGCCATAGCATCCTGAAACTTAGGATCTGCCTCAGAGAACCCAAGGCAAGATAATACCAGATGGTAAAGATTAGGTGAAGCCAACAGGAATGGTAAGAAGTTGGAGAGAGGCCAGTTGGGTGTTATGGACAACAATAGAGTAGTGAGATGCTTAAACATGTCTCTGGGAAGCAGATTATGTTCCACAGCCAAACAAACAGACAATGCAAACTTTCGGACATCAGCTGTGTCTTGAATGATGCCTTTAGATTGATTGTGACTAATAGCAGTCATAGAGCCAGCAACTTTATTGAAGGCAGCCCAATTCTAGTAGTGTAAATGAGTAATCCAAGTAACAAAAATAAAATGAGAATACAAACAGGTGCAAGGGCTGGAGCATCTAGAGGGATCAATGTTTTCAGACGAACAATGCTTGTTTGCTTTTCCAATAATTCTAGAGTGGCAGGTTTTGTAAAAGCTTTGCAAGTAGCAGCTAATTGCACCAGATCGCAAAGTGAATCAACCTGTGTGAAGATCAATGATCTCACTTCTGCAATATTCCATGCTTGATGCATAATAGATATCAAAAAATTGAAGGTTTGGATGAATAAAGACGTTGATGTGCATGAGGAGTAAAATGGAATGTAATAAATATTTGTGATAAATTGTGCTGCCAAACAATGACAAGCTTGGATGCAAAGTATTTAGGTTCACAAATTTTGAAAAGAAGAATAGCAATGAACAATATTAATTGCAAGATGATGGTGAGAATATTGTACAAGGTGCACATGACATATAACAAGAGCTAAATATGACAGCATATAGAACATTATTCCACTTTTGCTTTCTTGCATGGAGGTTTGACAACATCAACAATCACATTGGTGTGTCTCAGGCAGTCGCATAACTGAGAGCACATCCTTATCCTTCACATAACCAAGTAGACTCCATGCCTGAAGGCACATGAGAGAGCAAGTGGTTTGAGGAGATAGCCGGTTGCAGAGATGCGACAGGAGAATGCAGCCTCAGCTAAACACACACTCGACATTGATAGAAGTAGCTGAGAAACACTTCAGTCAACCTCCAAGTACTAACCACTAGCTGGGATAAAATGGCAAATGATCCTGGCTAAGATTACTGTAAGGTGGTGGATGAATCTTTTGGGACCCTGAATACCAAAAGATCCTTTCAGAATGATTCTGTCACGTATTAATTTTTGTCCACTGTCACACCAAAAGATCCTTTCCCTGCATACAAAAAGATCTTTTTCCTGTCATGTATATATTTTTGTCCACTGTCACACAATCAGAATTATCCTTTTAATATCCCATTGTCACATATTTATTTTTGTCCACTGTCACACTAAAAGATCTTTTCCCTGACTGCAAAAAAATCTTTTCATTGTCACATATTATTTTTTATCCACTGTCACACAAAAGATCTTTTCTCTTGTTCTGAAAAGATCTTTTTTATGTCATGTATATATTTTTTCCTCCAGAGTCACAGGAGTGTCTGGGGTCCTTACTCTATAAAAAACTCTGAGCTATTTTTTCACCTTTTCCAGCCTCTGCAGATATATTCAAGCACTGATATAACATGTTTAAGCCAGTAGTTATGGGTAGTTGCCTAGCATCACAGCTAGCAACTGCCAGACTAGGCAGCTTTGGCCTACAGTATCTAGAGGGGCTGTAAGGAGCTTGCTGCTTCCAATGATGAGCTTGGAGATTGAGAAAATGCTAGGAACTGCTTTCAGAGTACACTTCACAAAAGGAAATCTCAGCTAGTTTGATGAAAATGGAAGAAAAACAAGATAAAGATGTCTCTACCCATCAGGGTCGATCCAATGGAATGTTGGGATGTTGGTCACATGACCAATTAAAAGTTGTAGCCCTACACTGTAGCTTACTGAATCTGGTCAAATTATATTTTAAAGTACTCCCATTGTGGAGATATTATGTAAAAGATTGTTCTGAGCCCTGTGTTTTTTGCATTTTTCTCTATGAATACAAAACCAAACAAGATAATTTCAACACATTTAGAAAGCTAAAAGAAAGGGCTACAATTATTGTATTGTGGGAAAAATGACCAAAAAAGGAAGGTGTATGCCCTAAAAGGGAAACTGACACTGACTGAGTACAAGCTAGGGTTAGAATACAAAGTCTACTGATAGAGTAGAAAAGACTACAACAATTAGATTAGACTACCAAGTTAGAGTTAAGGTTCGCTAGGTTAGTGTTCACTGCAAGCTGGGGTTAAGGTTGACTACAATGTTTACCAAAGTTAGACTTACACCATCAAGTTAGGGTTAGGGTTGACCACAAGCTAGGGTTAAGACTTACACCACCAAGTTAGGGTTAGGGTTGATACTAGTTAGTAAAGATGGAGTGCAATTGTTAACAAATATGCATGCATTTTCATTTTCAGCTGTGGTGCTGTGCAACTCTGGAAAATAAGGCTCACGCCAGGGTGCACTGGGAGCAGCCATGTCCCAAGGTGTAACACTAAAGTGCATGATGAATTGAGTATGGTGAAATATGCGAAAATCGCAACACTTATAGAGATGGATTGTCCATGTAGTGTTTAGCAACTAGATTTTCTGACCTCAATGGAGTCCATTGATGATAAGTTTGTAATAATCAAGACCTTATTGTGTTTGAGAAAGCAAATATTGAACCCACAACAGGTTTGGTATAACCAAGACTCTATCACACTGGGCTTGAAGGTTTGTACAGAGGATCAATGAAGCAGTCATTCTGTGGTGAGTTTGCGAGCCAAGGTTCAATTGCGAGTGGCATTTGACTTATCTATGATAATTACATAATAAAGTTCAACTTGCTCTTTCAATACAAAAAAGTATGATACAGTAGGTGCTCTGTAATAAGATAACCAGGAAGAAACACAAACAAGGGGCCATGTTGTGAATGTGCCATGGTGATGGGGTGGGCGGGAAACAAAGCAGGGGAGTTTGGAACGTCGTTTGGTGTGTAAACAATGTTCCACAGCGATGAGTTGGGTTAAACAAAGCTGAGGGGGTGGAGACCAGCCAACGCCTGCGGCAGACGAAGCAAGTGGGGTTTGGATGATGTTGTTGATATCGTCAACGTGCAGCAGCATTGTCAACGATGTTGATGGCAGCGTTCACAACATTGTTGATGTCGTCAACATGTAGCGGCATTGATGATGTCGGGGCTGGGGACGGCGACAATGTTGACAAAGTAGGTGGGTTTGGAACATCGTTCAGCATGAAAACAGATGGGGTGGGGCAGACAAAGCAGGGGAGTTTGGAATGTCGTTTGGTGTCTAAACAACGTCCCATGGCGATGAGTTAGTTGGGTTAAACAAAGCTGAGGGGGTGGAGACCAGCCAACGCCCGCGGCAGACGAAGCAAGTGGGGTTTGGATGACATTGTTGACGATGTTGATGGTGGTGTTGACGACATCAGGGCTGGCTGTAAAATACTGGATTTACTCCAGCACAGTATGCGGGGGCGATGAGGGCTGTGAGGCCGTTGGGAGAGAACTGCAAGTGCAGATTCTGCACATCTATTCAAACTAATCAGTGAGTAGGTAAGTTCAATCTATAAAAACAAGAATACACACACCTCCCAGGGGTAAAGTTGTTTCCCAATCGCATTGATGGGAAACGAATGTGCGTCATCCAAAGGCCACTCGAAGCAACAAATCTCCGAGACCCTTGATGGTGCCTTTATGGTTTGTGAGATCTTTAGGGCAGACCCTTTGCATCAGATGGGGTCTTTCCCCCCCCCCCCCCTTTCTTCCTTTCCCCCCACCTGGACACAGTGATGTTACCTTTCCTTTCATTGTGAGTGGGTCATGTCTTATGTGTGCTGTCAACTAAATATCCAAATTAGATGCCGAAGCTCTATCTGCTGGACAAAACTGAGTACATGCGGGCTGATGGTCCCAAGGATAAATGTTTTGTTGTAGATAACAGTCGTCTTGTCTATGACAAACACTGTGATGATCACTTTCCTTATCTCTACGAAGTCTCTTCACATCCGCTTGTGCACAATATGCAGGTGGTCAAAGTGACCAAACATATATTAGTTTATGTGATAGATACAGACCCTGCTGTGTTGAGAAGATTGGCGGACTGGGAGGATACTTTAGGTATTCCTTTGGGCCCAAATGCTTACATGGATGAGCATGGCAAGTTACCTCCAAGTTTATTTCGTGTAATATATTCATGTTAAAAGTTGATACCAAATATCACAGGTCTCCTTCATTTGGGGGATGGAACGGTGATCTACACTCGGGCTCTAAATTGCCCACAGCATCCCGACACAGGTCTTCAGATGCCGGAGTATGATGTTGTCAATTGCTGGGGTTTTGCGGGGTAAGTTGAAATTGTATTATTGTCAACACGATGAATAAAACTCATATTAATGTTTTGTTAGCAAACATCTTCTAAATCCATCATATGTTGAAGAATTATATGCTGTACAACAGATTATACTCGGGAAACTGGAAGAAATGACATGAAATCTGCCAACCAAAAATGACAAAGGCAAGTACATTGGAGGTGCAGCAATTGAACACACCGGTGTCAAGGGTGTTAAGGGAACTTGTTGCTACTCGACAATGTGTACCCATCAACATAGCAGGGGCTTAGTAGGTCCAACAGCGCAAGGGAAAATTTATACAGATGAGGAGGAATCTGAATGGAGTGATGACCTCATTGGTTGGAAGCGATCTGTCAAAGTGAGTGACTATTTGGTTATATGTTGTTCTTTTTCGTTAAATCTATACAAGATACACAGGCAAGTTGCTATGGAATCCTTGAAGATGTTTGTGCCAAAAAAATATATTGAGGCGGTCACCTTGAATGCCAAGGTTATGAATATGCCTCGGGTGGGCTCCAATGAAAATATTATAACACCTGCTCATCAAATTAATTTGGCTCCTGCGGTTAGGCAAGAAGAATGCGAAGGTAGGCCAAAACTTTTTCATAAAACCAATGATAACTAATCAACTTATCATGACACAGATGAAGGGTTACCTGGGATGGGTGGTTTTGGAATAGGACATACTGATAAGTGTGATTCCAGAGGCTCATGCACATGCATGGTGGCAAATTCATGGTTGCCAGAAGAATATGAACCCAGACGGTTTCATCTTCTAGGGTTTGGGTGCTATTTTGTGTTGGAGTCACTATTTGTCATGTGCTTCTCTGGTTTATGGAAACATGGTGGAACACCACCAATTGCACCTTGGGGCATAGAACCTGCAGATCATGCAATCCACTGCATGACAGTCTGTTACCCACCAAAAGCTATGATATCTGCTGCAGGCACATATATATATCCTCTTGCGTCATTACCTGGACGAGCTCAGCAAGATGGTCTGTTGATGCTTGGGCCAGAGATCACTTCACAAATGTAAGGATTTTTATTACTATGAGAGACACATTAATAATAAATTTTTCAAAGGAATTCACAGCGGCCACCTACCTCGAACTATGCAAATTGGGCATCTGATGGTATCGTCATAATGGAAAGAAAATCTCTTTTTTGGTTGTTTGTGTGCTTGCTACTACAGCTTTGCGCTTTTCTGCTTGGTCAACTTTCTCGAATGCTTGGAGCCCACATAGACTCCACAACATTTTTAAGTGCATTCTCATTCATTGATAATGATGGGAAGCAGTATTCCTTAGGCCCTTGGGTGGGTACAGAGGATGGGATTGTCGTTGATATACCTTGCAAAGATTCATCAACATGGGGTGTAGATGTGCCATCATGTGTCTATGATGATACACCTTTCAGTGCCGAGGCCGATCCAAATGGTACTGAACAATCAACTACACTACCTTGCAAACCATCCACATCTTCACTGCATCCTATAACAGAAATTTCCACATTGAACAGTCAGATTCTTGATGAACAAGTGGAACATAAGAGACATGGAAGATGGAACAGATGGTTTGACCATCTTGAAGATCAAAGCAGATTTATTCCATCTCAATTATGAGTCCTTACGAGTTTATGAGTAAGACTCATTCTTTATCAACTGAGGACATAAGGCAAATTTTTCATTGATTGATTGATTAATTTACCTTTCATCACCACAGGAACCTTTTCCCTTAAACAGAAAAGCAGCCATAAAATCAGGAAAAATGGCAAAAGAAATCAGCAAAAAATATGTAAAAAATCGGAATATTGCTTAGTAAGGTGGGGAGGCTGTGTTCAGGGTTCAGGGTCAATATCTAAATATAGAAACCACCTAAAAGTTGCCAGAAAATCAGAAAGAAATACCCAAAAATTAAGAGTGATCTTCTCTGTTGCCATGGTGTTGAAGGGGCTGTGTCCATTATTCAGGGTCCATATCCAAATATGGAAAATCAAGACAACTATGTAAAAACATTGTCGTATCATGCAATGTGACTATATCTTGAGACCAGCTTTCTTGCTCTTTGAGATATTGGTCAAAAATGCATGACAATTTCCAAAAAGTGTCCAATTTTTTCAGTATTTTGTGTTTTTCTCAATGAGGAATGGTCTGCATGACATTATTTATATATATCTATAAAGGTAAGGAAAGGGGCTACAATTGTTGTTTATGGAGCTAAGTGAGAGGCTGTGCTTCTTATACTGTGGGAATTTTAACCCAAAAAGGAAATTCATCACAGATATATAGAGCATGCTATTATAGGTCACAAAATATAACTAACCATCCTCTTTCCTGAGATATATGCAAACAGGACTGTGGGAATATTTTACCATAAACAGAAAAATAGTTATAAAATTGGGAAATTTTGCTATAAAATCAAAAAAAAAAAAAAAAGGAAAAATAAGAATAGCACACATTGTTGCTATGATATTGATGGCTAGGCTCAGAGCTCAGGGTCTATTTGCAAATATAGAACAAAACTCAGAAAATTATAAAGTGATTACATGACCAATTTCCTAAAATTAAATTTAGAGTCCACAGAAAGGACTCATACATGCCATGCAAAGCACTGGCCCACACCCACGAGTTGGACGAGGATGGGCTCACGGCTTTTGACACCCTTCGAAACCAGTTTTATAAAGGCCCAGGAAAGCCATTACAAGGAAAGGGTAAAGGAGTAACAAAAGGTACGACTTTTCATATCTAGATATATTGGTATTCTCATTTAATCTCTACATGTAAAGCCAATAAACAACCAAGAATAGAGTCTGGCAGTAATGCCAATAAACCCAAGAAACATGAATATATTTTAAAATTATCAGTTATTTCCCACTCCTGATGAACTTTGAAGGCAAAGGTCATTTGGCCTATTTGGTCAACAGTTATGAAGCATTGTCGATATATGGAAGTAGAATGGAACCAACAGGACAGGGTGAGAATACTTTAATTAAATATCAAAGGATGATCATGACCTCAATATCTAGGTTCCCAATCTAGCCAAGCCATCGTACAGGCAAGGCAACCAACCGCTAGACCCAACTTGATGGAAGTTGTCATTGTAAAACCACCCTGGCTTGATACTTTCAAGTACAATTCAATGGGAGATATTTTTGGAAGACAACAAAACCACAATCATGGTATGCAATTAAAATAATAAATATATATAATAATCTATGATTTAAAGTGTTTGAGTGTGAATCATCAACTGAAACACTGGCTTTCAGTGCTATGGAATGCGGTGATGAAGATATTGAAGAAGCATGTCAAATAAATATTGACCATATAAATGATGATGTGGATATGCTCAATGTTCTTTATGACGATGGGGAGCCAGACCTACATAATCATCGAAATCCATTTGATTCCAATGATTCTTTCGATGACTTCTGGGTGTGGGCCAGTGCTTTGCATGGCATATATGAGTCTTTCCTGTGGACTCTAATTTAGCCCTGAGCATACCCACTTCAATATCATGGCAACCATGGGCACTATTCTTATTTTTCAGCCTTTTTTTGTTGAATTTTCTAGCAATTTTTTCTGATTTTATGACTATTTTTCTACTTATGGTGAAATGTTCCCACCATCTTATTTGCATATATCTGAGAAAAGAAGATAACTAGTTACATTCTGTGATCTGTAACAACATACTCTATATACTTGTGGCTAATTTCCTTTTTTTGGTCAAAATTCCCACATTTACTGAAAAAATTGGATACTTTTTGAAAATAGGCATATATTATAACCAAGATTGCAATAAGAAAGAATGCTAGTCACATGATATAATCACATTTCATAATGTAATACATTTTCTATATTTGGATATAGATAGACCCTGAACCCTAAACACAGCCCCTTCAACATTGTAATAACAAAGAATATTGTTGTTATTCTTTGCTTATTTTTTTCTAAATTTCTAGCCATTTTTTACTTTGTTTTGTATTTAGATGTGGACCCTGAACCCTGAACACAGCCCCTTCAACATCATGGCAACAGAGAAGATCACTCTTAATTTTTGGGTATTTTTTTCTGATTTTCTGGCAACTTTTAGCTGGTTTCTATATTTAGATATTGACCCTGAACCCTGAACACAGCCTCCCCAACTTACTAAGCAATATTCCGATTTTTTAGATATTTTTTGCTGATTTTGTTGCTATTTTTCCTGATCTTATAGCTGCTTTTCTGTTTAAGGGAAAAGGTTCCCATGGTGATGAAAGGTAAATGAATCAATGAATCAATGAAAAATTTGCCTAAGTCCTCAGTTGATAAAGAATGAGTCTTACTCGTAAACTCGTAAGGACTCATAATTTTGTGACCACATTGAGAAATATAACAGCATGCTCTGTAAAACTGTCACTAATTTCCTTTTTGGGTCAATTTTCCCATGGTACCAGAAACACAGCCTCTCACTTAGCTTTATTAACAACAATTGTAGCCCCTTGCTTAGCTTTACAAATATATAAAAATAATGTCACACAGATCATTCCTTATTGAGAAAAACACAAAATACTGAAAAAACTGGACACTTTTTGAAAAGAGTCATGTATTTTAACCAATATCTGCATAAGAAAGAAGGCTAGTCAGATGATATAATCACATTTCTGATATTTAATGTTGCTATACTATTGGAGAGGCTGTATTCAGGATCCAGGATACACTTCCAAATATGGGAATATACCCAAATATAGCTAGAAAATGATAAAGAAATTACTGTCTACAAGTTACTTTTTCCTCATTTTCCAGCTATTTTCTCTGAGTTCTTTTGTTTTTTTGCTCTGTCTATATTTAGATATGGACCCTGAACACAGCCCCTTCAACATCATGACAACAACAAATATCATTCCTATTTTTTTCCCCTTTTTTGGCTTACTTTATAATCATTTTATACATTTTGGCTTTGTTCTATTTTTAGACATGGACACTGAACCCTGAACACAACCCATTCATGATCATGACAATGGTGAATACCATGCTCATTTTTCACTTATTTTTCACTGCTTCTCTGCCTATCTGTTTCCATTTTTCAGACTGCTTTCTATATTTGGATATGGGCCCTGAACCCTGAACACAGCCTCCCTCACTTACTAAACAATATTCTGATTTTCTACACATTTTTTGCCATTTTTCCTGATTTTATGGCTACTTTTCTGTTTAAGAGAAAAGGTTCCTGTGGTGATGAAAGGTAAATCAATCAATGAATGAAAAATTTGCCTAAGTCCTCAGTTGATAAAGAATGAGTCTTACTTGTAAACTCGTAAGGACTCATAACTCTGTACCAGGTCATCGAGCTCTACTTGCACAGCACTGTGCTACCAGTGCACATCCATTTAACATGGTCTCTGATCCTGACTATCTGAAGGAGGTCCAAATGCTTAACTGCAGCTCAGAGTCCCAACATGATCAGCTGTGATCTCAATCAAATTTATCTTGATATGTCAATTCATGTCAAGAATTACTTTAAGGTACTGTTTTTTTTCTCATCCAATAAATTCAAGTTGCTAATGAAAGGACAGTCACTAAACAGTGCTATCCACCTTGTACTTGATGGTTGGACCTCTCCAATTGTCTCATCATATCTTGGGCTTGTTGTGGTTTGGTATCAGAATGGTTCAACTCATCGTGCAATACTGGAATTTATACGGTATGGATAAATAACTTGGTTAGCATCTTAGTTTAAACTGACTCACTTTTTAGCCTCAAACAAAGGCATGATGGAGAGTATTTAGCCCAGGTTGTTTTTGATTGTTTGAAACATTTTGGTCTTACTGAACTGGTGTGCATTTCTTTGATCTCTATTTATCCAATTTCTGATCTTTGGTCAAGCTGTTTTCACTTTGCATGGATAATGCATCAAATTGTGATTCCTTAGCAAGGGTACTTCCTAGGATGATACCAACATTCTGGGGAGAAGATGCTCGGCTTCGCTGTCTGGCTCACATTGTAAATTTGATTGCTAAGGTAATGCTATATATATTTCTCAATATTTTATTAACTCAGCCTCATTTCATTCACAGATATTTATATCCTTCTTTTTCAAAAAACCAAAGCGAAAGAAGAGTGTCAAAGTTGCTGCGAGTACAAAGAATGTGGGTGCAGGATTTCGTTGAGCAGGAGAGGTTGAGGATTTTAGTGAAGGAGAGGAAATTGTTCTTGAACAGGGTGATGATTCAGAGGATGAGGAGGAGATTGCAGTCATTGAAGAGGCAGATGTTGAGGAAGATGAAGCAGAGAATGATGAGGGGCGAATAGTACACAATGAAAAGGTGGCAAAGACATTGAGAGAGAAGGCAATTCAGCAAATGGAAGCCAATGGGATTATCATTGACTCAGGAGAAGAAAAAGTAGCTCTTCAGATTTTTCCAAAGGTGAGTTTCATTTCCACCTCCTATGCAGTTTTTAATATCATGCAGGTTGCTGGCCTTGCTCGCTGTGTTCATGATAGTGCTGTTCTGAAAGAGAAGTTTGAGAGGTTGGTTTCAGCAGATAAAGAGTTACATGGCCAGCGAAGGGCACTCACCTGACAAGTTCCAACTTGGTGGAATTATGATCTTGCATGCTTGGATGGAAAATCTTTTAAAACCGTTCAAAGACCGGTTTTGATTGGTTGCAACTGGTTAAACGGTCACATGCATTACATAGCCTTGTAACCACATTTATTACCTTTTATTGGGTTTTTGTTTCATCAAAAACGGTTAAGAGTTATGAGTCCTCTGAGTTTACGAAGAGACTCGTTTATTACTCTCTGTAGGTAAATGGAAATATACACTTTATCCAATGTAAAATAGCAATACTATATATATATAGTTAAGGGGTATAAATCTGATGGGCTTTCAGGAGGTGGTCACATGACTAGTTTCCTAAATAATCAAAAATGTGAATGTTGTGGTGCTGAATTGTAGCTTCCTGAATATAAAAAGGACTCGTATCTGCCATGCTTGCAATGGCCCTCTTGCACAAGTCGAGTATCAAGTGCCAAAAGGCTGTGCCAAAAGGCTGTGCCAAAAGGCTGTGCCTCTCAACCAATGCAGCTGGTTGAGCAAAAAATGCCAAAAGGCTCGGATTGTTTCCAATCTCTATATATGGTTTGAAGTGATGACAGGAGTCATCAAGCAAATGATGTGTGTTGAAAATCAGGGATATGCTGATGAGGATAAGAGGCATAATGAAGAAAGCAATGGCTCGTGTAGTACACATGATGGTAAGATCAAGAAAGAAGAATGGAAAACTTATGCAATTGAACTTGAACATTCACGTGACTGGACAAACAAGTGCTTATATTCATAACAACATGTGACCTATATGTACACAAATTTGGATGTCTTCTCACTCTCTTTGATTTTTGCTCACGTGTATACTATTATGCATGATCAAAAAAGGCCATAGCTCGCTGTTCCCTCATAGATTTGAGTTCCCATGTTTCCTTATGTCCTTTGAGCTTATTATTCCTCCAATCTGATACTGTAAGAGGTTGAGCTGCACCCAAACGAATATCTTGCAAGCATTTAACATATGTTGATTCCAACATCTCATCCAGTGACCATAACTTTCACATGCATTGTTGTTGTCAAAGATGTTGTAAGGTGGCCACCATGATTTGTTGGAATATACTTTGGCAACTCCTTGATTTCCCAGAATATTCAGAAAGTGAAGAGTTTCTAATAAGAAACATACCTGTTGAGCACACATACATTCCACAGATCCAGTCCATTTCATTATGAGTCAGCTTATCATCGAGAAGTGGCGGATATCCTTTCCTATCGTCAACAACAAGAAGGCTTCCTCCTCCAACAGGTCCTTCCAACAACTCATCTATGCTCACACTTCCAATTGTCAATCGCCACAAAAAACCACCACGAAGGATAGCTGCCCGTACGTGGGGACATTGAAGAATTCGTGATCAACATTGCAGATATGCCTCATAATCCAATTTGGTAAAGTGGTATCCAGCAGGACACTGTGGAAGAAATAACTCAACATCGGGGTACAATATTGAGCGCGGCATAAGCAGCTCAGTCAGCAAAGTGCAGAATGGAATCCCACGTAATGCCAAGAAACGTGCAATATCTACATCCAGAAATTGAGCATCAAGACGGCAAACCAGCAACACATCAGAGGCTGTTGTTACAGCTAGCCTCCAGCGAACTGTGACTTTATTGAATAAAAATACATAGAGCCATTTCGCTGGTACATCGGTGTCAGAATTTCTGTACAAGGCAATAGAATCCAGGCGTTCACAAAAAGAAGAAGATTTTGGAAGTTCAAGATCGGAGATGATTTGCTGCCCTTCGAGAATTTGACATGTAAATTCAACAAAAAAATGGCCTCGTGCAGTTGGCCAGAAATGAGAAACAACAGATTCAAGCTTTTTCTCTTCACAAACTCCAATCCACCGCAGCCAGAATTTCTTCTCTTTGTCTGAAACCTCCTTATGATTGGCTTGGTTAAGATCTGGCAGAACCATGCCATAGTGAAGGGTCAAGATCTCCTGTACTTCTGAAATTAAGCTGGCGATTGTTGACTGGGGGCCATCTTGAAAGATATCTGGGGGTACATCTGTTTGCTCATACAGATCATCAAGTAGAGGGGTTGGGCATCGTTGTTCATGAGGGATGAAATCAATATCATATTCAGAAGCTTGTTGATCTGCAGAGGGGGCCATATCCATGTGCTCATCTTCCATTTCATCTGGAGATGGAGTACGGAACCTTCCAAATTCAAAACAACAATCCCATTCGTTCCAGTAGGAATCATATCTTTTCTGTTCAGGGCCATATTCCTCCAAAGTCTCGATACGTTCACTAGCAAGGACTTCTCGACCAGGGAGTTCAGGGTCACGGTCCCATACAAAAACCTTTGCAGATTTTATGGGTGGATTTCGTTCTCGATTCAAGTGTCTTTCACACTCCAATGCTGTCTCCAGACTTAAAAGACAGGGACCATTTTCATCACGTCTTTCAAAGAATTCTCTCCAAGTGATTGTTTTGACTGTGGTTGCAGGAGAGCCAAGAGGATTTGCAGATGACTCTGGTATTCCACCACTTTGCAGGGGACCAAATTGAGCAAATATTGGGTCATGCTTTGCCCACTCTATTTCGTCCACGTCCCATTGATACCAGATCGGAATGTTGTGAGCGATTAGCCAGCGAACAGAAGGTTGGTGAGTCTTTTCGATGTCATCTTTGGTAAGATAGATAAACGCTCCAATGCGCTGAACTTCGTGTGAGAACGTGCCAAGGTCAGATGCCCAAATTAAATCAGCAATGGCAGGATGGAATTGCAAATGATTCTCGAGAAGAGAAGGCCATTCATAGCCCTTTTGTGATAAGCTATCTGCTCCTGCTATTAAGAACGATAATAGGCCAATCCACAGCACAAATATATCATGAGAAGCTTGGGCTTCCCGATGTGCTACTGATCGATAAGCATGTTGCCTCTGATATCCTCTGGCTGCAGGATAGGCAGGACCGATAGAAGGTATTTCGTACACACCCCCCAATATCACGATGACACTGCGAATTATGTATTCAAGCTTTGTCCAGCTATTTATCAAGTCTTCAGGCATTGAATACTTTCCCTCGATTTCCTCAATACATATGTCTGCCAGTCGCCCCAGTAGACCACCACCAAAGAAAGGCCTTTTAGGTGTAAAGGACAGCCAACCGAAATTTGCTGTCCACCACTGAGGATCATTGACCAAGGAGGACAGATCGTTGTGGTAATTGATGACGAGGCTGTTCGACTCGCGATCAGGACTGGGACGTGGAGCGCTAACAGTATCTGAACAGTTCGGTGAAGAGAACATTATACCATTGACAGACTGCAAGTGCCCTTGCGAATGATCAATTGGGCTATAGTAACAGTGATCAATTGAAAGGCCATTAGTGTTGAGCATAGGATAGAACATACGTGCGTTCATCTTTAACTAAAATGCTACTCCAGGTATGATAATACTGTTGGAATACACTGCAGCGGCCCAATGTACGTGCAGTCGGAAAACGGGAACGTTTGCTAATATCCGTGAGTCCAAGTCTTCTTATCAATCAAAATCCTGACATACTAGGTGAAGCTATCCATTATCTGATCGATTGAAGATGAACTGAGGCCTGACACGTTTAGGTGACGGAAAGATGGATATAACGGTGGCAGGAACTATGCACAAATTGAGCGACACGTTTGGACTGGCCAAGACGATGCGCCTTGTGCGTACAGTTCGAATGAGACACCTGATTGATTGAGCAAAGATATGATCCACCAGACGACACAACAAGCACGTTTGGACTGGCCAAGACGATAGAAGTTGTGTGAAATGTGAAAATGTTCGTACATTTGACTGAGCAAGTATACAATGCTGCAAGCACGTTTAAGCTGGATAGTAGTCAAGTGGAAAGATAAGAACTTTCATTGCATGACCCTCTAAAGACAATAATGACAAACACTATACTACGCCTCTTGCTACTTTAGTCATATAAGTTGATTTCAGCCATGTTATTAGAGCAATGCTCAAAAATCCACTTCAGTCACCCACTGACCACTGACTATTAGTCATGTAATTTCAGTTACGAGTCCTCTGAGTTTACGAAGAGACTCGTTTATTCCCCAGGATCTTGAGACTTTTTTCAGCGCGGTAACGCTGAAATTTGACTTTCTCCCACGAAAGTGATTTCTTCCCACGATCAGCTGCCTGCTCAGCATTGACGACTTTGCCAGTCTACTCTACTATTTCTTAGTTATCACTTGCTTTTAGTCCTATCTATGTTGTCATTGATGTAGGTGGTAGCTAATGTATTGCTCTACTTGGCTGTCAGACTCTAACATATGAATATATTGCCTCCATTTTCACATTTGTGTAACTATACTCCTTTACATTAAAGATATAATGATTGAGGTCATGACAACTTTGGTGGCATATTTTTAGGGAGTGTGTGGGTATCCTAATGAGCCCAGGGCCATGCAAAATGAGCCACCATGAGAAGGTCCTGGGCAGTTGGTGAGTATGAATGCAAAAAGACAAAAATAGAACGTAACATATCTTCAAGAGTGCTTAACTAGTTCATAGGCAGTTTTTGGGAGCATCTTCAGGGTGTGTGGAGGTATCCAAATGAGTCCAGAACCAGAAAATGAAGCAGAATCAGGTGCTGAGGAGTTCTGAGCACAAGGGCAAAAGAGCGAAAAATATAAACTCACATAGCTTCATAAGACCTCAACTGTTTTTTAAACGGCTTTGAGTGGCATATTTGTGGAGTATGGGGGTATCCAAACAAGCCTGGGACCACAGAAAATGGACAAGAATGAGGTACTAAGGAGTTATGAGCATGAGGGCACAAGAGCAAAAATACAAACTTACCTAGCTCCACGAGACCTTAACCGTTTTATAAGCAGTTTTTGGGAGCGTCTTCATGGAGTGTGGGGGTATGCGAACAAGCCCTTGACCACAAAAAACGGAGCAGATTAAGGTCCTGGGGAGTTGTGAGTGTAATGGCAAAAGAGCGAAAATACAAACTGCCCTAGCTCCACAAGACCTTGACCGTTTTGTAAACGGTTTTGGGGAGCGTCTTCACGGAGCATGGGGGTATCCGAACGAGCTGTCAATCACAGGAAACGGAGAAGATTAAGGTCCTGGGGAGTTGTGAGCATAAGGGCAAAAGAACGAAATGCGAACTGACCTAGCTCCACGAGACCTTGACCGTTTCGGAAACGGTTTTAAGGAGCATCTTCATGGAGCATGGGGGTATCCGAACGGGCCCTCAACCACAGGAAACAGAGCAGATTAAGGTCCTGGGGAGTTGTAAGCACAAGGGCAAAAGAGCGAAAATGGAAACTGACCTAGCTCCACGAGACCTTGACCGTTTTGGAAACGGTTTTGGGGAGCGTCTTCATGGAGCATGGGGGTATCCGAACGGGCCCTCAACCACAGGAAACAGAGCAGATTAAGGTCCTGGGGAGTTGTAAGCACAAGGGCAAAAGAGCGAAAATGGAAACTGACCTAGCTCCACGAGACCTTGACCGTTTTGGAAACGGTTTTAAGGAGCGTCTTCATGGAGTGTGGGGGTATGCGAACGAGCCCTTGACCACAGAAAACAGAGCAGATTAAGGTCCTGGGGAGTTGTGAGCATAAGGGCAAAAGAGCGAAAATACAAACTGACCTAGCTCCACGAGACCTTGACCGTTTTGGAAATGGTTTTGGGGAACGTCTTCATGGAGCGTGGGGGTATCCAAACGAGCCCTTCACCACAGAAAACAAAGAAAATTAAGGTCCTGGGGAGTTGTGAGCATAAGGGCAAAAAAGCGAAAATACAAACTCACCTAGCTCCACGAGACCTTGACCGTTTTGGAAATGTTTTGGGGA